>NC_073624.1:214662047-214965077 GCF_029407905.1 Bubalus kerabau | reverse complement strand
GGCTCCCTGAGGGTACTGCTGGGAGCCAGGAGCTGAGACCCCCAACTGTCCTTCTCTGATCCCCCTTCTCCACGAACCTCTTACCTGGGGGCTGGCTTTGCCTGCACAGTGTGGGGATCTGATGGTTCCATCCATCAAGCAGGAGAGGCATAAGAGAAGTAGCTGAGGAGAATACCCTGCCTTCAAATCCCCTAGTAAAGTCCTGAACTTGAAAAGTCAAGTGGGCAAGGTATCCTAACTCCTCACACAGCCCAAGGACTGCCCAGTGAACACTGGACTGGACTTGATCTCTGTGGCTCCAGGGCTCAGAACAGCCTGTGAATGGAAACATCATGTTTCAAGGCAACAATTACAGTTGAATTTAAGGAAGACGTTTTAAACAATATGGATGGCTTAGCAATGGATTGCTTACAAAATGACAGGCTCTCAGTCACTAGAATTCAGAGACTGTCCTAGAGAAGGTGGTGGGCAAGACGAGCTTTCATGCCCCCCCAACCACCTAAACCCTGAGGTATCACCCAGATGAGGGTCCTTGGCCGAGGCCTGAGCAGGAACCAGGATTGATAACGCTGGTCAGTACTGGTCCCGTACCCCTTCTTGACCAGAAGGGAAGTGCTCCTGGACGGCAGAGGGGTCCCTAAGACTTGAGCATCCCCTCTGGTTCTTGATGGCCCTTCAGGGCACACTGCTCCCTTTGCCAAGAATTCATTTAGGAGTCTAACAGTGGACGACGCAGCTATCGGGGACCGCCCACGGCAGCTCCTTCCGTAAGCTGAGGAGCATAAATAATTACGGCGGGCATATGGGAAACAAGGTTTTATATACCAAGCACCTGTCACCATAGCCAGGCAGTCACCCAGGGTCCCAAAATAGCAGTTCAGAATATCCACAGTGACGGTTTATTTTGCTGAGTCACTCTTCCTTTTTGGCTTCTCCTACAAACCCTGCTGCTCTTCTGAGTTTCAGGTTAATGCCAACATTCAGTCCCTAGCAATGCAACGTTCCTTCTCCGCAACATGGGGTTGAGTGAGGGGGTGGGGAGCAAAATTCAGCTACCTCCCGCCTCCTGGGTTATACCGTTTCAGAATGGCCGCGGAGGAACCCAGAATGCTGGGAAGGTGGGTGTGTTTCAGGCGCAGGCAGCTGATTGGCTCAGGTGTCACGTGAGCGGTGTCCCGGATGACCGCCAGGTGCTTCCAACCCGCCCTCGGCCGGCCCCCAACCCACGCATCACGTGACCTTCCTCTGCCCTGCCCCCATACCACAGGTGCCTCGGCTGGGCATAGGGCGGCCCATGAGAACAACGGAGCTTCAGTGAACAAATCCCTCTGGCATCCTGGCCTCTCTAGTCAGCCTGCCGGCGTCAGGGCGCCCTCTGCCTTCACCTCCGTCCCCCTCCTGTCACAGTGATTCCTCATCCTAATCACCGCACACCCAGGCCCACTTTGATCCACTCTCAGCCACCATGCTTGGGGGGGCGCCCAGCAGGAACGCTCATCCTCACTTAACAGATAAGGAAACTGAGGCCCAGAAAGGGCCAAAACACAGTCCTTAATTCTCTTTTACCTCAGGGCCCACACGAATCCATTTCTAAGTCACTTCCTCATGTGCGGTGCATTCCTGGATGAATTTTCTGGACTTGAATGGCCACGAATAGCTAACGGTAACCAAAGATGGGGTAGAATAAGGCGGATTGCCCACTGAACACAAACCCCTAGACCTGGGCAAGCCACCTTACAATTGCTGTCACCCAAATCACGAAGCCCGCCTCACACCCCCAGCTCTTCCAGAGAGGCGTGGGCCCCACTTCCAAGCCTGCAGGACGGATTACTTACCTTCCTTCCATTGCCCACAGGTCCTGCTCAGCACTTTGCCCTGTCACCATCGGGGCTGGATCTGGGCTTCACTTCCATGTTCACACCCATGGCTACTGCTATGCTCCTAACGACCCCTCTCTTGGTGACATGAATCTGTGGCCACCGTGGCATTCTGACACTGTGATGACCCTAAGCTTCTTTCTGCTCTGGCTCTGCCCAAGTCCAGTCTGGAGGCTCTCTGTAGCCCCAGTCAGTCCCACCGACCAGTTGGGCTGGTCGGCTCTCACCTCACCCTCACTGACCACATCCTCTGACCATGGGCTTTCCCACCAGGACCTGAAGAAATTGGTATCCCCAATGTCTTCTATTTGACAGATGGAAAAACCGAGGTACATCAAGTCAACGGCAGAAGACTAGAACCTCGGTTTCCTGATCCTGGGTTAGACATCCTTTCCTAAGGCGTTGTACAAAAATCACTATGGGGATGGGGTTAACAATAATAAAAAGAAGCCTCCTTGAGTTTGAGTTGGGAGACCCAGGGGAGTCATGGATAGTCTAGGAAAGGAATTTTTGCCATGCTGTTTGGCTTGTGAGATCTTAGTTCTGCAACCAGGGAATGCAACCCCAACAGCAAGAGCGCCAAGTCCTAATCACTAGACCACCAGGGAATCTGCTTTTTTGCTTTTTAATGTTTTAGAATGGTTTCTTTTTCCTTAACATCGTATTTGTTGTTACAACAAAGCAGTTGCACATTATTAAATGTAGCAGGTTTTTTTTCCCCCTATATAGGATTCTTTTTTTAAAGAATTGTGGGGAAAAAGAAAAAACAAAAACACGTATAGTCAGGCATCAAAGCTGGGCAGCAGATGGCGCCCCAGATCCTACCTCCCCTGCAGGAGTTTCATCAGAACAAGGGACGTTCAGGGCGGGCAGAGGAAGAGTCCCTCCCCTCTGCCACACAGGCTGTGTGTAACTGCGCCTGGCTTTGGGACTATGGGATTAAAGTCTGTCTCCCCCACTGGCCTGGTCTCTGCATAGGGCATTTGGTCAGCCCAGTGTCCTCAGGGCCCAGCAACTGGTGCGCCATGAATGCTTAATCAATGTGTGCAGGAACGAAGTGGTGGGGGGGGAGTGGACACTCCTGGCCTCCCCTTGGATTCTTGTACACTGGCTCATTAGTGATTATTTTATATTGATTACAGGTTCAAGGGATCATATTTTGGATATAATGGATTAACTAAAATATATTATTAAAATTCATTTTACCTGTTCCTTTTTACTTGTTAAAAATGTGGCTACTAGAATTACCTCTGTGCCTCACACTTCATTTCTATTGCACATTGCTGCTTTGGGCCCACTGGTGTTTTGGCCTCTCCTGCCCCACGGTTATCAGCTGGGTCAGCTCTGCAGCTGCAGGCCTGGCAGCAGGGCCCCTGCATCACTCTTCTGGAGCACTGTGGCCAAGTGGGCCTGGCTCTGGGAGGACAGAAAACCTAGGGTGTCGAGCCCAGGGCAGCTGGCCCATAGAGCCAACAGCCCAAATCACAGGTAGGGGAGCTGGCCGCACAGGAGCCCCCTCAGCCTGGGGACTGATCTACCAGCACCTCATGCTGACTGCGGTTGATGCTAAGTGAGCCCTTCTCACTCTGTGCTGAGTACCCTGAGAGAACACGTACGTCTCAGTCAGACAGGGTTCCCTGATCCCCAGGGATGTGGCAGGCATGGGGCCCCTCAGTGAGGAACACCTTCCTCCACAGTTGTTCAAAGCACACCAGGTTTATTTCCACCGCCATTGTGGAATCACAGAACTTTGGATCTGGAGGTGCCCTTGGGGACTCCCTGTCTACTGTATCAGTGAGGAAATAGGGCACTTCTCTGTGGTTCACAACCAAGTCAGTAGCCCCAGAGGCTATATTCCTTGAGTCTCAGTTCAAGCTCCTTTCCACCCCTTAGACTCTCAGAGGAGGTTCAAGACCCTTCCACGCATAGCTGAATCCAACTTTGTTCTTGTGGACCCCTCTGTCCAGAGTGCTTATTGTCCCTTCCTCCCAGCCAGCTCCCCTTGGGCAAGCAACTAGTTATCCTTCGAGCCTGTGTTACCTGGAAGCTCTGGGAGGGCAGCGTGCTGGTGCCACTCACAGCATACAACCCAGCACACTGGCAGAAGAGATGCATGTCAGGAGACAATTGTCTGTGAATGAATGAATGCATGAATGATGTTGCTTCCTGTGCCCTCCCCACCTCATCCATCCAGGCCTCCACAGCACCTCCCAGTTCCCTCACTGCCTCTCTGCTGGACTGTGAGCTCCCCCATGGCAGAGACATTGGCTTCATTCTGCATACTTTAGAGTCTGGTCCAAAGCAAGTACTCAGGAAATAATGAGTGAAAAACAAGCCTGGATTAAAACCTTTTCTGATCTAGGGACAAATACCAGAGTGGAAGGAGTTAGATTCTACTTCTTAGGCTCCAAAATCACTGTGGATGGTGATTGCAGCCATGAAATTAAAAGATGCTTGATCCTTGGAACAAAAGCTATGACAAACCTAGACAGTATATTAAAAAGCAAAGATACCACTTTGTGACAAAGGTCCATATTGCCAAAGCTATGTTTTTTTCAGCAGTCATGTACAGATGTGAGAGTTGGACTATAAAAGCAGCTGAACATCGACGAATTGATGCTTTAGAATTGTGGTGCTTGAGAAGATGCTTGGAAGCCCCCTGGACTGCATGGAAGATCAAACCAGTCAATCCTAAATGAAATCAACCCTGAATATTCATTGGAAAGACAGATGCTAAAGCTGAAGCTTCAATACTTTGGCCACCTGATGTGAAGAGCCGATTCATTAGAAAAGACACTGATGCTGGGAAAGATGGAAGGCAAAAGAAGGGGGCAGCGGAGGATGAAATGGTTAGCATCACCAACTCAATGGACATGAATTTGAGCAAACTCCAGGAGATGGGGAAGGACAGAGAAGCCTAGCATGCAAATCCATCCCATGGGGTTGCAAAGAGTCAAACATGACTTAGTAACTGAACAACAACAACCAGAGTTTCCTCCCAAACCTTCCCACTGAAGGTGGCTCAAGGGGTCCTGACTTTGATGCTGAACTTCACCTCTTACCAGAGGTGTAGTTTTGGGAAGCTCCATCATCCACTCTGAACCCCAGGGAATGACAGCTGTAAGAAGCAAATCAAGTAAGCCCAGCCCCAGTGCATACTGAGCACTTACTATATTCCTTGGGACACCCAGGGACCACTCACTATTTCACTGAGCCCACCCTCTCCCACTCCCCAATGCAACAGAGCCTCACACCAGCCAGCACAGAAAACACTGCTTTATTAACTGCGTTTGCCAACACACGAGGATTGCAGAAGGGGTCCTGAAGCCACAGGCTCCAGTGAGGGCTAGGCTCTGGAAACCCCCATGAGTGAGCAGGACAGGATGGGACTGGGAGCTACACGGTGGTGGGACCACAGAATCATGCAGGGCACGCGGGCACCGGCCACCCCGAGGCAGCCATACATTCTATTGCTCATTAAGGGCAGCGAACATGGACAATGTACAAAAAGGAGAAATAGGTTTTTGCGTTAATGAAAAATACATTTTTTTTTCTACAAAGGAATCTTTCCTAATACAAGAAAATAAATATTGCAACATAAGCCAAAAATAATTTAAAATTGCTCTTTTCAATATATTTTCAGTATTTCTCTTGTATATTAACAAATGGCACATCAACTTTCTTTGAAACAAAGACAGAAGGTGTCTCCTCCTGTGACATTCATATCATCCCCCCACCCCGAGCCGATGTGGAGCACAGAGTGTTGTGCGTCTGAGGGACAAGGTGGCAGGAAGTGCCTTAAAGAACAACCAAAGGTCCTGGACTCCAGCCCTGGCTCTTTGGCCAATGTGGCCAGCTGGGCCAGGGCCATGGGAAGTGGCCTCCCCAAGGGCCTTGTTACAGGCACCCAGACCATTCTGCAGAGCTTGGGGTATGGGCAGAGGTTGGCCACATCTGGCAGTAAGCAAGGAATGCCAAGTCCAGGTGCTGCCAATGTCTGCCAGAACTGGGCATGTGATTCTCTAGAAACTGCCCTGGCAAGTCCCACTGTGTGTCCATACGTGACACACAGACACACATGCACATGGACACACAAGACGTGCCCTGGCACACACTCACACATCCACAGCCCAACACCCACGTTTGGAAACCTGGGTGGCTTCTCCAAGGAACCTGAGACCTTCACACTGCAAATGTTCACACACTGTCACCAAGTCAGAGCTCATTTAATAAAATAAACCCTTCTAACCTTTCTTCTCCGTGTTTGTTCTAAAATACATTTATGATCCATAAAAATACTTTCCTTGCACATTATCCTTTCTCACTGTGAGAAGGGGGAAGGAGGTGGGCAGCAGGGACCAGGAGAGTGGCAAAGACCGCCAGGCTAACTTCCAGAGCAGCTTGTCATTCCACTGAGTGTGGGCAGATACGGTCGCGTGAAAGACGCACCTCAGCCTCTAGGCTGGAAAAGGCCTCCTGTCCCCTCCCCAGCTTCCCATCCTGACCTCAAAGGCAGCAAAGCCGCCTGAAAGGTGGATGGGAAGCTGGGAACAGAGTGAAGGGGCTGCGCTGACGGCAGGAAGGCCAGCGGTGAGAGCCAGTGTCCTTGTCTTCTTTGCAGCCTGGCGGACGTCCCAGTAGTGGACAGCTGGCTGGCAGACAAAGCTCTTGGGTCTGGCCTGGAAGGCCCTGGGCAGCCAGCCTTAGAGACACCAGGACTCCGTGCAGGACACGGGGCCCCAGGGATAATTCAGCTCAAAGCCAAGAGCCAATTGATAAGTGGGTTGAAATCTAGAGGCCAACTTGAGTAGAGGCCCTCTGAAGGAGTGCCGGGCTCCTGGCCTGGCCCACCCAGTCCAGACCCTGACCAGACCTACCACCATCCTGCCCTGGTTCTCTGCCCTACCTCGCCCCCAGAGCGCCCAGACCCTGCCTCAGGATGGATGAAGGGTAAGCAGGCTAGTGCCGAGTCTACCGGACCTGAGCACCCCACCTCCCGGCAGAGTTTGGTTGTTCTTTAAAGCTGGTCCCTTTGCTTCCTGTGAGGTCAGACCAGGCAATCCAGCACAGACAAAGTTGTGACCCGAGGTGACCCGAAGCACGGGGAAGGAAGAAGATCTGTTCAAAGGCAGTAAACAGAGAATGGGGTTAGGACGCTGCTGCTGACACCGCACTGGCCGCTACTACCAAGGCGCCAGGCAGACTAAACTCTACACAGTAGCTCATGCCATCCCAACGCCCCAAGTCCTTGAAGCCCACTCTGAGTCTGCTCCGACTGGATATATCTGTCCAGCCCTTTAAACTTAGTCATTATCTTTGTTTCCTGTTTTGATAAAATTCACCGAAACTGAGTGTCCATGACCATGCCACTGTCGTACCTTAAAAGTCTGGAGTCAGGGATGGGTGCTCAGCCTGCTCCCCATCCCACCGATTTGCGCTTTGTGTTATGAGAGGGGGATCCCCATGGTGAGACTTTTGCCACGCTGGTTTCACCGTCAGTCTCCTCGTGTGGAGTTTTAGGGTTCAGGAGAGCTCACAGTGGGCCCAGAATCCAAAATCCAACACCGGCAGCAGCAGAACAGCATCCTTGTCCGAGAGCTTGGGCTCACCTCCTTAGGTGTGTGCAACAAACATGTTTCTACACTTGGTTGCTAAAGAACTCCATTTTTAAAAAAAGTCCAAGTGACAAGTTGTCAGGTCCTGGCTGTGCTGTATTATGGTCAAAATATTCTTTGGCATCCACAGAATGATTCGACTGATTCACTGGACTTTTGCAAGGTTCTTGTTGGAGAAGTTCTGGCTTTACCAGTGGCAGAAGTGACCCAGGAGTAAGTCATAAAAGAAAAAAAAACACGTTTTCACTGAATTCCTTTTTGTTTTTCATTTGTTCCCTGAGCTATCACCCTGGGGCCACTCCACTGAAACTCTTCAGAGCTACTACTACCTGGGACTTAGAGGGTGGAGCGGAGAAGGCAGGACGGTGACGGTGGGGAGGGAGGGGCTGGAAGGGCACAGCTGGGAAAGGGGGTTAAGGCTCAGAGGGGAAGAGGAACCAGGAAGATCCAGCAAGACTTCAGACAGCCCCGGAAGGCCATCACTAACCCATCCCGGGCCCCGGGATCCCACTGCTTGTTGGAAGGAGGAGTTTCCAAAAGGAAACCGAGAAGAAGCTCATCACTTAGCAGGAAACTTGAAAAGGCAAACGGTCTGGTCTGGCCAGCTGTCTGGGAGTGATCAGACCTTGGCCGAGACTGGCCCCGAAGGAAGGAAGGAAGGAAGTTGGAGTCCCAGAGCGGTTCTCTGTAGTGGGCGAGGCTGAGCCCCACGCCCCTGACTGGGCACTGGCCCTCCCTCGCAGCCCTCCGCCGGTACTGGCAGCTGGCTGGCTGGGAGTCCCCTGAGAAAATGGCACAGCTCAGGAAGGACTCTGGGAAGCCCTTCCCAGAGCCGCCGGGCTGGGCGCGGCAGGGGCAGAGCAGCAGGGGAGGGGAGGGTCGCAGGGTGGGCAGGCAGGCCTCAGATGATGTGGGTTGACCAGGAACAGCTGTGGATCCCTTGGAACCAGCAGGCCCTCTTCGCCCCCTCAGTGCTTTCTCGTATAAGCTCATTGTGCTTGTGACAGTGAGTAGACTCTGGCTGGGTATCACTTATTATACTTCCTTGGGGATCAGTGAAGTGCAGCAGGACCCCCCGCCGATGGACCCCAGTGGGATCTGGGAGCAAGGCGGGGCAGGCCCTGGGCTGGCCCATCTGCCATAATAATGCCCAAACGACAGTCTGTGTCACCCAGTGGCAGCGGGCAGGAATCCTGAGCTCTTCATCACCTTGCCTACATGTAGCCAGGAGCCCAGCAGTACTGTGTGGCCCAGGCGGGGACGCTGCCACGGCCGTGATGGTCACAGGACCAGGGCTGGTCCTTGTGGCCAGAGCCGTGGAAGGAATCCTAATGTCCTAGGCCAGCACAGAGGAAAGACAATAGTGTGGAATTCGCAACACTTTTTATATTAAAAATAAAACCACATCAGAGTGGCAGCCTCAAGAGTCTGAGACACTCAGCAGAGATTGGAAATGGCAGTTGTCACGGGGCTGAGGCCTCATGGGGGGATCAGGACAGGGGAAGGGGTGACTTAGGAGGCCAGGACCCCCATGCGGACCACCTCCTCAGCCCCTGCTTCCCGGGGACCAGGCTGCACCCCGCTGTCCTCAGCCTCCACATCTGAGTCGCTCATCTCCCCATCAGAGAAGTAGCCATCAGTTTCAGTGTCAAAGTGAAGGCTGACCTTTGGCCTCTCGGCCACAGCAGAAGGCGGTCCCGTCCCGGCATCAGGCCTGGCACCTGGCGATCTCCGGGTTCCCTTGCTCTCACGGGGCAGCCGGAGCCGGCCTGAGGGCTTGGGGCTCGCTGTAGGGCCAGGCACTTGGACATTAGAGTCGGCAGCCACTGGGGCTGCCTCCTCTGGGGTCTCGGGGGCCAGTGGTGGGGGGCTCTCGGGAGCTGCTGGGATGGGACAGTCCCCAGCTGTAGGGCTGGACGGCAGGTGAGAAGGTGTTCGCCGTGGTGGCTTCCTGGCAGGTGGCCCCTGACCCCCTTTGCTGCTGCCAGTATCCTGGCCCCAGGGCTTCTTGGGGGGTTTGTCTGGAGTCGTCCGTGAACCGGGCCCGTCCTGTGGTGGTTTCTTCTTAGCAGGCAGGCGGGTGCGGCCGCGGGCCTTCCTGGCAGGGTCGCCAGGCCGCAGCGAGGGCTCCCGCATGAAGCTCAGCAGTGTCTCCTCGTCCTGCAGCAGCTCCTCAGACAGCAACCCCGGGGCGGGGTCTTCGCGGTGCCCATTGTTGAGCGACCACTCACTCATGGCCATGTTCTCTGCGGTGATCTGCACTGACTGTGCCAGCCAGCTGTTGAAGAAGGTGCCGTCGATGGGGAACGAGGTAGACAGGCCTGGCCAGGGGGAGGAAAGAGGCAGGTGAGATGCCAGCAGGTATGTGTCCCACCCTCCTTCAGGAAGCCCTCTCCCACCCTGCCCTGCACACCATCGCGGACCTTCCTCCCTCTTTCCCTCTGTGCTAGACCCAGCTGAGTTAACCTGTTCTGTCCATCCCACCTGCGAATACTGAACACCCTTCTCCCCAGATAGATGTCCTGTTCCTGGGGACTGTCTTCATAGTTTGAGGAGCAGAGTACAAAGTGAAAATGTGGGTTCCCTATTCAAAAATTATTAAGAATTTCAAAGTGGCTACAGTAGAGCATTAAACCAAGCGAGGGCCCTTGGTGACCGCACAGGAGCACACCCAGCCCTGCTCACCACCCCACATAGCATCATCCTGGGAGCATAAGGGATAAGGAGCCCTCTGGTCACCAGGGGGCGCTGGGTTTTCATGAGTGTCGCTTTCCAGAGCTTCCAAAGCAAGGACTTGGCTAAGGGTGTCTGTCAGGGCCAGCTCCAGTTATGGGCTCTCCTTCCTTTACTGAGGTCTTGGGAGGCGGCCGCTGATGTTCCCATTAGATACCAAGTTGTCTCCTTCCTGAGACCGAGGGAAATAAAAGATGACCTGGGGCTTCGATGCTAGAGGTGAAGTGGGGCTTCCATGCTAGTGGTGAGGTGTTCCTCTAGAGCACGCCCCTTCCCTGAGGAGTGCTCTAGAGGAAGCATGTGACATCCTGGGAGACAAAGCCCAAGTCCAAGAGCCCCTCTAGGAATACCATGCTTAATGGGGCAGCAGTAGAGAGGTCTGTGACAGACAGCGGGCAAACACCACTCCTGTGGGGGTCTCTGGTGGCTCCCAGAAAGTCTGCAGGGGATGAAGGAGGGCCTAGTTGAGGACATTCTGGCAGAGGGGGACAGGGACAGAGAATTATGGCAGGCCCTCACCCCACAGCATGACACAGGGTTCCTTGAAGGGCCAGGATGTCTAGAGGGAGAGGTTCTTGGGCCCAGCCTCTAGTCTACGAGAGGAACCCTAGGGAGGCCAGCTAGGGCTCCGACACCTCAGTCTCCTCTCTACCTGGAAGGTGGGAGTGCCTGGGCATGGAAGGGCCTGCCGACCCCTCCTGGCCTCCCACTCTGCAGCAAGGGTGCTGGTGGTTCCCGTGGCCTTCTGCGGGGAGCTGCAAGGGCAGTGATGGTATGAGTCTGGCTGTGTGCACCAGGCCACTCACCAAGCTGCCCCAGGACTGAGTCGGACCCTGCCTTCACTTTCTCTTTCTTCTCGGGGCTGCCCTTGGGGCCCTCGCGGCCTTTTCTTTTTGAGTCGCTCTTCTTGCCCTTTGTTTTCCTCCCAGACCGCTCTGCATCAGGGAGAGAGAGAGCAGGAGGGAGATGGTTACCCCAAGCAGCCAGACAGAACCAAGACCCCTGCGTGGAATCCCAGGAGAGCCCCATCACTTAGTGTCTCGCCTTCTAGGTCACCACCTCCCCTGCACCTCTGCAGCCGCAGTCCAGAGCCACGTGGGACCTGGGGTAACTGTGGCTCCAGCGAGTCAGGGAAGAGCTGATGTGGGAAAAGGGGGTAAGAGTCCCTGAGGGGCTTGGTGCGGGGCTCAGCGACACGAGGAGGGGGAAGACCACTCTATAGGACCTGCACTGCAGTTTGACCTCTACGGACTACAGATCCTAGGACAGAGTCCTGGTGGGCAGGAAGGCTGGCTGGAGGTGAGTGGATAGGACAGGGCCTCATGGGCTAGGCCATGGAGGTGAAGGTGGATAGGTCACTGAGGGGTCAACAGCCTTGGGTTCCCCTCCTGACACAGGGGTCAGCCCTCTGCCTTGCTCTTGTGGTCTGCTCTGGAGGTTAGACAGTTGATGGAAGACTCGGGGTACACACCTGGCCCTCACACCCTTCTAGTCCAGGACCACATAGGTCTGCGGAGTCACAGAACAAAACAGAGCAGGGGAGGGACATGCTGTGGTAGGGAGCTGCCAGGAGTCTCCTCCTAGCTTCTCAGCCAGAGGCTAGAGGGCTTCCTGAGTAAGCGTTCAAGAGAAGGTGGAGGAGCATGGGCCCAACTCCAGGATTCTGCCTAGCTCTGCTGTTCATTCTAGGTGTAACCTCGGGCCAGGCCTCAGTCTTCTCACCTATCACATGGGACAGCACCTAGATACTTGGAGGGAGGCTTCCAAGTCCCCCACCACACTCGTTGTGGCCTGAGCTCCTCCCAAGGGCACAGACCTTACACAGCTGACCCTCCAAGCCCTTAGTGTCACTTCAGACGTTTTCTTCCTGCCCTGGCTGCAGCTATGCCAGGGTCCCTCCAGTTTCTCTAACAAGACAAGCTCACCTCCAGGTACCCAAATATATGGTTTCCTTGTCCCTCCCCTGGTTCTGTTCACAGCCTAAGTATCACCACCACTGGGAAGCCTTCTCTAGGCTCCTGGCCAGACAGACCTCAGCAATATACTTGCAGCCCATGTCCCACCCTATGGAAGAAGCGTCAAAACACTGAGGGCATCGGCTTTGGGCAGAAGCAAACCAGTCTTCTCTCCAAATGCCTTGCCCTGACCAAAAGGTGGCCTGTTGCTGCTGCTCAGGTCTGCTGCTGCTGCTGCTAAGTCACTTCAGTCGTGTCCGACTCTGTGTGACCCCATAGACGGCAGCCCACCAGGCTCCCCCGTCCCTGGGATTCTCCAGGCAAGAACACTGGAGTGGGTTGCCATTTCCTTCTCCAATGCATGAAAGTGAAAAGTGAAAGTGAAGTCGCTCAGTCGAGTCCGACTCTTAGTGACCCCATGGACTGCAGCCTACCAGGCTCCTCTGTCCATGGGATTTTCCAGGCAAGAGTACTGGAGTGGGGTGCCATTGCCTAAATGTCTCCAGACTCAATGCGAGAATGCAGACCCTCCGAGATCCTGACCATGTTTCTGGAATCCTGTGCCTAAGGGCACTGCATGCCTCGCCACTCTCCATTGCCTTCCTGCAGTGGGATGTATGGACCGTGTGAGTCCCAGGAAGCCTGAGATGTTCCAGCGTCACCACCACCAGGAAGCCATCCCTGATACCTCTGTCCCTGCACTGGCACCCATGGCAGCCCCCCAGATACCACCTTCTTTTGTCTCTCCAGATAGTGAACTCCATGAGGACAGGAAGCCTGTCCGGTTCAGTCCACGGCAGGGTACCCCTGTGCCCAGCACAGAGCCCAGTATTCTGTCTACCCTCAATCAAGGAAATGACAAACAAGAGGGAGCCTGGGAAGGTCTGGGGGCCTCCTGTCTAAGCTGCCCTAGTCCTGGGAGTGCACGATGAGCCCTGACCTCTAAATGGTCGTGATGCAGCATCTGTATCGGGCAATGCTGGTTTCTGGGGCAGGGATGGGGCAGTAGAAGGTCCTCAGTTGTTGACTCTGGTGGTGGCCCAGCCACTCTCCTTTCTCTGCTCCAGGCCTAGCCCGACCCACAGGCTCTACCTGCAGTGGCAGCCTCTGGCTTAAAAATCTCTCCATCCACCTGTTTTTACTGCATGGAATTAACATCAGAGCACCATCTTCTGCACTAAGCATTGCCCTCCTGAACATGTTAACACTCCACAAAGGGCCCTGTTGTCTGGCAACATACACAACTAACAAGACAGACCACTCTCAGAGCTTCTTTAACCTTTGATTTCCAGATCTGTTAAATGCATGTGATGGTAAAAGCCTAAGAAAGAAGAAAAAAAACCTATTGGCACAGGGCCTCAGTCCTGTCAGATGGGGTCAGAGAGAAGGAACACATAGGTCCTCCTCTACCCCTGGGCAATTGCCTTCTTCAGAATCAACACACAGGCACACAGGGGTTCAGGGAAGCTTGCCAGCTTGGTCCCTTCCTGCCCTGGAACCAAAACAGAGCCACTGAGACTTCTGGTTTGCACCTGTTTACGTGTAATTCACTCCTGGACCACAATGGGCCCCGCACTGCCTGAGAGTCCCGTGAACCAGAAAGCACCCTGAGGGTTGGCCTGATGCCCACACCACATCTTTGCTCCTTGCCTGCCAACACACACCCAGGACCCTGGGAGGCCCCTGCCTTGGTCCACTAACTGGGTACAGAGGGTAAGGGTGGGGTCAGTGGCCCCTGACCCCGTACACATGCCCCATCAGGCTCTAAAGACACATAGCTCCCTGGAACCCAGCCCCCTCAAAGGTGTGCTCATGAGAGGTGGCCAGCGGCAGGCAGGGGAAGCGCCTACCTCGACACAGATCCTGTTCGATAAGTTTCATCTGCAGGTGGAATATCTGCTCCTGGAGCTTGCAGATGGCATGTTTCGTTCTCTCGCGCCTTGTCACCATGTAGCACAGATTTCTAACCTGAGGAAACACAAGAGAGATTTTCCACCTTACTCATGGGCAACCACCTCAACCTCCCAACGCTGGGGGGCCACTCTGCCTAACCTGCCCAGGATATCTGGGAATCAATAACCAGGCCCCGAATGCATTCTCAGTCCTGAGCTGCAATTCTCTTATCTAAAATACAGGGCCAAGCACAGTCTTGGCCCCAGGGCCCGCAGTGAAGCCAGTGTGGGCAGGGAGTGCGTTTGCAGACGTCAGGCTGGCAACTCTGCCTTCCTTCCCTAGGCCTGCACTTCCTGGCTGAGTCATGCCATCGCCCAAGGCCCTTCCAACATGACTGCTCTCCCTTGTATGTAAATCCCCCAAGGCTTGTCACAGCCTGACAAGGTCACCAAGTCCATCCTTCAGCCTCCTGTCCAAGGCTTCTTACACATCAATGAAACTCTTCAGCCACCAGCACCTGGGCAAAAACCACCTCCTGTCCTGAGACACAAATGACCGGTACATGAGAGAGCTCCAGCAGAAGAGCTCTGAGTAGAGAGGCAGTCCCTGATGCACTGGAGCCCAGCCTGCAGCTGACCCTTGTCCACTTGTTGCACTGGCCCCTGAGCCAGGTCCACAGCTGCTCTGCTCAAGGCCCCATGTGCACTCAGCCATGTTCACTCTGCCAGAGACAGAACTCCTTTAGGGGAAGGGCAGGGCCTCTCAGACTACCTTAGGCCAGCTAGGAAGAGCCTCCTGGGGCCTGGGACACCATCTTGCTTAGCCCATGGGACAGGGCCAACTCTGCAGCTGGCCTGGAAGCACCTGAAGAATGTTGCTTCCTGTCCACCTGGTACCTTGACCCCGTGTGCCATCCCTCATTGGCTGTTCTCAGTGTACATCATCTCTCTGGGACCAAGTCCAGGCCTCCTCCCCATCAGGACACCACCTTGCTCTGGCACTGTCTTCAGATCGGGTCACAATCTCCAGCAAAAGGGACAGCTGGCCACCGGAATCCTGGGTGCCACCAGGTTCTACCTCCTGCTGGGTTCCGTGTTCAAGGCTGAGTTCGATATTCATAGCCTTAAGCTGCCTGGACATGACCTGAGGGTTCCAGAGCCCCTACCTCTTGTTGTGACCATGACTTCTCCCACCATGATCAGACCTCCCTGCTGGCATAGGCCTCCTCCTCTGCTCCCTGAGCCTAGCTGTGAAAGAGACCCCAGAACACCTGTGCCAGGCTAGCAGGCCTCCACAGGACAGGCTCTGAGTGGGTTCTCAGCACCACTATGCACCACAGCCTAGACTGAATACCAGGCTCTCCTTTGGTCAGCACCTCCCCAAGGGGCAGCCACCTGGCCCAGCCTGTGAGCCCTTGCTCCAGCACACTGGCACCATCTGACTTCTTCACAAATCCTGGACTCCCTAGGACTTCCCTCCAGCCAACCTCCTCCTACACATCCCTAGGCACAGGCTTGTGCTGGTCCCTGGGCTCAGCTGCAAGAGGTCCCATCAGAGTCCCCTTCTTCTGAGGGCTTGCTGCTCAGCAGGGCAGAGAGCTGCTGACCAAGTACTGACAGGACCAGGCAACCCTGATCCAGACTTGGGGGTGGTGAGAAGGCTCCCCGGAGAAAGGGGAAGACAGGCAGGAAATCATCCTTCAGGGCTTGGCTACAGGGTCACCTCCAGGAGGCTTCCCTGTCCATCACATCTAAGCAACTCAATCTCATTCTCCTCATATTCTGGTCTCTTTCCTTCCCAGCAGTCATGTGGCTGAGCACGCATAGGGACAGTGGGGATAAAGGCGGCTGGGTGGATGCATGGCTACTTTGGGGGCCTGAAAACAAACTAGTTAATATATCTAGCCTAAAACCAGATCAGGACTACTTCCTATTTAAATACAGATGTAGTTTTCTTTCTTTTTTTTACTTTTAGAAACATTAGAGCAAGGTTTCTCAAGGCAGGCTGGAATGAAATCCTGGCGAAGATTAACCCCCAAATCCCTGGGGTGGCTGGTTAAAAGCACAGATTCCCAGGCTTGGGGGAATATCAAATTCTCTGGGGGTGGGGCCCTCAAATACATATTTTACACAGCACTACAACATCTGAGAACTATTGCCAAGCTCCAAAGTGAGCTGCATGGGTACTGAGTTTGACAGCTCAGCACACATAGGAAGATAATATTCTAGTGGGGTTTTTTTGGCCCTATTAGAAATTTTGATTATGTATGCTTTACAATATAGCATGGTAGATATGAATCAGATATTAAAAATACAATATATTGGAGGTAAATGCTCAATTTTTTTCGTGATAAGGGTACATACACTACACAATCAGTAATTGTGGAGACTGATTCTATACTCTATATTCAGTATTCTAATTACTGAATCAGTAATTCTGGAGACTTCTGCTATAGAAGATTCTGTGAGAATCCAAACACATTGCTACCCCTTACTCCCAGTTCACTATGGAATCATCAACTCCTCTAATTTTTCCTAAGACTCTTGGTAACATAGCTACATGTAACTAAATGCTATAAAATTCCTCTTCCATGACGGCTTTTGGGGAAAAGTACTGCAACCATCTTAGAAGCCAACCCAGGCTATTAGACTCCTTACATTGCTTTTTTTCTGATTATAAATATAAAACAAAAAACAAACAACCCAATCAAAAAGTGGGCAGAAGAACTAAACAGACATTTCTCCAAAGAAGACATACAGACGGCCAACAAACACATGAAAAGATACTCATCATCACGAATTATTAGAGAAATACAAATCAAAGCTACAGTGAGATATTACTTTACACCAGTCAGAATGGCCATCATCAAAAAATCTACAAACAATAAATGCTGGAGAGGGTGTGGAGAAAAGGGAACCCTCTTGCACTGTTGGTGCGAATGTAAATTGGTGTAGCCACTATGGAGAAAAGTATGGAGGTTTCTTAGAAAACTAAAACTGGAACTACCATATGATCCAACAATCCCACCACCGGGCATACCCAGAGAAAACCATAATTCAAAAGACACATGCACCCCAACAGTCACACTGCAGCAGTGTTTACAATGGCCAGGGCATGGCAACAACCTAAATGTCCATCAACAGAAGAATGGATAAAGAAGATGTGGTGCATATACACAATGGAATACTACTCAACCATAAAAAGGAACAAAATTGTGTCATTTGCAAAGACGTGGATGGACCTAAAGACTGTCACACAGAGTGCAGTGAATCAGAAAAAGAAAAACAAATATTGCTTATTAAAGCATATATGTGGAATCTAGAAAAATGGTAGAGATGTTCTTATGTGCAAAGCAGAAATAGAGACACAGACGTAGAGAGCAAATGTATGGACACCAAAGGCGAAAGTTGGGAGAGTGCAATGAACTGGGAGATTGGGATTGACCTATATATACTAGTATGCGTCAAGAAAATAGTGAGAAGCTACTGTACGGCACAGAGAACTCTGCTTGGTGTTGTTATGACCTAAATGGGGAGGAAATTCAAAAAAGAGGGGATATAGATATATGCATGGCTGATTCACTCTGCTGTACTGCAGAAACTGACACAGTAGTATAAAGCAACTACACTCCAATTTTTCAAGAAAATGATAAAACAAACATCAAAGAGCATAAAAGTGAACATAAAAGTCCTCCAAAACTAGAGCAGGGATCAGTAATAAAAGCAGGTTTTATGTTTTGATAAAGGTTTTTTTTTTTTTCCTTGGCAACACCATGCAATCTTAGTTCCCCAACCAGGGATCAAACCTGTGCCCTCTGCAGTGGAAGTACAGAGTCCTAACTGCTGGACCACCAGGGAATTCCCTTGATAAAGTTGTTTTGATAACAGCAAATTTGGCAAAGAGAGCCTGGACATGGGCTAAGAAGGGCAGGAGGCAGGGAGGACTCTCAGCCAGTTACCTTAAGCTAGAGTGGACCAGTGTAGGGGCATTCATGGAGCCTAGGGAGGTTACAGGAGGAGCAGAGCATACTGGGCATGAGCTGCTGGAGCTTGGGAGGCAGGTGTGGGATGGAGCCAGCCTCCTGATGGGGAGTAAAGCTGTGGAGCAGAGGCGCAATGAGAGGAAAAGCCTAGTGCATTGAATGACCGCAGGGACCAAGGGACACTCAGAGAGGGAGCAGCAGGACTGGATTATCGGGGATGGGGAGTCTGGTCAGAGCATCCACAGGAAGAGTATCTCAAGACCAAGGGCATGTTTAACTGTGGCGACCACTGCTGAGGAGGCTGGAGGATAAGGGTGAAGTGGGAGAGATGGAGGCTGCTGGCAGCCCTGGTGGAAGGTTTTAGAATATGGTAGTGGCAGGGGTCTGGCCTGCCACTATGGTACATATAAATGAGGTATTAAAAATACAATATATTGGAAGTAAATTGCTTCAAGGAAGCTCCAAGAGTGAGAAGCAAAGAAGTAAGAACAGTGAGGGATGACAGAAAAGGAAAGATAGGGACGAGGGTAGAGAAACCGATGATTAGAGGGATGTGGGGGAGGGAGGACTTGCTTTTGAAGATAGGAGAAAGTAAAATGGATTCAAGCACTGGTGCAATCCTGGAGACAGAGGGGGATGAAGAAAAAATAGATACTCCTGTGCTGTGGGGTGTGGGCTGGAAAGAGATCCCGGTGCGGGGCAGGAAGGGGAGGACATGAGAGGAAAGGGCAGAGAATGGGTCCAGAGGGCACTAGTGGGCAAGGGTTCTGGTCTGAGGAACAGAGGATGAGGTCTGCTAAGAGAAGGGGGCGTCCTGCGGGAGTAGGGGCAAGGGTGGGAACAGGTGGTGGAAGGAGAGCCCAGAATGCTGCTACCTAATGCTTTCATCAAGGCTGGCTGGCAGGCACCTTGGGGTGCTCACCCACTCACTGCTATAAGATCTTTGCTGGTTGGCAGAGTGGCTCCTACTGGGTGAGGCTCTGCCCAGCATGTGCCCTTTGCACAGGCACAAGGCACTGGCAGTAAGCTACTGCCACAGGGCAGGAGTGAGGAAGCAGGGGACAGTGGAGAAGGAACTGAGCAGGGAGAACAGGGGGCTTGGAGATCTGGGGCTACTGATCGGAAGCAGGTGGAGCGGGTGAGAGGGCTTGAGTGGGTGGAGCGGGTAACGGGGTGGAAAAGTCCCAGAGTTGCAAGCCATGTGGTTGAGAAGCTAGAGGCTGGAGGCTACAGCTGCCCACTCGGCTTTAGTAGGAGGTCAAAGAGACACAACTCAGGCACTGAAGATAGTAATGGTGTGTGACAACCGACAAGGAAACATGTGGAGCGTGGGGGAGGCAGGGCCAAGTCTCCGGGTGAGAGCTACGGACGGGGAAGCCGGGGGGAGTTCCTACACGTCCATCCTCTGGGGCCAGCATCTGAGAGCCACTCCTGCCCTCTTGACTCTTCTCAGGCCAGGTAAAACCTTTAATAAACTCCTGGTAATCAGGTCCAGAGCCACAGGCAGTGAGTGAGGCCCCGTGCAGCCCACACTGCCAGCCCGGTTGCTAGGGGACACCAGCCAGTGTTTGTCAGGTTGATCGCTGCTCATCAGTGCTGCAATTTTTTTTTCCTGTCAGCTGCGAACAACTCTGAGAGGATGCAGTAGCCAGGCCTTCCTGTGTTGCCTGCCAGGGCCGAGGCCTAAGGCTGAAATGTGAGGAAAGCACATCGTCTAGGCTAAGCATAAAATGGGATTTCATGCTGATGGCACCATGACCCCGGCTCCTGCTTCTCTCAATAAAAGTCTTGCCTGGCCTTGGGAGGCAAATCAGTTGAGGAGGACCCAGGATTCCTGGCCCATAGCCCTGGGCCTGCCCTTTCAGTCCTCCCTGGAGCCCACCCTCCGAGCAGCCCATCAGCTAAGAGTCAGAACAGCAACAATAATCACCACTGACAAGGGAGGGTGGTGTGCTAAGCCCTGTCCCTGCCAAATTTCCCATGATTCAAGGTCAGCTAGACTCTTATTCCCATTTCACAGACGAGGAAACTGAAACCTGGAGAAGCAGAAAGTGAAACTCAGAAGGCACAGAGCTGGGCAGTGCTGGAACTGGATGCAAACCCAGGCTACCCACAGCCTCAGTCTCAACTCCTCCCCCAAATCCCCGATGGACCCAGTCCAAGCTGGCCTGGTGCCCAGTGACAGGCTGGATCCTCTTGACTGTTGGCACGGGGCCATGGTCAGAGATGGAGCCTGCTGGACAGGCCACCGACAGTCATGGGTCTTTGCAGAAAGCCTCCCCCGTGGCACAGTTCTCAGCCTGCTTCACTCACTCAAGTCACCAACGCATGGCTGTGAAAGGTTCTGAGGCTGGATCGGAGTGGGGGTCAACGGAGCTCGTGGCTGCCTAACTTCCTCTCCTCAGCCTGCCAGGGCTGTGTACTCAGCTGCTACCCTTCAGCCTGGCTTGGAGGCTGCTGGAGACTGCAAGGCTGGCCCTGTCTCCTCCTCCTGGGGGCAGCGTGGACTGACTCACACTGACAGTCCACAGCGTGGACTGACTCTGGGAGGGCTCTGTGCCCCAGCCAGAGAGGTCTGTGAGGTGGGGATCCCACAGCTGCCTCAGCATCCTAGCCGGTGACACCCTCAGCCCCTGGCCTCACCTGCACCAGCTGACAATGGGCTCGAGAGGCTGGGGGACTGAGGAGGGAGTACTTTTGCCCAGGAAGAGTACAGAAGAGAAAAGAAGCCAACAACTCTCTGACGAGCCCTTCCCCTCTTCAGGTCCAAATTCAGCTCAACTCTAGAAAACACATGTTCCTCCAAGGCTCTCTATAGCCCCACTGCTCATCAGGAATGGCATCACAAACTTCTCAGCTCCTTCTCCAGGATGAAGGTTCAATAGGTGGGCCTGTCCCCTGACCTGCCCACGCAGCCCAGCCAGGTCAGACACGTGTTGAGCAGCAGAGATCAGGGAGGTCAGACATGATGTGTCGTTTGGAAACAGGAGGGCTAAAAGCAGGGTCTGTGTACTGCAGACCCTGGGGGTGGCCTGAGGACAAGTGTGGAAGCAGCTTTGGTCTCAGAAGGATCTGTCCCTGAGGGCCCTGCCACATGGGGCAGGAGGCTGGGCTGCCCAGGAAGTGGTGACTGCAATGTAGGTGGCCTTGCTTTCTGTCCCGGTTGACACTGGGGACAGGTGATCATCTCCCTGCCCCCTACCTTCTGGTTGCAGGCTGGCTTTCAGGCAGTAAGCTTCCTCCCTCCCAAGGCAAAAGGGCCATTTCCATTTGACCAGGCCTCAGGGCAGAAGCATATAGGGGTGAAGGAAGGTAGAGAAGCTGGGTCCAGTTTCAGAGCCTCCACCTCATTGCCCCTTACCCCAGTACTCAGCAGATGCTGAGTAGCTCTAACCATTTTACAGCCTTGCCAACTGAGACACACCTGAGCAAAGTAGCTGCCTTAAGTCACACAAAGCCCCCAGAATGCTTCCACCCCTGCCGCTTCCTAATGTGGCCTGGGAGATGGTAGGCGTGTGTATGTGTGTGTGTGTGTGTCTGTCTGTCTGTCTGTCTGTCTGTAGAGGACACCCTGACATGACCCCTCATGCTCCAGAACTCTAAAAATGAATGTCCCAGAGAGGAGAGGAGAGGCCAGAACAGCACCTGGGGTTCGGAGCACTCGATCAGGGACCTGAAACACCCTGCTTTATGCTCAGGTTGCCTCCAACTCAGGGTTGGGACTCTATCTGGAGGAGCTTTAGCTGGAGGAGTTGGGGAGGGGTGTCAAAAAAGCCAAGTTTGAGGGCACACAACACAGAAGGCAGGACCCTCTCACCTGTTCTCTGGGAGGAGGAGGGATTAGAGGCTTTGGGGGGCCTCTGTGCTCTAAGAAAGCAACTCTCACTGGCCCCGGATCTCCACAGCCCGGCCTAAAACCATGAAGTCTGCACACCTGCCTTGTCTCATTCAGTCCCCAAAGCTGTGTGCCTGGACCAAGGCAAGATCGCCTGCCACCCGGCGCACAGCTGAGGGGTTCCGGCCAACCCACTCACTCCATCTGGGCCCCATGATGCCACCTCCAGGGTGAGTGTTTGGAATCTGCAGCCGCAGCAGGACAGTCCCTGCTTAAAGTCTTTCTGCAACTTCCACAAACACCGTGGTCCAGAAACACCCAGCCCCACAGGCTGTTGCTGGTTTCTAGCCCAGCCTCACGCCCTGGGCCTCTGCTCACATGGCTCCCTCAGTCCAGCACCCCAGGAGCTGCACTCACAGCTGTCTTCCCTGCTTTGGCAGCACATGCTGATTATACTGATTTAACTCTCTTGTGATGCCCCATGCCTCCCCGGCCTGACTCTAAGCAAAGCTCCTGTGTTGGGACCAGGCCGGGCCCACGGAGACAGCTAGGGGTCAGATGCCTAGATCCTCCCCCAGCTCTGGAGTCTCCCAGCTTCACAGTCGTGGCAGGCCCCCACCTTTGATCAGACCTGCAAAAGGGTTGGGACAAGAGGGACTTAAGAGAGCCCAGAGCTGGATCCTCCCCTGTTCTGCAAACTCTGTTACCCCAACCTGTCCAAGATCCGGAGGCCCTCACCGCCTTGGCCAGAGCTCACAGTTTGAAAGCTGGTGAGCCACAGCTGCTCCAGGGCAGCGAGGGAGGGGCGGAAAGGCCTGCTGGGACACCCACCAGGCAGGCGGGTGGGCGGGGAGCGGCAGGGGGACTCACTCTCTCCAGGTCCTGCCGCAGGTGCGTGAAGAGCTTCAGTCGGCGGTAGAGTACGTCCTGCTCCTGCTGGGCCAGGTTGTCCACCTCGTCTGTCTTGGGCGTCAGCAGCGGCTGGTTGGAGTTGGCTTTCCTCTTCAGCTTCCAGTACTGGTAGATGAAGTCGACCAGTGCCTCGGCCAGGTCCAGGCGCTCGGCCACCTCGGCTGGCTCTACCAGCTCATAGAAGTCTTCCTCCAGCTGTTGCAGCCGCTGCTTGCGAAGGGTCACCTTTTCCAGGTCCTCGCTAGCTGGGCTGGGCTCCACAGGCTCGGACGGAGCTTCACCCCGTGGGCCCCCATCACTGTGCTCCTGGCAGAACGACTTGAACTTGACCTCATCGTTGTCTGCTAAAATAGTCCTCATTTCCAGGCTGTGGTCAAAGGCGCATGTGACGTGGAATGCTGTGACGCAGGAAGGCATGGAACACTGGAGGGAGACGAAGGGCAGCATGAGGTATGAAGGGAGCCCCGGTGGGAGGGAAGAAGGATGGGGGGGCATCCCTCAGGGTGACACTAGCAAGGCAGCATGCTGGTGAGACCCTAAACAAAATGGCTTCCAACATCCTGCAGGGTGTCGGGGGGAGCCATGGAAGAGGGCAGGGGAGCTTTGGGGGAGCTGAAAAGGAAATGGGGTACAGCATCATAACCCCTAGGGAAATCAAGTTAGGTGACTGACAGCCTCTCTGGGGATGAGCTGCATTTCCGTGTGGACAAATGACTTTGGAATCTGAGACATCAAGAGAGAGAGGCTGTTGATGGGTCTCTGCCTCCTCTACTCCTGCAGCGGTCTCTAAGATGGGGAGTTGTGCCCCTCCTTTGTCCTCTGGGAAGCGGGGCTGGAGTTGGGCCCCTTCCTTCCTCTCTTGTCCAAGCAAGTATGGCCAACTCACGGCCTTAGTTGCCTGAGATGATGGCTGCGGGCAGCTGACAAGTGTTTCAGCGACAACCCACCGAAATATTAGTGGGGCCCTTTATGCCGCACTCACAAGCCATTCTGCGAATCTTACAAACGGTAGAGGCACGTCCAGTATTTGCAGTGACCACTGTTCCTGGAGACATGAGAGAAAGAAAGGCTGACCCTTCCACCTCCCAGCCTATAGACCAGGAGCATCAGTATCACACAAGAACTTGCTAGAAATAGGCAAATTCTCAGCCCCACCTCCGATCTATAGATTCAGAACCTCTGGGGGGTAGGAACAGCAGACTGTGTTTTAACAAGTCCTCTGGGTCATACTGAGGCACCCTAGAACTTGGGAGCGGTTACTGTTAACAAACTAGCATAGCCCTGCCCTGTGTAGGGAGAGCCAGTCAGCTTAGCTGAAAGTAAAGTTTAATTCCTACTCCTCTCACATGTCCAGCTGATACTGGATGGAAGGTCAACATCCTTATGAAGCCCAGAGAAACTTGCTGTTGGGAAAGCCAGAGTCCCTGGTACTGTAATGGGGTGGCGAGCCTGGCTCCCCAGGCCTTTACCCCATGCCCAGTGATACTATGGATGGAGGGAGGTCTGAAGACGGGGAGCTGACTGTGGTCCCCATTGCAGGCCCAACAGTGGCTGTGCCTGCAGCCCTGTGGGGCAGGCGGAGGGTGGTGGCAGTGGCCTGCTGTACAGGCTGTCCCGAACACGCCCCGTGGCGTGGCTGTGGCAGGCTCCTGAGTGAGCTCCCAGGCAGCAGCGCAGTGAGGGGGCCGTGTACCTGGATGCACGTGCCCGTGCACTCCTTGCAGAGGCTGCAGGACAGAGCCCAGCGGCTGGCTGGGATATGCGAGATCTTGGTGATGGGCTCCATCTTCTCAGGGCACCCGATGCTGACCTGGGCAGGACACAGGGAGCTGCGTCAGGCCTCTCAGCCTTAGCTGGCCTCCAGGGCTTACCCAAAGAGAGGACTGTCTGCTGAAACCAGAGGGTGGGCAGACAGGGCAGTGGGAGAGTCCCAAGTCCTATCTCATGTCCCAAGTGGACCACTGAACAAGCGTTGGTGTGTGCTCTCCGGTGGCTATGCTTAAACAGTGACTGGGAGCGCATACATCAGTGTGTGTGTAGCTGACTGAGTGTATGAGTGCCCGTGACCGTGTGGGTCTCAAGACAGAGATGCTTCCATGTGCAGGTGAGTATGTGTGCAAGGTCCCCTTCTCTTTTGTACCTCAGGCCTTTGTTAACAGCATCTTCAGAGTTATTAGAACTGGTACTCATTTTACTTATGTTTCTGGGTGCATCTATAGGTCCCCACAGCAGAATCTCTTCCTAGGGACTTCCAGGGCTTTCCTGGCCAAGGGGGATGTGCCTTTGTTCAGCCCCTCCCAGGGGGACAGGCCTATAACCACTCCCATCTCCTGGGCACAGCCCACCCCTCAGCCCCAGAGGCAGCGCCCATGCCTGAGGATTGGAAAAGGGTCCCTGTCCAGAGATCCTGAACCAAAGAACCCCATAGGTAGGTCCTGGTTGCTTCTCTGTGTCTCTGCTGTGCCTCGGTCAGGATATACTCAGAGGTCGTCCCAACCTTCAAGATGCTGATGTGGGAGCAAGTGACTGCTGCTGACATAACCACTAAGATCACAGAAACCTGCGAGGTGGGACCCAGCAAGGACTTTCAGACTGCAAGCCCAGGAAAGGGAGGGGCCACCTGCTGACTGGGCCACCTGGCTTGCTTCTGGGCACAGGCAGCATTGGAGTGGGGCCTCATTCTGGCTCAGGGCACACAGCAGGGGAAGGGCTGAAACGTCAACGAATGTCAGCATTTCACACATCAAATAAGATGGGAGCCCAAGGCCTCTGCTAACTCACTGTGGGCCCAGCTCGTCACGCACGGCCCCTCCCCTCCATCCCAGCCACAGTCTTACTACCCAGTTTTAACCAAGCTCCCCATCTGATTTCCTTTTGGGTCATTTGGCTCACTTTTAAACAAGTGCTTGACTTTGCTTGGGACCACTGTCTAGATCTGGGTAAACCTACAACCTGCTCTCCCCTAGAATCAGCTGCTTGACTTCTGTCCAGCTCGCACACCTTCCATCTGGATCCCCAGTGGCTCAAAATCCCATTTTCCCATGTAAACCACCACCGAGTTCTGCCTAAGTCCAAGGGTAAAGTTCCCTGTGGGCTGCTGCCTGAATTCTTCCCAGGCTGGACATCTGAGATCTACCATTTCATGTAGCCCATCACCTTCTTTTCCCAGTGCTCTGCCATCTGGGCTCTGAGCTCTGTTCAGACCCACTTCCCCATGGCTGGGCCCCAGGGCCACCCCAACCCCACCTCTGCCCACCTCAGGAATCCACAGGGCACAGCTGACGTGCACCCACTTGGTCCCACTTCTAGTGGGCTTCAAGGCTCCTCCTCGCTTCGGGCAGAGCAGGCACTTCGGCTGGACACCCAGAGCACATGTCCGGCACAGCCAGCTGCCCGTGGGCACCTTGAGGATCCCATAGCATGCCTGGGGAGAGAGCAGGGAGGACACAGGTCAGAGGCAATGGCCAAGGTGCGTCTGCAACGTGCATTCAGCTGCAAACAGTCCTAGCCCCAGCCCATACTGGGAGCTACAGAGTGACACTGCTACTCAGCCCCACCAAAGACCTCCTGAGGGTCTGTAATGCAAAGGCTCCAAGGAAGCTGTGTGCAGGCACTGTGCACTGAAATTTCACCGTTTCACAGTCCTCTGTGAAAGGGCTCAGCTCTGCCCTCTGCTGGGAGGACAGTCACTTCAGCAGAGGTTTCTAATCCGGGATGGATTTCAGGGGCATCCATGAACTCCCTTAAACTGAATACAAATTTGGGTATGTATGCTGCCCTCAGACAAGGCCCAGAACTTTTGTCTTGTTTCACAGGGATCTGTGGTCAGGGATCCTTCTCGTCATGCCTAGGGATTATGGACCTAAGAGCTGCTGGGTGTAAGGAATGTGAACAGGGTAAATGGGGAAAGTGGTGTACCACCTACCCACCTGCCACCCAGAAGCCCCTCTGAGCTCCCCGGGCACTATTCCAGCAAAAGTGGGTGAGGGAAGGCCTCAAAGTCAGGGCTAGAGTGGGTCCACTGAGTTCTAGTCAGTTTTTCTACATCTTCCATGAACTAGGTCCAGAGATGTCCCAGACCTACAGCCTTGGGGCTCAAGA
This sequence comes from Bubalus kerabau, assembly GCF_029407905.1. NCBI lineage: Eukaryota > Metazoa > Chordata > Mammalia > Artiodactyla > Bovidae > Bubalus > Bubalus kerabau. The sequence continues at coordinate 214,938,174 of NC_073624.1, read as the reverse complement.
TCAACAGGGTAACCTAGTCAGGCCGTACCTGGCTCATAATACTAAAAATGTTAACAAATACGAACAGCCCTTACTGTACGGTTCTAACCAAATGACTCAGAGTAAGGAACTTAATCCTCAAAACGACTTACTTTTATTTATACTTGAGGAAACAGCAGCTCAGAGAGGTCAAGAAACCGACCCCAGATCACACAGCTTGCAAAGGGCAGAGCCATGATTTGAAACCAGGTGGCCTGGCTCCAGGCTGTGCTCTCCATCACTACACTGTGTAAGTTGAGGAGCAGAGGAGGACAGGGTAGGACGGTCCGTGGGCAGAGTCTGAGGGAGGCTGGCGGCAAAGGACAGGAAGACCATCCAATAGGCATTACTCAAGTCTGGCTGAGGGGGCTAAACCCTGGCACCATGGGCACTCGCGCCCTTCCCTTCTCCCCACTTGCCCTCCTTAGGGGCCTGTGCCCACAGCGCTGCTACGCCCCCACAGCCAGGATGAGCGGTCAGGCAGGCGCCTGCCAGCATCACACGGCAGTGGCCGTGGGGGCTGCCCACCTGGTGCACGCAGACGTTGCATTTGTCGCAGAAGACCATCTCGTTGCCATCTTCGCCCTCGGGAGAGCGGCACACGTCACAGACGACATCCTCGTCGTACTCGATGCCTAGCCCCTCCTGCGTCTCGATGGCCCGCGCCATGTTCTGGTGGCACAGCGTCTCCAGCTCCTCCAGCACGCGCTCGAGCGTCAGTTCGTCCAGCTCCGGCTTCTCTGTGAGGACGGCAGGGCGGGGGTCAGAGCCCAGCCTCTCGGGGCAGTGTAAGGAGCATTTCTACCTGCACACTGAGTTTACTGTCTCCGGCCCCCAGTTCCATCGTCTGAAAACCGACTGGGTTGGACCATGCAAAGGCCCGGAGGCCTGGTATGGTGCTATGACTTCAGACCCTGCTTATAACCACACACACACGCTTGTGTACACACAGATGCTATGGGGGTGTCTGTGTCTGGAATGCAGCCGCCACCATGGGGAACCCACTGCCTGAGCTGTGTGTATGGGGGGCACCTGAGAAGGTGGCTGAATCCAGCAGAGCTGGCCTTTCCTGGGACATGGTGGGCCTTCAGCCAGAAGGCCCATACCAGCTGACCGCAGCCCCATGTGTCACACTGGACTTCTAGGTGCTCACTCACTCTTCATGTAACGGTCAGACTTACTAAGTGTGTGGGTGCACGCTCAGTCATATAATACTCCCCCAAACCCTGTAAAAGACATGCTATTACTGCCTCCATCTGACAACTACAGAAACTGAACCAGTCATCAGTAACATAGCAGGGACTTTCCCCCAGATCTGTGCAGTGCCAAAGCCCAGCAATGGCCACTGCCGTTCTGAGAGTGAGGATGGTTTGGAAGAAAACCCTGTGTGGCCTGCCCCTATCCCATTCTCACCTGGCAGGTCACCTACCCATCTCCTTGAGCTCCGAGTTGATGAGTTCCAGCCAGTAGGCATCAATCTCGTCCAAGTCATAGCGGCTGCCCCCTGGCCAATCAGGCTGGGAGCCCTCACCAAGTTCAGAGCCACTAGGGGAAACCTGGGTAGGGGGGCCTTCCAACGGCGGAAGAATCCTAGGAATTCAAGAGAAGATATGAGGGGAGGGTGCCCTCAGCCTGCTACTCTTGCTGATCTGAGGGCCACCCCCAGGGAGTTGGCCAGCCTGGATGAGAGGCTAGCAGGAGAGTGAGGTGTGAGACTTTGATGCCAAGCAGAGCCTACCTCCTTCCAGTCCCTCCTCCCATCTGCCCACCCTGCAGAGGCTGTAGGAGGCCATTCCCTTTGCCATCCTGGGCAATGCCCAGAGCCAGTCACTTTGGCACAAGTTGGATAGAGCCGGCTGGCCCCCAGGTCCTTCCGCATGCCCTTTCAAAGCTGGGGAAAGGCCCCCAGAAGCCCCAGCCCCTCCTCCACCAGTAGTCTCAGGGGACCTGAGGCCAGGGCTCCTCTGGGGTGAAGAGGATGCACCTGCTATAGTCCCAGAGTCACACTTCAAGTCAGCCCTCTCTCAGGCCATGGCTCTGCCTTGGAGGCAGCTTGCAAGGGTCCTGGCTACAGGGCAAGGTCTCCAAGCCCAGCTCCGCCACTTAATGTATGACTCTGGGTAAGCCACTTAGCTCCTCTGCGCCCCAGAAAATGGACCGATGATAACAGCACCTAGCTTCCACAGTGGGCATGAGGATTAAATGGATGAACACGTGTGGAGCTCTTAGAACTGTGTGTGGCATGTAGTAAGTGCTATACTCGAGTGAGCATGTATTTTAAGACCTCTGGATATCACTTTGCTCCTTCTGAAATGGAATATGAGGGTTTTCTGCCTTGGGAGGGCACAGCTTCCTCTCTTGGCTCAGCTGTGTGCTGCCCCTCAGTTCCTAGTGCCAGTTCAGAATGCCAGCTCTTCCCACCCCCTACCAGTTGCCATGGTTATTTCTGTGGAGCCTGGCCTCCATCTGGCCGGCCCTGCCAGGGCTGCGAGGCCCCTTACTTGCCTGAGAGGCCTCTTGGGGTCGAAGGCAGGGCTGCCAGGGGCTGTGACTCAGCGCAGACTGGGGAGGGGAAGGCAGAGACATGGCACAGCTATGGGGAGGGCACTGGTGCTTCAGGAAGAGCCCCAGGTGTTGGCAAGGGGGCAGGTAGGATGAAGGGCGGGGGTGCAGAATGGCCTCCAGGCAGGAGGGAGGCCCAGAGGAGACTGAGGGAGGCAAGGATACAAGGGAGGGGGCTTACAGTCACCTTCTGCCACACAAGATGCCCAGATTAAGGAAGGTCCTAGGCAACAATAATCACGTGATGCCCACCCCCAACCCCTAGACCATTTCAACTAGAAGCAATAGTATTTGCTTTGCAGGACTCTGAGTCCTACAAAGTTCTGCCTTTCCTTGGGAGGCTCTTATTTAAATTAACACATTCTTTCAAAAACACTGTAATTTTGCCATGACTCTGCTTTGTTTGTGTCCCCGGCATATGCTCAGCTGGGGTTTGGGATAGCCTGAGAGCCCACCACCTGATGGCATAACTACCCACACTGTGTGCTCAGGATATACCTGGCCAGACCTCTTGGGGCCAAGATCACATTCCTTTCTCTGGGAAGCTGGGGTTAAAGGGCTATCAACAGAAAAGGCATTTCCTGTGCTTTCTGGGGTGCTCATCTTCACCTGTCTGGCCTCCTCTGGCTCTGACTATAGAGGAAGCTCTCCTAACAAGGGTGGTTTGACGTCACCCCAGTCAAGGCCTCAGTCTTGGCTGCAGCCAGAAGAACCGAGGTCAGCGGGGAGGAGATGGGTGGCTGGGCTGGGATCTGGGGGAGGAGGCAGGGGCGGGTGGGGGTGGGGTTATGGGAGGCTCTCACTCCAGAAGACCAGATAGAAAACAGAGGCTGGTTTTGCCCTGGGCTGTCTCTTCTGGCCACCCCGAAGAACAGTGCAGGCACTCCTTCAGTTCATGATCTGACAGTGAAAGGTTCTCATTATCCAGAGAAGTTTAGGACCATGAGGCAGGTAGACCTGCTCAAGGGCCAGGGAGGACTGGGTAAGAAGAGAGGGATGGAGGGGACTAGGGAGGCAGTGGGGGAGGGCAGAGTCAGCAAGCCAGGGTGACTGGGGCACGAGGCTCTCTCTGGGCCACACAGAGGCAGCCCAGGGCCTGTTCCTGTGGCCTGTGACTTCCTGGCCCAGCCCACAAGGCCCTGGCGGTCATGCAGGGAATTCCCCTGAATTTCCCAACTTCCTCCTCTATAAAATGGGGACAGCAGTGTGACTTTTAGAGAGCTGATATGATAATTAGATGAGAAGATGAACTTAAGGCTCAGCACAGCAAGTTCTCAGGAACAGAGCTCCTGTAACACTTCTGACCACAGCGCCTGCTGTGTTGGCTTCCAGGTGAGAGCTGTGCAGGGAAAGGTGGCCCGGCAGGTGGAGGTGCCAGGCTGCAAGGAGAAAGGGAGAGATGGGGCCCAGAGATATCTCTGTGGGAGCATCCCTGCCCTTCCAGTCTTATGCTCTCCAAAGAGCAGGGATTGGCCAGGAGTGCCTGGCTCTTGTCAGCCTAGCCCTACGTATATGTGGGGAATGTACCTAGTGGGGCCAGAGCTGTCTGAACACATGCTTCCGTCGTGATGTCAACAGATAAGACACCAACTGAAGCCAAGTTACTTGTGTGGCGGCATCTACAATTAATTACCCAGGCCAGCAGATGTTTCCGGAACCACCTGACATTGACATGGAGGACAGAGGACAAACCGCTGGGCTAAGCCTAATCAGGACTCGCCCTTCTCCGCCCAGCTGGTGGCCTACCCCTCTGCCTTGTTACCCTGGGCCCTTGGCATGTGAATTCTCAACTTATCCTCACCACTACACTATCAGGCATATATTGTTATTAGATCAATTTTATGGAGAAGGAAACAGGTTCAAAGAGGTCAGTTACAGTTCTTTGGTCTGTAGAGCGGATGGGATGAAGCTGGCTGGGAGACTGACCCACGTTTTTGGCCCTGGGCAGAGGACATGTAGAATAAAGTCTTTCTCCAAACTCCACATATACTCTGATCTAGAGAGGCCTGGGGCATCCCTGATTCTCAGAGGGCCAAAGATAAGAGCCCTTGTGAGCCCAGGACAATAAGCACTGCCCAATACCCAATCCTCACTGGGCACCAAGTGAGGCTTAGTGTGTGCTTCACCTCTGTAATCCCATGCCCAGCACAGGCCTGGCACCAGGCAGGCACTGGGTGTCTGTGAGCCCATCATAGGTGTGGCTGCCAAGGAAGCATCAGTGCCAATGTCAAGGGAGGTGACAGCTGAAATCTTTGCCCTAGGCCCTGGCAAAATGGACCTAAGCGAGAGCCCCGGGGCTGCCAAGGCTGGGAATGGACTGTCAATTAACACAAATCTGCCCAGCCCAGGCAGGCTGGTGTGGGGGGGGAAGGGAGGCCAGGGCAGCAGCCCCTATAGCCCAAGACACGACTTGGAGGGTTTCCCAGGGTGCAGGAAGAAGCACTTGGCTGAATTCTGTCACTGGAAGCAAGGCCCATGGCCACGAGGCCACCTCCTTACATGAGCACAGGAGTCTCTCTGACCTACAAGACCACAAGGCTCCCGAGCCCAGAGAGGACTCAGCCCTGATCCAATCCTGATCCTAGGAGGCAGCGGGCCCTCCTCAGAATATGATCATACCAACCGTTTTGTGGATATCTGGTGTGTGCCTGGCACTGGATTTCTTGCTCCCAAGAACTCCTCAAAAAGGTTTTAAGAAGCCAAGAGCATGGTTTGTCCCTATTTTAAGGACTAGTTAGAGGTCTGGAGATATCCCCAAGAAGATCTTCTGGCGGGACCCAGTTTGGAACAACATCAAGCTACTGTCGGCCAGTTTTCACTGCGTGTTCGTGTGGGCCAGGTCCCGTGTCCAGGGCCTTCCACGCATCATTTCTCTACATCGACCACCGCCTACGGCAGGTGCTGTTGTTATCATTCCCATTTTATAGATGAGGAAACTGATGCCCAGGGAGATTACATTCCCTGCCCAAGGTCCCACTGAACTTGAGAGGCAATTTGAACCCAGGCTGTCTGGCTCCAGAGCTGAGCCCAAGCTCAAAACCTTGGCCTCAGAGGTAAAACTGCAGTATTTCTGGAACACGGCAATGTTTTTTTAAGAACAAAAGAAACTAAGAATAGAGACAGACTAGAAAGGAATCGCTTGACCCGTCCTAGCCTCCCCTTCCTACGGCCCCCTGGCCTGGGCTGCCCGGCTCACCTCACCACAGGCTCTGGAATGGCCTCTGCCCCGGCGGGCACCTGCACACCTTTCTCCCATTCTTGTCGCCATGGGTCTGCCAAGATATAGTAGTCATCTGGGCTGAGCTGGTATGAGTCTGGGATCTTCATGGCTGTGATCAAGTCTGTCCGGAAAACCTGTGGGCAGACAAGGTGGAGAGAGAATGGTTTCAGATCGTCTCCAGGTGATCTGCTTCACAGGCCAGGGCAGGAAAAGGCAAATGCTGAAAGCCCACTCACTCAAAAATGAGAATATGACACAAAAGCAGTAACTACAATAACCCATCTTCTCTGAACCCAGCAGAGCACTTTGCACACCAATCTCCAATAAATGTTGAATTGAATTTACATGCTCTGATCTGCTCAAGGACAGGGTCTGAGTGATGGATAGGAGTGGACCTTAGAGGGAAAAGGAAAGACATGTGGGAGAGGCAAGAACACTGAGGAAAAAAATCAGCTGGCAGGAAGACTTGTGTGAATGCAATACTGCCATGAAGTGTCTGTTTAGGGAATTTCTGTTGAAGACTCAAAATTATGTTTGTTGTTGTAACCGCAGTCACAAGTGTAAAATCCAGGCAACTACACGCCAGGGCCTCAGGCAAATGGCTGAGGGAGAGGCCAGCTCTGGGAGAGCCTAGAGAGCAGCTGTGGGGCAGGGCCTCACGGTCCCCAGGAACAACAGCACCATACGCCCTGTTCAGTGGGCGCTCCACTGGGCCATGCTCTATGATGGGGAAGGAGAAACGCGTGGAATTCCTTCTCCATCAAGCCCTTCCAAAGCCCTCGGGGCCAGACCATGAGTGGACACACCCTCGTGCTTTGGTTTCCTTGTGAGCACTTGCTCACTCAGGGGGAAACTTCTTTTCCCAACGTCCTATCTGTGGCCCCCACAACCCCAAAGCAACCTCCAAGCCCAGCCCCAGGAGTCCTGGCAGTGCCTCATCTGTCCCAGCTGCTTGGCCTCACCTGGGCCCCACAAAGGGCTGCTGTAGGACTTGGTGGCAGCCCTAGACACTATGTGACTTGCTTTGGTACCAACTTTCCCAGTGAACATCACAAGTTAAAGGAGAGTTCATATCATAGAGAGAAGAGAAACCACTACAGGGAGTCCTCCAGGTCTCAGACCCAACTCCAAGCCCACGTCCCTCCCTGGAAGACTCAGCATCCACCAGCTTTCCAGGGGTGGTGGCCAGTCAGTGGTAACCTCTGCCTGCAGGAGGCCCCAACTGCTGGCCATCTGTCTCACTTCAATCTAGGAGACAACTGAAAGGGGGCGCCAAGGGGGATCAAGGCAGCGTCTTGCAGAAATCTAATTAACGTCTGCTTCTAGTCAGAGAGGGCCCTTGCTTGCAAAGGTCAAGTTTCTTGAAGACTCTATTTGCCAATATAATTTAATTGTTAAGACTAACACCCTAACATTTAATTAGGGTGTCAGTGTGAAAAAATTAAAATGAGATTACGATTAAATGCTAATTACACAGAAGATGAAATGTGGCAAAGATTTCACAACCCGGATAATTTGCATATCTTATTAGCAAGTAGCAAGACAACTGATATAAGAACATAAACTCAGGTAGTGGGTGCTTCTGTGCTGTCCTTCAGCACCCTCCCACCTCCGCTGGCTGGGGCAAGGTTATTCCCCTCTGGGGCCCCCTATTCAGGACCGGGCAGGGGTAAACTGGATCCACAGCAGACTGGTGACTGTCTCAAAGTTCTCCCAACGCTGGCAAGCCCTGCGTGGTACAACATCTAATGCCTTGTTACTCTGAATGCCATGAGGAACCAGCCTCCAGGGAAAGCCTGTCATCTTGCCCCTTCCAGAGCCCAGTGTCACTGTGTGCCCCTCCAAAAAGGCACTGGTGAGTCTGAAATCTCTTGCTGTTCCCTCTTCCTGAGCTATAGTTCAAATGCTGCCTCGTGGGATCACCCTGATCACTGCAACTCAGGGTGGCCAGCCACCCAACAGAGCCACTTTCCAGCCCATGGTCCTGTCTCACTTCTGAGTACATATAATCCTGAAAATTAACTGGTGTATGCATGTTCCTTGCTTCTTGTCATCTCTCTTGCCACACCTGTCCTGTTCTCTGCAACATTCTCAGGGCTTGGCAAGGGGACTGGCACAGACTAGGTGCTCAATAAATAGTAACTGAGAGAATGATTAAATGGATGAGTGAATAAAAGGGCCCCTCTGGGGAGTTACCTGATAAGTCTGATGACCCCAGCTGGCTCCTTGGCAGTGCTTTTTGAACCCCCACGAACTGGAGAAACACCTCATGGATACATCCAGAGCTGAAACAACCCAAGTACGTGGACCGAATGGCACAAGAGGCAGCCCTGGTCTGTAGGTGCAGACAGAGTGCCAAGCCACACCAGCAAGGGAGAGGTGGCTCTGTCCTAGGAACAGGCTTGGTGCTGAGAACTCAAGAGCAGGAAAGGATCCCATGCTCAACTCAGGTAAGGAGATTCAGGAGAGAAAAACGAGTCTGGTCCCAAGAGAGTTGCAAGCTTCATCTGGCGTGACTGGATGCCACCGGCCCCTTTGGGCAGAGGACTGATGGAAGCACAGGAAGGGCAGCACTATCTTACAGGTACCAGTGAACACTTAAAAGAACACAGTGTGCCCAGCACCGATCCAATGGCTGTCCTTGAATTAATTGTTAGTCCCTATTCCAACTCTGTGAGGTGGATGGTGTTATCATCCCTATTCTACATTAGAGAAACCTGGGACTCAGGTTAGTTTAATAACCTACACAAGGTCCTACATGTTAGAAGTGGCAAAGGATCCCAGACATACAACTCTGGAGCCATCCAGCACTCCTCTGCAACCTCACCCCTCTTGGCCACCGGCTCACTGCCAGTGCCTTTGAATTAACCCAAAGCCAAATCAAGGGGTTTCCCCAAAGGCTGGAATATGCAAATCAGATGGTGACCTCTGCAAGTTCCAAGTTCTCCAGTGGCTTTCCACTGTCTTCTTACTGCCCTCAGGACAAGCCATGACTGCGTTAGTAGTCAGTCTCCCTTCCGAGCACATCTCACACTTGGCACAGGGGAGGACCCCACTGGGACACTTCTCCCTGCCAAAGTGGGGGCAGTCTGTTTCACCCTTAGGGTGTTACTCCAGCCCACAGCTGCTCTAGGAAGGCTTCCCTGATGTCAGGCTGGGTTCTGGGCTTCCTCTGGACTCCCACAGCCCCTCTACTGGTATCCCTTGGTTTCCTGCCAGGCCTTCCCCACTAGAAGGTAAGCTCAGTGAGGTCTGGCCAGGCTACAGGCTGCAACAGTGCACGCAGGGCCTGACACATGCTAGGTGCTAACTAAGGCTGAATGATTGAAGAGCCTCCCGTGGATCTGCCACCATCTTTCTGGGTAGCTGCCCGAGGATACAGCTGGGGGCTCTGTCCCTTCCAAAGGAACCCCTGAATACTCATACAAAACCTGTCCACAAACAGGGCAACCCAAACATCTTTCTGTCTTGAATCGCCAAAGGTTAGGCTTCCAAAAAAAGGCTCAATCTCCTAAAATGCCTCTGAATTATTCACGAAAACTAAATAAATAATAAAACGGACAGTGATGAACTGGAGGCCTTGCCATGGCAAGGAAGTTGGAAGCTGGAAAACAAGCAATTTTCTAAGAATGTGAATGTTTACTATTTTTCTCTTTTGGCAGAAGTTGACAAATTGTCTTTAAAGGTCTGCAGCCTAGCAACCAAGTTCTGCTGAGCTGCTTGGGAGACGTTAATTGTAGCTTCTTCAAACAGTATGAAGAATGTTTAAAGGTCTAAAACTCTAACCTGGTAACCAATGTGAGTGCAAGAGGTGCCAACGCAGCTCTGAAGACAGCTGGAGACCCTGCTCTGCCCAGACATGGGGAAACGGCATGGGGCTCGCCTTCTAGTTCCTCTTTCCAAGACTGAGACCACAAGCACTGAAAAGTCTATCTATCTTTCCGAGCCTATTTTCCCAAGGAGAACCAAAAATGAGCTATGCCAGAAAGCATGCCATGTCTAAAGTCTGACATGATCTCCAAAAGCAGATGAAGACGATGACAACAGACAACTTTCAACTCTTCTATCCTCAGCATTCCTGTATATGATCATGAGATTTATGAATAGTGTTTGGACATTTCAGCCTGGGACCTTGGTTTCTGCTTCCTTTTCTCGAGAGTAAAGGATTATATATCACAGTGTATTTCAGCCCAAGAGGCACCAAGAGGAAGTTCTGTTACTTAAGGAAAAGCTCCAGCACTTATCATAATTACAGAATACAATTATCTGTGTAATTATTTGTTTAACATCCATCTCCTCTAATAATCAAGCTGAGAGAGGCAGAGACTATGTGTCCTGCTTATCACTGTGCCTATTTGTGGCACAGTGCCTGGCACACAGCAGGTACTTAAGAAATGTTTGGGAAACTAGTGAGTGAATGAATGAATGAATGAACCCCAGGATTTGCCTAAATCCTGTATGACTAAACTCTGAAACTTCCTCTCTTGCCTAGTAGGGAGAGTGAAGGCAGAGGGCTGGCCCAAAGGATTCTTCCAGGCAGAACTCAGGAACCAGTTTTGGTTGTTGTCCCAAAGCCAGTGAAAATGGCTTTGGCCAGGACAGCCTCTCCTTGCCTTCTATCCACATCAGAAGGCCCCGTGCAAAGCTAGGAGTGGCCCCTCTCTCTAATCTTCCAAAGGATGTCTGACAGTCTGTCTTGGAAGAGCCATGTAAAGTCACTACCAAATGCCTCATTTGAAATTTCTGTGTTATTCTGAGCACCTCATCTCATTAGAAAGGACAGCTAGCAGTGAAAAGTAACTGCCCTGCTGTAGCATGCTAGGTCGGAGAAGGCAATGGCACCCACTCCAGTGCTCTTGCCTGGAAAATCCCATGGATGGAAGAGCCTGGAAGGCTGCAGTCCATGGGGTCACTAAGAGTCGGACATAACTGAGCGACTTCACTTTCACTTTTCACTTTCATGCATTGGAGAAGGAAATGGCAACCCACTCCAGTATGCTTGCCTGGAGAATCCCAGGGATGGGGGAGCCTGGTGGGCTGCCGTCTATGGGATCGCACAGAGTCGGACACAACTGAAGCGACTTAGCAGCAGCAGCAGCAGTATGCTAGGTGCTATGCTAAATGCTTTATATATACAATCTCACCTATTTCATATTCCTTCCACTTTACAGATGTGGGGACCAAGACTGAGAGAGGTTAAACCACTTGTCTGAGGTCTGCCCTGTGCTTTAACCACTGCAATCCTGCCTGCAAACCAGTCTGCTATTTCTTCTCTTAAAAAAAAAAATCTCTTTCTTGGGCTGGAAATTGATAAAGAGTATCTCAGCCAAGAGCATACTTAGATACTTAAAATTAAGCATAAAACACCAGAGAAGGGCTCTGGAAATAGCTTCCCAGTACTATTCAAGCTACCACTAGGCTAATTTGGTCAGACACTTACACACACACACACACACTCAACATCTCTTTCTCTTTCACAAGGATAACAGCACTTCCTGCTCTTAAAGAGAATTTATTACACACATTTCTTTTGCAAGACAAGTCCCAGAGGCCGGGAGGCCTTTCCAGCTGGCGGGAGCAGCAGTGTTTCCGACTGTATGAGAAGTGGATTCTGCCCCCTACACCAGAGCAGTGGGAGGCCCAGTGGAAGGGCTCCCCTCACCGTCCGCCTGCCTCCCAGGGTAGCAAGAAGAGCTGTTGGCTAGAAATATGGCTCAAAACCACAGGGTCAAGCAAAAAAAAAAAAACCTTTTTCTGGGGAATCTATTTTACTCTCAAGTTTGGGAGCACTCTGCCTTTCACTATAACATATGCCATCACTGTTTTAATATACAATATTGTGACATTTCAAACATTTGGATAATACCTCTGCTCCTCCAGGAAAGCACCTTATTTATCCCATGGCTTTGCACCCCAACACCCATCTGGCCACCCTTGCATTCACCCAGTGGGGAAGGGGCCCATCTTCAAAAGCAATGGGTCCGGCAGAAACGCAGCATTTTCACCCTCCACTTGTTGCCTTTCCTAGGGAGGGCCATCCTTATATAGGAACTTTCACAGACACTGGATCTGGAAGACCTCCACTGCGGGCAGAGGCTGTTCACAGGGTCACCTCTTTCTCCCAGGCCCTGTTGCAGGGATGAAAGGCTGAGCACTGGTGAAGGGCCCTGTGGAACCCACAGAGAAGCCCCCCATTCTCTCATCTCGAGGTATGTACAGTTTGTCACCAGGGCCTAAAAAGGAGCCCAACTCCTGCCCATCCATCCTGAGACCATCCAGGCTTCCAACCCAGGCACGGCAGCTCCACCTTCACTCGCGTCTGGGCTCTCCCCCACCCCTAGGCTCCACGGGCCTCAGGACAGGACAGTCACACCTACACAACAGTCACTGCAGGACAGCACTCTACAACCCTGAGGCACAGAGAAACTATACTTGCCCAAAGTCTCACAGGTCCTCAGTGGCAAGCTGGCTCCATCTCTCATAACGGACACTTTCCTGTGCAGCACCTGCATCCTGCTAACGGTCAGAAGACAAGCTCCCCAGGGACAGGGCCTGCGCTTTCGGTGTCCCTGGCACTAGGCTGGGCCTCAGAAGTGCTCTCGAGTGTTTGCTGAGTTTAATCACTATCATTAAGGTCCTAAAGACCTATCTCCCTGCCCGTTGGCTGACTTCTGGGGACTCTGACTTCCTGAAAACACAGCTTTCTACCTCAAGAGAGCCCGTCTGGGGAAATCCTCACTTCTCAGCCTGCTCCTCCATCTGCCTCTCTGCCCCAGGCCTGAGGAAGACATGGCTTCAAAACAGCAGTCTCCCAACCAGTCTCCCAATCACCTGGCTTCCAGGTATCTTCTCAAACTGCCCTTCCCACCCATGCCAGGCCGAGGGCTTAGCAGAAACCTGTCAGTCCCATGGCCACTGTGGGAGAAAGGAGGAGTTGTAGGTGATGCCACACCCACATGGCCAGCATTTGTTTAGGTCACTGAACCAGGCTGGAAGGCCTTCCCTTCTTCCCTCAACTTTCAGCGAGGACCAAGCCGGAAACTCCCATCTTAGCAAATCAGGAAAAAAGGTCTATGGTGGTAGTTCTTAACCCTGGCTTCCAGCAGGAGGGCTCTGAAGAAGTACAGGTGCCTGGGGCCCTACTCCAAAGCATTCAAGTCAGAATTCTTGAGAATGGTATGGGATAGGGGTCTGATATTGGTATTTTATAAAATAATCCCTGGTCTGTGATGTCCATTAGGCTCTCAGAGGTATGACCCACAAAGTTACGTTCATGCTATTTAGTGAGACAGGCCATGCCAGAAACCCAAGGCCTCAGCGCGGTTTATAGTACCAGCTCTCCCGGGCTAGGATAATCCCATCCTCTCCTTCAGGACGGGCCTGGCCAACTGAAGCACCAAGGTACAGAGGTCAGCTTTGTTGGGATCCCACTGGAAGGCAGAGCAGAGGAAGGCAGCAGCCTGTGTTCCTGGGGTCAGCCCCACCTTTTCCCTCCACTGCCAAACGGATCCCGGGGCTAACTTCAGACCAAGTATACTGCCACCAAAAATCCTAAACCAGCCTCCCGGGAATCCCAGGGCCTGTTCTTTCAGCCCCGAGTACTAAGGCCTGCAGTCCCCTCTCAATCAGGCTGAGGGAAGCCACCCACTGGTTAAGGGCCAGAATGAGAAGCTGGGCCTCAAGGCCTCGGCCCTGTCCAGGGTCCTGACTCCTGGTCAGCGCATTCTGCTCCAGCCTGCGGCCTCTCCCTCTGGTGTGCAGGGCACCCCTTGATTTGCACCCTCAAAGCACATATCATCTCAGGGGCAGCCCTGCCAGTCTCGTCTAAACCCCTTCCCTGCCCTTTCCATAACTGGTGGCTTCTCTATGGGCCAGTGCTGCTGTCATGCTCAATACTCCTGATGCTCAAATCCCCATTTATCAATGTCCATCTTCAAAGATGAGGAGATGAAGAGAACTCCGAGTCCTGTGGCTCTGCGTGCAGCCACCAAGAAGGGACTCCTGCACCACACACATCAACTTGCATGTACTGAAGCTGGGAACTTGAACCAGACTGGGAGCAGACCGTGTGTGCAGCCTGAACACCAGCCCCCAGGCTTCTTACTCTGGGACTGCGCGGGAGGGACTCCAGAAGCCCTTTCACCAGGGTGTCGGAAGCCCTTAGCTCCCAGCACCAGCAGATTAGGAAGGCCTTACTCTCCAGCCCGTGCATAGAAAGACAAGGGACAGCCCAATGAAGAGATTTAGTGCGAGCATTATCTGCCGCCAAATCCTCGCTTTCATCTCCGCCTTCTCTAGAGCCAAATCATTTGGAAGCTTTCATCGATGGTTTCCTCTCTGCCCCATGAAAACTTGGAATTTATGCCGGCTTATGGCTCAGCCTCCTCGCTTAGGGGACGAGGGAAACCTCACAGGCTGCTCCCCCGCCTGCTGTGGGAGGAAAAGCTTGTCCTTGGCGACAGTTCAAGACAGGGCAGACTTCCTCAGCCCTCCAGGAGCCTAGGACTTGAGGGCGTCAGAGGCTCCCCCTGCCCCTGCAGAGACTTCTGGGCTTGAACCCAGGGCTGTGCACAGCCAGTCCCCATTCAGCACCCGTGCAATGGTTCGATTCTATTTTTAGGTGGAGAAAGGTTCAAAGGCCCTGCACAGGAAAATCCAAGAGGGAGGGGAATTCTCAGCGCCATGCAAATCACACTTTCCCCTCAGCCTCTGCTTGACACCTGTTTCCCCCTAGCCAGCTGGCCTATCCTGGGTATTGATAGCAGCCTGGTCCCCAGGATCTCCGCCCAGAGCAGAGGCCCCTCCTCCTCCTGCTGCTTAAAGTGAGAGCTAGGGGAAAGAACTAAGCCAGCCCCAGGGGCTCCCCGGAACTTCCCCTCCATTCTCCAATCTGAATAGCCCATGAAGGCAGTGAGGAGGTGAGATTCTCAGAGGCGGGTTCCTCAGTTTCAAAACAGCAGGATGACTACTACCTTTCAGGACCAGGGAGACACAAAAAGTGGCTAGGGTTTTACTAATCCAGCCCAAGTAGTAACTGCGAGCCGTTGTAGCTCTCAAGATGAGGGTGGGGTAGAGAGGTAGTCCCAGGGACTCCCAGGGCCCTAGCATACTCTGCCTCCTACTTCCCAACGCACAAGAACACAGCCTGTCCACCGCTCAGCAGGGCTACCGTTAGTTGCTCAGATGTGTCAACTCCTTACCACCCTGTGCACTGAAGCCCCCCAGGCTCCTCTGCCCATGGAATTCCCCAGGCAAGAATACTGGAGTGGGTTGCCATTTCCCTCTCCAGGGGATCTTCCAGACCCAGGGATAGAACCCTATTAAGAACCTCAAGAACAACATCTTGCCATGCCCACCTCACTCCCAGTTTTTATTCCAGTCCTTACTGCATTCCTAGAGATATCTCCTTCTGTCTCCACCCCTCCACTGTAGGGCCAAGGGAGGACAGCTGGTTAAGGGATGGAACAGGATGCTTCAGAACTCAAAACGGTGTCCCCACCTCCAATCCCCACAAAAGATGAGTCCCAGGATAGGCCAACTCCGTGGGGAGTCCTTTTTCAAATGCAAGGTTCTGTGAAAGACACCCCTAGGGACTGGCTAAGGACAGCAGCTCCTGGATCACCACTGCTGCGAGGAGAGGAAAAGAGGTTGCCAGGCTCAGAACAAAGATATCCTCCTTCAGTCCGGGCCAGGGCCAAGTGCTTTGCCTTCCCACACTGGTGCTGTTGGCCCCAAGAACTTCACATCTTGACTATATATATATAATCTTAGGATCCTCAGTTTCCTTACTATAACAGGAGGGTTAAAAAAAGTAAAGTGTCCAGCCCGTGTGTGCGTACTAAGTCACTCAGTCGTGTCTGACTCTTTGTGACCCTATGGACTGTAGCCCGCCAGGCTCCTCTATCCATGGAATTCTCCAGGCAAGAATACTGGAGTGGGTTGCCATGCCCTCCTCCAGGGGATCTTCCTGACCATGGGATCGAACCCGTGTCTCCTGCACTCCTGCATTACAGGTAGATTCTTTACTGCTGAGCCATCGGGGAAGCCCTGTGAGACCAATGTCTCTCTTAAAGGTCAGACTCAAAACCACCCCACCAGGGACTCAGGGCTCTTGCAGCCTCATCTGTTCCAAAGGTCTCTTCTGTGCCCACTGTAATGCACTGAAGACCTAAGAGGGAGCAATGAGGCTCTAGGATGTGATTTTCAGGGGCTACAGGAGGCAGGGCCCCATGTCCATTTGTCTACCCACTTCCAAAACTCTCTACAGCTCCAGATGTCATAAACATCTCTACCTGTCCCAAAAGACAGGGTCAAAGCGGGAAAGGAGTGAAGTGCAGGTGCACGTGAAATGGGCATAATAAGGAGTGGATGACCTAACTGGATGACTCTGAAGACTCCATCCTTCATCCCTACATCAGCGAATACTATCACTCTTGGCTTAGCCTCCAAAATGTCCCATATCCTACTGCTTCTTACTCCACTGCACTCACCCAGCTCTAAGGCCACCATAATTTCTCTCCTGGACAACTGCTAAATAAGCGTCCCTGCTCCCACTCTTGCCCATCACATTCCCTCCCCTTCACAGCAGTCAGCGGGACCTTTCATTAAAACATCAGACTATGTCATTACCCTGCTTAGAATCCTTGAAAAGCTCCTTCCCTCACTCAGATCAATAGGAACATCTTTACAACAACCTACAAGGTTATGAGAACTGGAACTCCCAGCCTTTCCTCTCAATCACTTCACTCGGCCACACTGGGCTTGTTCTGCAATGGCTGCGTCCTCTTCCAGGAGCCCCCTCTCCCCGTACTCCTGCACCCCCCCACACGGTCCTTCCTCTCCACAGGTCTCTGCTCCACTCCTCCAAACCTCGCCACTTCTGTTTCATCTTTCTCCAGGAAACTTGTCATTACCCACCTCGGAGGGCTTCTTTTCGTTCTGTCGGGGCCAGCCCGATTTGGTGCTGCTGGGCAGTTTGGAGCATCTTGATGCAGATGTAGCGTGACCTGCAGAGAGAGCATAGCCCATGAGGGGCCCCTGGAAGGCCAGGAACACCACCCACCCATGTCCAAGGAAATGAAACCTGTAAGGCAAGCTCTGGCTTGAATGTTCAGGAGGTGGAGACCACTGTGAGCATCTGGTAGACTGTCCCTGCTCTGGGCCTCTCCAACGATGAATGGGGACATGACGCCTCCTCCACTCACCAATCAGAAGAGACTTGGGAGGTGAAAGGCAGCTGGACATGGACTCAATATTAGCTTTCTGTATGACCCAAGAGGGTTGCTCTAAAGTATACACATAGACTTAAGCTTGAGCCCTGGCTCAGCCACTTATTAGCTCCTCATGACGACAAATGACTTAGTCTGAGCCTCAGCTTGCTTTTGTATAAAATGGGAGCAGAGAGTAACTATCTTCAAAGAGTTTTTGTGAATTATATGAGACCATGCCTGTAAAGTCTTAGTACAGTCCCTTGCACACGGCAGTGCTTTGATAAACACTACCCATTATCACTGGGGTTCTAAAGGCCCTTGTGGGACTACACTGAGAGTGTATGTCACTCTATGGGTCACTCCACTCCTAGGGGTCAAAGGAGCACAGCCTAGATGGGCAGCGGGGGGACTGGTGAGAAGGGAGTGTGCCGCAGCCCAGCCCAACTCCAATGCAGGAACAGGGCTCGGGTGCCAGGTGCTCTCCCTGCAGGTGCCTGGCGCTTCAAGGGTTCCTTTGCCTGAAATAAAGTTAGAAGCAGAGGACACTGACACAGGCCACAGGCAGCGTGACTGCAGTCACAGAGGGCCAAATGCTGTGATCTACTGCCATGGGGAGGAAGAGCCAGCCAGGTCAGACTCCAGCGCCAAGCTGGAGTCTGAGCAAACAGACCCCAAAGGACAGTGAAGGAAACCCAGAGGGAGAGAGCAGGCGAGGACTGGCTTCTCACCCTAGTGCCTGTGTTCCTAAACCCTCAGGTTCCTGGGGGTTAGAGAACTCCAGGGACTCCAAGGGGGCCTTGAGGCTCTCCCCAGCCCCAGCTGTTCACCATACATGTGAACAAGCTAAGGTCTCCAGCTGCAGGGCTCCAGGCCCAGCCTCTGCGGCAGTGCAGCCTCTTTCTCAGCCTGGGCTTTCACCTGAGGGCACCACTAGGTGGGAATCTTCCTGGCAGCACATCTCTCCTACACAGGGCAGAATGGCACTCTACTCCGACTGGCTCATGCAGGCCCGGGTTCCTGGGGCATCTGAGAAGAGCTTCCTTCTGGTACCAGGGACAAGCCCTCACCTAACGCAAACTTTTTTGCCTCCACATTCCAGAAGAGACTCCCTAAGCCCCATTTTCTGTGTAAGAGTGTCCCCCTCTATCCAGCTGACACACCCAGCCGCCACACAAGTCTATCTCTGAGATTCTACTGCCAAGATCCCATGAAGGTCAGGCTCCTTCATTCATTTCTTCAGCAAACATTTACTGATCACCTATTATGTGCTCCATCTAGCCGGATATGGCAGTCAGCAAGTCATGACCTCTCTTACCAAGGGGCTTACTTTGATAAGGAAATGGTACTTAGTTAGGAAATAACACTGATCAGGCAATTATAATGAAGAATGACAGGTGTTTTCGCCTGTTGTGTGGACACTTCCACAGGGCCCTGACTCAGCAGCAGGGCCAGAGGGAGTGAGGTGTGTTCCTAGCAGCCCAGAACAGCACAGGCAAGGAAAAGCCCAGAGGGGTGTTGATCTGTTCCAACATGAGCAAAACACATGGGGTTGAGAGCTAGAGGGTGAAGGGGAGCAGAGTTGAGGAGGACAGCAAGGCTCTGAAGGCCATGGTGGTGTGGGGATCTCAAAGGGAGCAGAGGGGCCGACCTGCTTTATGCTTTCATCAACATGGAGACCTTGGAGCAATGTCCCACCCCCGTGTCTGGGCCTGTGGTCCTGATAATTATTCAAACACTTTCCCTACAGGAGCCCAACATGGAAGGCCTTACTGTCAGTGGTATCAGAGTTGTCGCTGCTGATGGAGTACTTTCGCCTCTTCTCTTCCATCTGCAACGAAAATAGGCCCCATTATACTCACAGGCAGCTTGGGAAATCCTCAAGCTCTCAGAAAACTGCCCGTCAATCTACCTCCCCACACTCGCCCGCTGCAGAGGAACAATGAGAACAAGGCCATGCCCTAGCCTTCTCCTCAGGCAGTCTCCCCCTTCTCTCACCCACCTACATGGGCCCTGGGGCTGGGGGAGGGGGCAGCATCTCTCAGCTCCTGAGCCCAGAGCCTCACACAACAGAGAACCTAGTCAAAGATGACAACGAGGAAGGACAAGGTAGGTCAGCAGCCCCAGAACGAGCAGTGACTTGGACCTGCCTCTGCCCAGCTCCCTCACCCGCCACGGAATCCACTCTCACCTGCAAGTTGCAAGTGGCGCCCTGCTGGAGGCAGAGGAGGGGAAACAGAAACAAGACAGACTCTCCCAGGAGGACCAGGCTATGGGAGTTGAGGGGCAAGCCAGCCCACAAGCACTGGACGCACATTCTGCACATCCTGAGAGCAGCAGCCAGAGGGGCATGGAACTGGGGTGGGGGCAGGGAGGCTCCAAGCTGGCTTCCTGAGCCACACCAGGGCCAGAGCGAATGGGCTGCGCTGCCCACCCTCCCCTCAGTGTCCACCTCAGGTAAAAATACAAACTCACTTTCCCTCCACTACAATGTTTAGCTTCAAGGTAGAAGGGCGGCTCTCCCACACTGAGTTCTTTCCCCTTCCCATGCCAACTCAGCTATCTCGTGTTCCTAACAACCTGGGGAGTTGTGAGCTATTAGCTTCATTTACTGAGGAGGCTCAGTGCCTTGTCCTGCTAGTGACTTGGCTGAACTGGGATTTGAATCCACGTGGTCTGATCCCCGAGCCCACACTGAGCTGCCTTTGTGCCCTTGTCAGCTCCTGCCTGTTGGAAGTGCTTTCCTACCCACTATTTCCTCTAATCCTGCAGAGTCCTGGGTGGCAGAGCCTGCCCTGGTCCCCTCTTGGAGGGGAGCATACTGAGAGACTTGTTAACCTGCCTTAGGTCTCACAGCTAGTCAGTGGCTTAGTCCCAATTCAGAGAACAGACCCGGGGCTCGGAGCCCACGGTGCTTTTCACCATGTTTCTGTCAGCCTAGACCCTGGGCTGCCTCACTGTACACAGCAAAGGACAAGGAACCAGTGTCAGTGGGAGAAAGCCCAGTTGCCGACCAACAGGCTGCCCAGCCCCTGTGAATCCCATTTGCCACCTGCTGTCACCCCCAGTCTGCTCATGTGGAGCCCTGGGAGGGGTCACCTTATTTTATTGTGGCCTTGCAGAGGCCTTAGGAGCACTGGCTCTCTAAGGTGGGTTGCAATTACCCAGAACTCTGAGCTACTCAGAAGGACCCTCTGGCCTCAAACTTGACCTTAGCCAGGAGCTTTTCTCCACCCCCATGTCTCCCAAGAGTAGGGTTAGGATGGAAGGTTCATTGGGGCTGCTTGCTGCCCAGCTGCAAAGGTGGAGGCCAAGTGCTCTCCAGAGGGTGTGGAGGTCTGGAGGCATGCCTGGTGGGGAGGAGCATGGATGCCAAGGAGGCAGGAACCAGAGCTGAAATGGCTAAGTACCCATTGCTTGGGGAGGGGCGCATCCTGGCACACAGGGACCCCAATGAGGCCTCAGAACCGGCCCTTGGTGCTGGCGGGCATGATGGCTGCTTCCTTTTTGCAGGTGAGGAAAATGAAGCTCAGAGGTTAAGTGACGTGCCCAAGATCACAGTTCTTTTAACAAGTTTCTCTGACTCAGGAGACCATGCTCTTGACCTTGAGACTACTCTGCCTCTGTGCAGCCCAGTGGCTCAGGTCATAGACTGAATGACTGAATGGGGCAATAACACTCCACCCCCCAGATCCTTGCCCATCCTTGCTGTCCTCTGGGTCTGCATGTGACAGAGGTGACTGTACACAACTCTGGCTCCAGCCTGAATCTTGCCAACCCAGCTGTCACAGGTAGGGCGGGAAGGGGGAGAAGTGCTCTTAGTACACCCATCTGTTTTCTTCTGAAATCCTCTACATGAACGGCATTTTTCTTCATTTCCAGCAAACAGGCACTTGCAAGCCAGGCTGTCCCATAGCATAAAAGCAGCAGCACTGGATTCAGGGAGGCCAAGTTCAAATCCTATCTCCACCCCTCACTAGACCAGGGACCTTGGGAAAGACATACCTCCCCAAAGACACAAATTGGATCTGGAATTTTACATAAATCTCCTGAACTTAAAATGCTGGCAACTGATTTAGATATTTAAAACACTTCGAGAGGGCCAAACTAAACACATCTGTGGGCCAGAATCAGCTGGTGAGTGAAGGAGAGCAGCATAAAGCCCTCAGCACAATGGCTGGCACTCCATATGGGTGCTGGTTATTAATACCACAGCAGACTTGGGCCAGGTGAACAATTCTACCAGCAGCCACCTGAAGGCCTCCTCAGCAAGGCAGTGAGCTGTGCAGTAAGGAAGGTTCCTGACAACAGGACCCCTTGACTGCCAGGACCTCCTCCTACAGCTGTTTCCTGCTCCCCAGGACCAGTGTGACCTGTCAGCACACAGACCTGCACCCCACCCTCAGCCAGCTCCTCCGGAAAACACCCCAGAGTCCTCCTGGACAGCATGTTATTATGGGAGCAGATTTTGCGGCGGCTTAATTGGAATAATAACTAGGCTTCAGAGGGAAACCACTGCTTTGCTTCTTTTCTTTGAACCAAGTCTGTTCGAAAGGTCTCCCTGCCTCAGGTAAGCCTCTTCTCAGTGGCCAATGAAGCCTCAAAAGAGGCCTGGCCTCGCCTGTGGGACAAGGCTTTGCCCCATGACGTCCCCCTCCAACCCAGCACAGAGGACACTGAGGATTCTTACCAAAGCTGAAATCCAGGGCTACACGTGCAGGTGGGGGATGGGGGTGCCAAGACTTGATCTTGGCCTCTCGTTTTTCCTCTCTGCTGGCTCTCCTAACCTCTCCCAAAGCAACGTCTGCCCTAGGAGAATATTCAGGGTCATGAGGTACTTATTTTTAGGGACAGAAAGTACCACAAAGGAGACTCTGGGAAAGAAATGTCCCCTTTTCCTGCCATTGCCACCAGTCCGCTTGTACTCTCACACCTTCCCCAGCTATGAAGACACACACAGCTCTCCTCTGGGAGTGTGGATGTCCTAAAGTCCCCTCAGGGAGCAGCCTTGCTGTGCCTCCTCCACCCTACCGCTGACCCTTGGCAAGTGCAGTGGGTGCTCCCTCCAGAGCATGCGGAGAATCCAGCCACCTTCCCATCTTTACTGCTTCCACGCTGGCCCAGGCCAGTCTCATCTCTAGTAGGACTCCTCATTCATCCCCCAACTTCCATTACTGCTCCCTCATAATCCAGGATCCACACAGTAGCCAGAATGATCTTCAAAAAACATACATCAGATCATGTCATATGGCCTATTTCAAATCTTTCACAGGCTTCCTGTTGATCAAGGGCAACACTCAAGCTTCTAACCATAAGACTTTATATGATCTGGTACCTGCCTACTGCATATTGACCACCAGCCCATTTCCCACCACTTCCCAGTCGAACCAGCCTCCTTTCGTTTCCTGAAACAGACAGTCCGCGCCTCCAGACCTGTGCACAGGTGTGCTCTGTGCCTGTAATGGTCTATACAATCCAGGCACCTTGGGCTTTTCATCCTTCAAGTTTCGGCTTAAACATCACAGAGGTCTATGCCAGCTGCCTTATTTACAGAAAGCCCACCACCCAGTTACTCAGCTTCTTTAGGAGTGTTTGTTGAGCTACTTGTTGAATGTCCTTCTCCTTCAGAGTATGTGTTCGACAACAAGAAAAAGCGTACTGTTTGGATCCTTGCTTGTGCCCTTTCGAGTTGTACCTAGCACATAACAGGGGTTTGGTACACATGAAGTGCTGAGTGTGTTCTTGTCTCCTCCCTCCAGAAGTGTGGGGCCACACAGCCCAGCCAGCCTGCTCGCAGCCTGTGGGAGCAAACACCCCAGCCCAAGATTTCGACCTGTTTGCACAGCCCGCCTTCCCCATCTTAACCTCACACGTTTTCCAAGAGGCTTTATTTGGTTGGGCTCCTGGCTAATGATCAATGTCAACTCAGTAATAGGGCAGCAATTTGGTGGCAGATGTTTTCTTGGCAGCACTAGCCACTGGTCTTAGTGGGGACCTCAGGTCTGGACTTGAAACACCAATGCCCAGTGCCAGCCCCCTTTAAAGACCTCTCCGCAAATAAACTCAAATAAACACCCTGGGCCTCTATTAACGCCCCTCCAGCTGACCCTGGAAACAGTGGGTCTTTCAGGCCTGCTACTGCAGCAGCTCCCTGGGCAGTTAAAACACCCCAACCTGGCCTCCGGCCCCTCCTCTCTGGGGGCCACCAGGCCTGCCCAGCCTGCCACCACACACAGCAGGATTTCGTCTTCCTCCTTTAAAAAGGGGAGGAAAAGGCTTTCAAGCAGGCAATTTACCATTCCAGACACAATCTTTCAAAGAGAAACAAAAACTCTCCCTGTCTGAGGCAGACCGCTAAGGCGTGTGTGTAATAAGATGCTAATACAATTTAATGATATTTCGGCTGGAAAACCTGTCCTCAGAGCCTGCTTGTGTCGGGAAGGCCAGACATTCAGAAAACAAGAGCTGCACACTCTTAAACCGTTTTAAATGGGGGTCAAAGCCCCACTCTTTCCTATCTCTCATTAACTTTAATGCCTTCTCAGGGACAGTAACCGCTGTGACAACAGTGATTTTGTACACACAGATCCTCAGGCTTGCTTCTCCAATCACAGGGAATCCTAACCCTCCTCCAACACCCATCACTGCTCGCCTGTCCCAGGGGCACCCAGCTCCCCTAGAATACACTCTCCACACCCACCCTCCAGACCCAGTTCTGAGGACATGCCAAGGGGATCCTGGGAGACAGAAAGGGGCTTTGTCTACTTTGTCCTTCAGCACCTTCGCACCCTACCCTCCACCTCAGAGAGGGCAAAGTTCAGCCCACTCACTCCACAAATGACTGCCCATTGGCAACTGCAGGGTCCTTCTGGTTCCTTCTTCAGAGAAGGGAGCTGGCTCTCTGGCCTACCTTAAAGGGGAGAGGTCAAATGTCAGCTCCATTTGGGTCCTATCCAGGTATTAATAGTAAGAATAGCTAATACCAATCAGGTGCTTATCCCATGCCCGGCTTTGTGCTCAGTCTTCTTTATGCAACATATCACTTAATCCACACACCCACCATGAGGTAGGTACTGTCAGTAACCACAGTTGCAGATGAAGAAACTGAGGCATGGAGCAACTGCCACAGCTGGTGACTGCAAAGCCAGCACTCAAACCTAGGCTGTCTGACCTTAAAGAGAGCACCCTGCCCCCCACCTGGGGGGTGGAGGGGTACAGCACCCAGTGCACAGATCTACAACTTGGAGTATGGTTGGGGTACTCCAGGTTCTTGTGGGTTTCCTGAGAATCTTCCTGGGTTCCTCAACTTGGAGACACATAGTGAGGATCTTACATGGAGGACAGGGCAAGGCACGGATATTCCCCTCTTCACAACTTCAACTTGGCCTCCCTTTAGAGACCCCAAAGGGAAAACTGTGAGTCCCAAAAAGAGCCTGCTGGATGAGCTGTGAAGAATTTGGACTGGAAGCCTCTGATTGGGTCTTGGGTGTAAGATAAGTACCTCCCTGATAACTGGAACAACGATTAATCAGAATACCCTGCCCCCAACCTCAAGGATGTGGAAATCAGTGCCAAAAGCCTAACCTCAAGATTCTGGAAGGACTTGGGGGTTGGGGATCAGAGTCCCACCTCACCTGTCAACAAAAGCTAAGTGGAGATTTCCGACTGCCTCTTGGATCAGTGTTATTGGCCATTCTGCCAGGCCATTTAGGGAAAGGAAAAGCACGTTGGATGGGAAATGTTCTGGAAACATTTGCTGCATCCCGAGCCCAAATAACTCTACCCTTAAACACTTCAACTCCAAAAGTGCTGGGGAGACCCTTGGCTAAACAGTTTCAAAACCAACACTCACTCCAAGTCTTGCTGCCTGGGGCGAGGACTTCCCTCAGTGTGGCATTTGCTGTGGAACCAAATGCTTTTCCACTCTAGACAACAGCCAACAGCACTTGGGACAAGTGAGAGGCCTCCAGATCAAACAAACATCCCTTTTTTCCCCTACCATGCAAACTTTCTCAATAAATTATTCGCCCACTTCGGATCAAAGCCTGTTTTTGCAGCCTGTGACCTAAAAAGCAAATAGCATCTCTTAAACATGAAAGCCCTCCTCCCTGCCTGGGTCGGCTTTATTACTCATTCCTTCCTCTTACAGTTATTCTGTTGTTATTTTCCTTCTCTGCTTGTTAGATCGTTCTGCGAGTCCCAACCCGCCTGAGGAAGATGGGACAGGAGAGATGGTGCCTTCACTTGGGGCCCTAAGGTGGGAAAGGAAGTCAGGGTAGGGGAGAAGCCAGTACCCTGGGAACCCAGGAAACAGGGCCAGGCCCGGTTGGCAGCTCCCTGCCCAGCTCTTCTGCCAAATGTCCTACTGGGAATTTTACCAGTGAAGGGAGGGAGTTAATGTCACCCTGGGAGGAGAGGCCAGGAGGCCCTACCACCACCCAGGCCCAAGACTAAGTTAGCAAACATAAACATTAAAGGGACATCCTGACAGCCTGTCTGGCCTCAAAGCTCAGGGTTCCTCCCCCTTGCAACAAAGGCAAGGTAGCAGTCAGTTGTGTCCTCTCAGCTCCTCAGCTAGGAGTGCAAACGCGATGCCTCCTGGTGACCCCTGCAAACTTAAGCCCCTGTATAAAACTTCATGTCTTGGAATTCCAAAGTGGGGGAGGACGAGAAAGAATGCTAAGCGCGAGGGCAAGGTTTGGGAATTTGCAGAGACCAGAGGCGCCGGATGCTTCCTGCCCTTGGCACTGAGCAAAGGGAAACACAGCCCTTCCCGCCCCACCAGCGCAGGGCATGAAACCAGAAGACAAGGTGCTAAGGAAAAACGTCCCGGCCGGCAGCAAAGGCTAAGGGGATTGGGAGGGGGGTGGCGCGCGCCTCCAGCCTGCCCCTAAAGGTAGTCCGCGGGACAGCAGGCTGGAGGCGCGCCGGCGTGATTCTGACCGCGGGAGCCGGGAGGAGGAGCCGGAGGTGGCTGCGGGGGGCTCCAGCCCTGGCTGGAAGCGGTTCGGGCAGGGGGTGGCGCCGGGAGGTGGCCTTGACCCGGGAGCGGAAGGAGGAGCTTAGGTATAACGGGTGAGAGTAGTTGAGCCCCTTGGGGGTGGCAGCTGTGTGTGGTGGGGGACAGAGAGTGTGTGTGGGGAGGGTGGGTGTCCTGGGCCTCTAGAAGCTACAGTGAAGCCTTCCTGCTTGTCTCGCAGACATCCTCCTTTTCTGACATTAAAGCTACGAACCACCAAGCTGACCCCCTCTATCCATGGCCTGAAGCACAGGGTATCTCAGGGGCCAGGGATAAGCAGGAAGGGACCGGAGGGAGCCACAAGTCTGCACCCAGGCGGAGAGGAGGCGGGCAGAAGCCGCTCCGCAGGCGCAGGCGAGTGGGTGGGAAGGAGGGAGGGAGAGAGGGAGGAAGGAGGTGAGGCCGGGAAGATGCCACTGCTGGGGGCGGGGCGGGGCCGGGGATCCGGGAGAGGGACTGCAGCGGTGCTTGGTGGGGGCGGGGGCTGCAATGTCACTCATTTGGGGGTCAGGCGTGTAAGTCCCAAGCTCGGGGCGCCACTTGCCTACATCTTCCCAGTACCACCCAGGAATCGGGGCGGAGGCGGAGGGCAGGGGACTGCAGAATCGTCCCCTGAGCGGGACGCGAACCGGCAGAGTTGGGAGAAGGTAAACAAGGGCCACGCCCCCTGCCGTCGCCCCGCGGGCGCGCACCCGCCGCTCCGGCGGCCGCCGGTACATTTCCACTCCCAGCAGCGTTTCTCCCCCGCTGGACTCCCGCGCAGCCCTGGACGGGGGGGCTGCCCCCGACCCCAGCCCGCGCCCCCCGCGCTCCCCGCGCTGGAGCTGTGAACCCTCCATACTCACCTGGAAAGGGTATCCCCCGCCCCTCCAAAAAACTGCTTAATTTGTGCAGAGCCTCCGCGCCCAGGAACCGAGCATGCTGCCCCCGCGTGCATAGCCCGCGTGCACCCAGCCGGGAGAGGGGGCGACAGGGCGGAGGCGGTGGCCCCCGGAAGGTGTCTGGGACCGGACCGGCTGCACGTGAGCCCAGCGCGGGGTCATGTGCACCGGCTCGACCCGGTTCGGCGCCCGGACGTGCTGCGTATCAACAAAATGAAACTCGGAGAGACAGGAGGGCAGATAGCCCCGGGTCCTCCGAACCCACGTCCCCGGCCGCGCGACCTCCTCTCCGCACAGGTCTCCAGCCGCAGCCCCTCCGCCAAGTTGCAGCCCAGGCGCGCCCCCGCCCGCCCGCGCCCCCTCCCCGGCCCAGGGGCGCTTTGCCGCAGTCATTAATAAAGAAGGTCGCCAAGCTCACCCTTCCAAAAGTTGTTGTTGCATGCGCCCCTCTCAGCCTCCCCGCAATGTACTCTTTAAAACACGACTGACCAACATGCGCAATCTCCCCTGTGCTGTGCATCGGCACCCCCCCCCCCCTCCGCGCGCGCGCTGGCTTCCTAGAACAGGCAGCCAGCAGGAGAGAGAGGGAGCGAGCGAGCAAGAGAGAGAGAGGGAGCGAGAAGCGCTGGCAGATCTGTTGCAAAAACACAAAATAACGCCGTGGAGATGCGCAGGGCCAGTTGCCGGGGGCTGGATCTTACCTTGCTCCGCGGTGCCCTTCCGAGGGGCGCTACCCACGGTTACGCGCCGCGGCTGGGGCCGGCGTGGGAAGGATGCTCCTGAAACCCGGAGCTCCTGGGGCCGGCGCGGGCGGGCGGGGGGCGCGCATCCATCCGGGGTCGTGGCGAAGGAGGCGGCCGGGGCCGTGGGGTCCCCGGCACCGCACCCTGGCCGGGGACGGTCAGCCCGCTGGACCTAAGCCCTTGACGCTAGGAGTGGGCGCAAAGTAACTCCATGGACGCCTCTCACCCACCCCCCCAAATAGCCTCCAACTGCGATGGCCGCGGTCGGCACCATTCACCAACCCCCCTGTGTATGTTTCTGTTTCTTTTTAAACCAAGACTTCCTTGTGATCTCTTTAGAAAAAAAAAAATGTGTTGGGGTGGGGGTGGGGTGGGGGCAGGCGGGAGGAGCGAGGGAGGGGGAGTAGCCACTTTTTTCTTATTCACTCGGATCTCCACTCCTGACCCCCCCGTCCACCCCCCCGCCCAGTTGTTTGGCTCCAGCAGCGGGTTCAGGTAGCGTTGCAGGCCTCCGGGTGGAGGGTACCCTGCTGGGCCGCCCTCTTGCCTGCACCTCGGGCCTGTACTCCCCACGGGCTCTGGGGCGCCCCCAGCCCGCCCTGTCCCCAGGGCCGGGCCCAAGCGGCGGCTGCGCCCGTGCAAGTCCCATCAGGTCTGCTCACACTTCACACACTCACACACATACCCCGCCCCTCCACTCTCACTCACACTTTCTGCTCACACCCCGCCCCCTTCGCGCCCCAGACCGGGGCGGCGCCCCCCGCAACCTTTAAAAAAAAAAAAAAAAGGCAAGCTTATACTTAAAAAAATCTTTTGGCGCCATATTAATGACGTACTTAAAATTTGCCATTTCTCCCTGCGTCAAAAAGACGTTTCTTTGCAAATAACAGCCTGAAGGCGACACTCGCGGAGGGAACGATGTTTGCACAGAGCACCCCGCCTCCCGGGGTTCCAGCGCTGGAAGACCCTCGCTCTAGGCCCTGCTGGTTAAATCGCTGGTTTAAAAATGCGAAACGAATAAATCGCGTGGCGTTTTGCAGCGCCAGAAGTGAGCAGAAAGTGCTGGCAGGAGCGGAGGGGAGGGGCGCGCGCGACTCTGGGGGAGGGGGCGCGGCTCTCCTCCCCCACCCAGAGCAGATGGAAACTAACATTCCGGGTTGGGGAAACTTGAAATTGTGGGCCACCTCAAGAAGGAGGGGCGGTCCGTAGAGAGGGTCCCTCTCGGGTTCGTCGCCCCCTCCCCCCGCCTGAGTGCCTCCTGGCACCCGGCTCAGCCCCGCATTTCCGGGGGGTAGGGAAGGCAGTGATGGGTGAGTGGGTGGGTGGCTGCACGTCCTGGTTCCAGTAGGAGTTTGCCCGAGGGTATCCACTTCCCCCTTGCTCCTTCCCACTCCCCTTAAAGGGTTAAAAACCAAGGGGCAACTTCCAAGGATTGGCACTTGGCGAGGAAGCGGGGCGCCCCTCTCCCCACCCTTCGCCTCCTCGCCCCTCCTCCTCCGGCTCCACTTCCCGACTTGACCTTGTGGTGCACAAACAGTGCGCTGGGATCCTCGCAGTTTCTGGAAGAAGAGCTTGCGCTCGCCAGGCAGGCGGGCTGTCGGGCGGCTCTCGGGCGCTGGCGGGGCCTTGGGTCCGTTCCCGGAGCCGCGGGCCACACCCACCCAGCCCGCTGCGCCCGCCGCACTCACCTTCTCTCGAGGAAGGAGCTTGGCTGGCCTTCTGGATGGGGAGAAGTGGGGGGCAAACTGCAGCCTTCTCAGATGCTCCCAGCTAGGGAGGGAGGGGGTGGTCTGGACTCAGGCGGGGTTTGGGGGAGGGGGAGACCTGGGAGCCAGGCCCAATATCCTCAAAGCATCATTGCCAACTTTTTCTAACCCCTCCTTTTTGGCTGTCCCTCAAAGATGATCCAATAATTTCTTCAACCTCACCTTTGACTTTGAAGGCACGTGGGTGAGTTGTGAACTGAAACAGGAACCGCTTCCCCTCTCCAAGACTGAAGGTTGTTTATCCTTTCTTTCCCCTCCACCCCTTCTGTGGAAAGATAAATATTCAATTTACATAAGATGACATTTATGTGACAATTAAGGAGATTCCCTGATGGAATGTTGTGAACACATTTGCTTATAGGAGAAATAAATCCAATAATAAACAAACTCATAATAACAGCACAAATCCTCAGACAGGGCAGATTGTCTACACAACAAAGAGGAAGATGATGGATGCTGAAATAAGCACTTTTTGCCACAGGAAAGAAATACGAGCTCCAAGGGAGTCACTGCAACATTTCTCTTCCTTGGCCTTCATTCACAAAGTCCAGGGAGGCTTGCCAGCAAGATTGAGGGGCTGGGTATCACCTCCCAGTTAGATTTGCTCCAGCGTTCAGTAGTCAGTTGGTAGGTTTTTCCGAACCTCAAGCTCAGTGCCCAGAAACAGGTGTCCCAGACTGTGAGCATGTAACAAAATGGTTAAATAGGGAGGCTCTAATCCTGGCTCTGCAGTTCCAAGGCTGCTTCATATGGGCAGGTGTATCCATCTCTGGGTCTCTTTCTCCTCCTCTGTAGAATGGGGTGGTTGGAGGCTTCCTGAGGCCATATATATATATATGGCCTATATATATATATATATATGGACTATAAGTGTATAGCAGGGCCTGACTCAGTGTATACAGTGCACAGTAGCACTTTTCCTGGTGCCTACATTTTGGAAGGGTGCGAATACACTCCCTGAAAGCTGTTAGCACTGAGAAACTGAGGGACATATATAAGATCTCCCACTGTGGGCCAAAGGGAAGGCTAGGAGAAAAAACTGAATGATTGCGGACTTCATGGTCACTGTCCCGATGGTAGCTGCGTATCTGAGGTGAGAAGGGAGCTACCAAGTTACAGGGGCACAGTTGAAGGGAACTGCTCTTCTTAGAGCTAGTTGTAGAGGGTTTACGTGTAGGAGAGCACTGGACAGGCTCCTCCTCTTAGCCATCCTGATCCCATGGCAAGCAGTTGTTAAATGACCTAGAGGAAGAAGAGGGAGTGAATGACCATTTATAGGGCACGTGCTCTGGGCTGTGGACTGTTAGTCATCCTACTTCATCCTCAGGAAAACCGCATGTTACCTATTCAAAAGATTCAGCAACTTGCCAACAAACAGCAAGTGGTAGCAGAATAGGTACCTAGTTCAGCAGACCCCAGGACCCGTGTGTTTTCCATTTTACCACACTGCCAAAAATAAAAAGTATTAGCATGACTGGTTTGATTGGGGATGGGAGCCTGATTGCTCCATTGGCAAGAAATAATTGTATGAGCAGCACTTTTTCTCTGAGGTGGTTTCCCTGACTTTGGGTGAGATCCAGGTCACCTAAATAGTCCTTGGAAGGTACTTCTTGTTTAGGATGGGGTGCTCCGTTAGAATCCTTGACTTTGCACACTTCTGTGCTACTGTTTAAGGTTAACCTTGGAAATGTAAATAGAATGATAGCATGGAAGCTAATTATAACTCCTCAATCCTTGTTAAAATTTTCACAAATCATTCATTAACTTTTTACAGAAAAAAAAAAAAAAGAGAAACTTGGTGTCCTTGGAGATGTAATCATTAATTATTTTCAACAAATATTTATTGAGTGCCTACTGTATGTTAAGCATCATTCTAGGTGCTGGGAATACAGCACAAACATGATAGAAAATATGCCTATTCTCTAGAGGTGGAGCCAAGATGGTGGAGAGGGAAGACACAGAGTCAGTGTCTCCTCACACAGAGGATATCCACCACACTGCTGGTCAGGGACCTCCGACAACCAGGCAGACAGGAGGAACCCATAAGCAACCAGAAACCAACACAATATTGCAAAGAAATTATCCTCCAACTAAAAAAAAAGCCTATTCTGACTTTCTAGTTAAAGGAAATACATAATTTTTTTAAAGTTGAAAAAAACTTATATTTGAAGGTTAGTAGGTACCGTGGAGAAGAATTAAGTAGAAAGGGGGATAGGGAATGTGAGGATGCAATTTAAATAGAGTCCTCAGGGAAAATCTTGCTGAGAAGATAGCTTTTGAGTAAAAGGAGATGAAGGAATGAGTTGTGAAGGTTTATAGAGGAAGAGCATTCTGAGCTAGGGATTCTTTTTTTTTTTTTTTCTTTCTTTTTTATTTTTTAAATTATGAAACTATGATAACACATTTACAGGAGACTTGGAAAATCTCCAAGACTGACGAGTCATGGTGGAGAGATCTGACAGAATGTGGTCCACTGGAGAAGGGAATGGCAAACCACTTCAGTATTCTTGCCTTGAGAACCCCATGAACAGTATGAAAAGGCAAAATGATAGGCTACTGAAAGAGGAATTCCCCAGGTCGGTAAGTGCCCAATATGCTACTGGAGATCAGTGGAGAAATAACTCCAGAAAGAATGAAGAGATGGAGCCAAAGCAAAAACAATACCCAGTTGTGGATGTGACTGGTGATAGAAACAAGGTCTGATGCTGTAAAAAGCATACATAGGAACCTGGAATGTTAGGTCCATGAATCAAGGCAAATTGGAACTGGTCAAACAGGAAATGGCAAGAGTGAATGTCAACATTCTAGGAATCAGTGAACTAAAATGGACTGGAATGGGTGAATTTAACTCAGATGACCATTATATCTAATACTGTGGGCAAGAATACCTTAGAAGAAATGGAGTAGCCATCATGGTCAACAAAAGAGTCCGAAATGCAGTACTTGGATGCAATCTCAAAAATGACAGAATGATCTCTGTTCGTTTCCAAGGCAAACCATTCAATATCACGGTAATTCAAGCCTATGCCGCAAGCAGTAACGCTGAAGAAGCTGAAATTGAATGGGTCTATGAAGACCTACAAGACCTTTTAGAACTAACACCCAAAAAAGATGTCCTTTTCATTATAGGGGACTGGAATGCAAAAGTAGGAAGTCAGGAACACCTGGAGTAACAGGTAACTTTGCCCTTGGAGTACAGAATGAAGCAAGGCAAAGGCTAATAATAGAGTTTTGCCAGGAGAACACACTGGTCATAGCAAACACCCTCTTCCAACAACACAACAGAAGACTCTACACATGGACATCACCAGATGGTCAACACTGAAATCAGATTGATTATATTCTTTGCAGCCAAAGATGGAGAAGCTCTGTACAGTCAGCAAAAACAAGACTGGGAGCTGACTGTGGCTCAGATTATGAACGCCTTATTGCCAAATTCAGACTTAAATGGAAGAAAGTAGGGAAAACCACTAGACCATTCAGATATGACCTAAATCAAATCCCTTATGATTATACAGTGGAAGTGAGAAATAGATTTAAGGGCCTAGATCTGATAGACAGAGTGCCTGATGATCTATGGACGGAGGTTCGTGACATTGTACAGGAGACAGGGATCAAGACCATCCCCATGGAAAAGAAATGCAAAAAACCAAATGGCTGTCTGAGGAGGACTTACAAACAGCTGTGAAAAGAAGAGAAGCGAAAAGCAAAGGAGAAAAGGAAAGATATAAGCATCTGAATGCAGAGTTCCAAAGAGTAGCAAGGAGAGATAAGAAAGCCTTCCTCAGCAATCAATGCAAAGAAATAGAGGAAAACAACAGAATGCGAAAGACTAGAGATCTCTTCAAGAAAATCAGAGATACCAAGGGAATAATATTTCATGCAAAGATGGGCCCGATAAAGGACAGAAATGGTATGGACCTAACAGAAGCAGAAGATATTAACAAGAGGTGGCAAGAATACACAGAAGAACTGTACAAAAAAGATCTTCATGACCCAGATAATCATGATGGTGTGATCACTGACCTAGAGCCAGACATCCTGGAATGTGAAGTCAAGTGGGCCTTAGAAAGCATCACTACGAACAAAGCTAGTGGAGGTGATGGAATTCCAGTGGAGCAATTTCAAATCCTGAAAGATGATGCTGTGAAAGTGCTGCACTCAATATGCCAGCAAATTTGGAAAACTCAGCAGTGGCCACAGGACTGGAAAAAGTCAATTTTCATTCCAATCCCAAACAAAGGCAATGCCAAACAATGCTCAAACTACCGCACAATTGCACTCATCTCACATGCTAGTAAAGTAATGTTCAAAATTCTCCAAGCCAGGCTTCAGCAATACGTGAACCGTGAACTTCCTGATGTTCAAGCTGGTTTTAGAAAAGGCAGAGGAACCAGAGATAAAATTGCCAACATCCACTGGATCATGGAAAAAGGAAGAGAGTTCCAGAAAAACACCTACTTCTGCTTTATTGACTATGCTAAAGCCTTTGCCTGTGTGGATCACAATAAACTGTGGAAAATTCTGAAAGAGATGGGATTACCAGACCACCTGACCTGCCTCTTGATAAACCTATATGCAGGTCAGGAAGCAGCAATTAGAACTGGACATGGAACAACAGACTGGTTCCAAATAGGAAAAGGAGTACATCAAGGCTGTATATTGTCACCCTGCTTATTTAACTTATATGCAGAGTACATCATGAGAAATGCTGGACTGGAAGAAGCACAAGCTGGAATCAAGATTGCCAGGAGAAATATCAATAACCTCAGATATGTAGATGACACCACCCTTATGGCAGAAAGTGAAGACGAACTCAAAAGCCTCTTAATGAAAGTGAAAGATGAGAGTGAGAAAGTTGGCTTAAAGCTCAACATTCAGAAAACTTAAGATCATGGCATCTGGTCCCTTCACTTCATGGGAAATAGATGGGGAAACAGTGGAAACAGTGTCAGACTTTATTTTTTGGAGCTCCAAAATCACTGCAGATGGTGACTGCAGCCATGAAATTAAAAGACACTTACTCCTTGGAAGGAAAGTTATGACCAACCTAGATAGCATATTCAAAAGCAGAGACATTACTTTGCCAACAAAGGTCCATCTGGTCAAGGCTATGGTTTTTCCAGTGGTCATGTATGGATGTGAGAGTTGGACTGTGAAGAACGCCGAGCGCTGAAGAATTGATGCTTTTGAACTGTGGTGTTGGAGAAGACTCGTGAGAGTCCCTTGGACTGCAAGGAGATCCAATCAGTCCATCCTAAAGGAGATCAGTCCTGGATGTTCATTGGAAGGACTGATGCTGAAGCTGAAACTCCAGTACTTTGGCCACCTCATGTGAAGAGTTGACTCATTGGAAAAGACCCTGATGCTAGGAGGGATTCGGGGCAGGAGGAGAAGGGGACGACAGAGGATGAGATGGCTGAATGGCATCACCGACTCGATGAGCATGAGTTTGGGTGAACTCTGGGAGTTGGTGATGGACAGGGAGGCCTGGTGTGCTGCAATTCATGGGGTCGCAAAGAGTTGGACACGATGAGCAACTGAACTGAACTGGAAAATATACAACAAAGTTACATATAGTTCCACTATATATTACAATTCTTTTTTAAGTAGATAAATTAAGATATTCAGTTGGAGTTTCAATATCAAACTCTTAAAAATTAATAGAATGGACAGAAAAGTAGAAGGATATAGTAGATCTGAAAAGCACTATTAACCAATTCAACATAGTTAAGATTTATACAATTTTCACATGACAGCAGGATACAAATTCAAGTTCCCACAGACTGCAAACCAGAACACACTGGAACATATCCAGGGACATAAAATAAGGTGCAAAAATTTCATGGTCTACAGGTATTGAAATCATACAGAGTCTATTCTCTTTTCACTGTGGAATTATGTTAGAAATCAATATCAAAAGATATTTGAAAATAACCCACATATTTTCAAGTACAATGTGACATTTACCAAGAGAGACTTTTGACTTTAAGCTAGGAATTCTTAATGTGAAGTCATAGACACCTCCCTCCAGAGGTCTGAGGATAGAATTCAGGGAGTCATGACTTTAGATGGGAAACAAATATTATATTTTAATTTTCACTAGTTAAAATTTGGCATGTTCTTTGATTATGAAAGCAGACGGAAAATCACAGCACCTATGATATTGTTGCCAATAGAAATCACAGATATTTTCATATCACATTATAGTTGTTGCAAATACCTTAAAATATCATAACACTCATCACTATCTCAAAATTATGCTGTTAGCTCTTGTCATTTAATGGATTCATATGAAACATATATATTCACATTTAAAAAATATTTTGAGGGTCTTTTCTTTGGGGGTGGGGAGGAGGAGATTCCATAGACTGTAGCCTACCAGGCTCATCTCTCCATGAGATTTCCCAGGGAAGAATACTAGAGTGGGTAGCCATTCCCTTCTCTGGGGGATCTTCCTGACCCAGGGATCGAACCTGCATCTCCTGCATTGGTAGGCAGATTCTTTACCACTGAGCCCAGGGGAGCCTGCCACTGCAGGAGATGCAGGTTCGATCCCTGGGTTGGGAAGATCCCTCAGAGAAGAAAATGGCTACTCATTTCAGTATTCTTGCCTGAAGAATCCCATGGACAGAGAAGTCTGGCGGGCTACAGTCCATGGGTTTGAGAAAGTCAGACATGACCTAGCAACTAAACAACAACAACAACATTTCAGTATAGTTGGTCTTTATAATTTATGAATCTTATTTTATGGATTTAAAGATATTCAGAGTCTACAGGCATCATAGGCTGCCAAAGAGGTCCATGGCATGAAATAAAGATTAAGGACCGCTTTCTCTACACAGAGACAAACAAGTGCAAAAACCTTCAGGCAGGAATGTGCTTAGTATGTACACATACAAGGAAGAGATTATATATGGCATTGTTAGGAATTTGGCTTTTGCCAGAAATAATATGGAGGATTATGAGAAGAAAAAGGGTATATTCTGACACTCGATTGCACAGGTCACCCTTCTGCCAGATGAAGGACAAACTGATGGGGAAAGGCTGAAGCAGGAAGATCAGTTAGAAGTTCACCATAATAAAACAGGTGGGAGATGATGTTTTAACTTGGACTAGAGTGTTATATCAGTGGAAGTGGTCAAATTCCATATATAGTTTGAGGAGAGCTCTGACAGGGATTTTTTGATGGGGTGTGAGAAAACAAGAACTCAAAGATGACAAGAGTTTTGCCTTGAACCAATGCAAAGAGGGAATTGCGATGAACCTAGATAGGGGAAACTGAAATGAGTAGTTTTGAAGGAAGTATAAGGAGCTCAGCATAAGACATGCTAAGCTTGAGGTGCATATTAGATATCTAAGAGCAGCCATCCTGCAAGCAGCTTGAAATGCAACCTCAGCCCAGGGGCGAGGTCTGGGGAAGATATCACTTGAGAGTCATCACCAGGTAGATAGTATTTAAAGCTACAGTGATGTTTACCATTACTTCATGGCAAATAAAAAAGGAAAAGGTGGAAGTAGTGACAGATTTTCTCTTCTTGGGCTCTAAAATCACTGCGGACGGTGACTGCAGCCATGAAGTCAGAAAATGATTGCTTCTTGGCAGGAAAGCTATGACAAATCTAGACAGTGTGTTGAAAAGCACAGACATTACTCTGCTGACAAAGGTCTGTATAGTCAAGGCTATGGTCTTCCCAGGGGTCATGTAGAGTTGTGAGAGCACGACTGTAAAGAAGGCAAAATGCCAAAGAATTGATGCCTTTGAACTGTGGTGCTGGAAAGGACTCCTGAAAATCCCTTGGACAGCAAGGAGATGAAACCAGTCAATCTTAAGGGAAATCAACCCTGAATATTCGTTGGAAGGACTGATGCTGGAGCTGAAGCTCCAGTAATTTGGTCATTTGATGCAAACAGCCAACTCAGTGGTAAAGTCCTTGATGTTGGGAAAGATTGAGGGCAGAAGGAGAAGAGGGCATCTGAGGATGAAATGGCTGAATGGCATCACCAATGCAATGGATATGAACTTGGGCAAACTTCGTGAGATGGTGAGGGACAGGGAGGTCTGGTGTGCTGCAGACCATGGGGTCACAAAGAGTCAGACACAACTTAGTAACTGAATAACAACAACAAGTGATGTCTGAATCACCAAGAAGGTAGGTGTAGAAAGAGAAGAGGTCCAAGGATGGCATCCTTGGGCACTGCAAGGTTAAGAGGTCTGGAAGATGAAGAAGCAAGCTGTTGTTAAAAAAAAAAAGTATTCCAGTTTTTCTCCAAAGAAGAAATGCAAATGACCGATAAGCACATGAAAAGATGCTCAACATCACTCATCATTAGGGAAATGCTACACCGAGGTACCGCCTCACATCCATTAGGATAGCTACTATTGAAAACAACAACAACAACAAGTGTTGACAAGAATGTGGAGAAAGTAGAACACTTGTGTACTGTTGATAGGAATGTAAAATAGTACAATCAGTGTGGAAAACAGTACGGCCATTTCTCAAAAAATTAAAGACAGAATTACCGTATGATCCAGCAATTCCATTTTTGGTGTGTACTCAAAGAATTGAAAGCAAGATCTTGAACAGGTATTTGTACACTTATGTTCACAACAGCATTATTCACAATAGCTAAAATGTGGAAGAAACCCAATATCCATTAATGGATGAATGGATAAGCAAAATGTGGTATGTATGAGTGTGTGTGTGTGTGTGTGTGTGTGTATCAGTTCAGTTCAGTCGCTCAGTCGTGTCCTACTCCTTGTGACCCCATGAATCACAGCACGCCAGGCCTCCCTGTCCATCACCAACTCCCGGAGTTCACTCGAACTCACGTCCATCGAGTCAGTGATGCCATCCAGCCATCTCATCCTCTGTCGTCCCCTTCTCCTCCTGCCCCGAATCCCTCCCAGCATCAGGGTCTTTTCCAATGAGTCAACACTTCACATGAGGTGGCCAAAGTACTGGAGTTTCAGCTTTAGCATCAGTCCTTCCAATGAACACCCAGGACTGATCTCCTTTAGGATGGACTGGTTGTATCTCCTTGCAGTCCAAGGGACTCTCAAGAGTCTTCTCCAACACCACAGTTCAAAAGCATCAATTCTTCAGTGCTCAGCTTTCTTTATAGTCCAACTCTCACATCCATACATGGCCACTGGAAAAACCATAGCCTTGACTAGACGGACCTTTGTTGGCAAAGTAATGTCTCTGCTTTTGAATATGCTATCTAGGTTGGTCATAACTTTCCTTCCAAGGAGTAAAAGTCTTGGCTGCAATCACCATCTGCAGTGATTTTGGACCCCCCAAAATAAAGTCTGACACTGTTTCCCCATCTATTTCCCATGAAGTGTATGTGTATACATATACATATACATACATATATATACATATATATATAATGGAATATTTTTCAAATTTAAAAAGGAAGGAAATTCTGCAATATGCTATCACATGGATGAACCTTGAGGTTCCTATGCTACTGAAATAAGCCAGTTACAAAAAGATAAATTTTGCATGATTCCACTTGTATGAGATACCTAGAGTGGTGAAATTCATAGAGACAAAAAGTAGAATGGTGGCTGCCAGGGGCTGGGGAAAGGGGAAAATGGGGAGTTATTGTTGAACGGATATAGAGTTTCAATTTTACAAAATGAAAGAGTTCTGAAGATGGATGGTGGTGATGGTTGCACAACAATGTGAATGTACTTAATATCACTGAACTGTATACTTAAAAAAGGTTAAGACAGTAAAATTTATGTTATATATATTTTCTCACACTAAAAATAAAAAAGAATTGGAAAAAAAAAAAGTGAAAAAAGGAGCAGTAGCATTCAGAGATAGAAGGAATGTCCTGGAAGCCAAATGAAGAGAATTTTAGGACAGAGGAAAGCCCAATGTCCAAAGCTGCCAAGGGGTCAGGTAAGATAAGGACTGACAAGTGATCATCAGGTTCAGCTACATGCAGGCCACTGGAGATCTTGACAAAAGCCATGTCAATGGAGTGGCACAGGCACAAGTTTGAACAAGTGAAGAGTGGGAACAATTATAGTTGTTACAGCTGATTTCAAGATACTACCTGAAAATGAGAGGTAATCTGTATATACATGATTGTAGAAATGGATAATTATGTACGAGTGGCCACAGGACTGGAAAAGGTCAATTTTCATTCCAATCCCAAAGAAAGGCAATGCCAAAGAATGCTCAAACTACTGCACAATTGCACTCATCTCACATGCTAGTAAAGTAATGCTCAAAATTCTCCAAGCCAGGCTTCAGCAATACATGAACCGTGAACTTCCTGATGTTCAAGCTGGTTTTAGAAAAGGCAGAGGAACCAGAGATCAAATTGCCAACATCCGCTGGATCATAGAAAAAGCCATAGAGTTCCAGAAAAACATCTATTTCTGCTTTATTGACTATGCCAAAGCCTTTGACTGTGTGGATCACAATAAACTGTGGGAAATTCTGAAAGAGATGGGAATAGCAGACCACCTGACCTGCCTCTTGAGAAATCTGTATGCAGGTCAGGAAGCAACAGTTAGAACTGGACATGGAACAATACACTGGTTCCAAATAGGAAAAGGAGTTCATCAAGGCTGTATATTGTCACCCTGCTTATTTAACTTATATGCAGAGTACATCATGAGAAACGCTGGACTGGAAGAAACACAAACTGGAATCAAGATTGCCGGGAGAAATATCAATAACCTCAGATATGTAGATGACACCACCCTTATGGCAGAAAGTGAAGACGAACTCAAAAGCCTCTTGATGAAAGTGAAAGTGGAGAGTGAAAAAGTTGGCTTAAAGCTCAACATTCAGAAAACAAAGATCATGGCATCCGGTCCCACCACTTCATGGGAAATAGATGGGGAAACAGTGGAAACAGTGTCAGACTTTATTTTTCTGGGCTCCAAAATCACTGCAGATGGTAACTGCAGCCATGAAATTAAAAGACGCTTACTCCTTGGAAGGAAAGTTATGACCAACCTAGATAGCATATTCAAAAGCAGAGACGTTACTTTGCCAACAAAGGTCCGTCTAGTCAAGGCTATGGTTTTTCCTGTGGTCATGTATGGATGTGAGAGTTGGACTATAAAGAAAGCTGAGCGCCGAAGAATTGATGCTTTTGAACTGTGGTGTTGGAGAAGACTCTTAAGAGTCCCTTGGACTGCAAGGAGATCCTTCCAGTCCATTCTGAAGGAGATCAGCCCTGGGATTTCTTTGGAAGGAATGATGCTAAAGCTGAAACTCCAGTACTTTGGCCACCTAATGGGAAGAGTTGACTCATTGGAAAAGACTCTGATGCTGGGAGGGATTGGGGGCAGGAGGAGAAGGGGACGACAGAGGATGAGATGGCTGGATGGCATCATTGACTCGATGGACGTGAGTCTGAGTGAACTCCGGGAGTTGGTGATGGACAGGGAGGCCTGGCGTGCTGGGATTCATCGGGTTGCAAAGAGTCGGACACGACTGAGTGACTGATCTGATCTGATCTGAGAAATTCAATTGAAACTACTTTTGTTGAGAATATTCCAGATGCCATGCATGATAATGGATGCTACAGATACTGAGAGAAATAAAACACATTCACCACCTCCAAGATTTCCTAAGAGTTCACAGTCTAGCAAATTTTTGTGAATACAGGAAATACACACAAAATTATATAGGTGGCTATACACATAGTCAGCCTGGGCATTTGCTTTTCCAGTATAATAGATATATGGTTAAAACTGTGGATTCCAGACTCAGGCAGTCATGGGTTTGAGTCCTATCCACCAGTTCTGTGAATCTGCACAAATCTGTTTCCTTAATTTCCTTCTCTAAAATTAAGGATGTGATAATTCCCAAACTTTAGAGTGCCTGGGATGCTTGTTAAAAATGTAGATTTAAGGGCCTCATCCCCAAAGGTTCTCAATGGCAGGTCTGGGGCAGGGCCTAGGGATCTGCATTTTTAACAAGCAGCAGGTCATGCTTCGGGCCCTTGGCCTTGAACCACACTTTTAAAAACACTCAGAACTTTCCACATGGTACCAGGCTTTGCTCTGGCATTCACTAATTGTTCATTCAATAATAGCCATTCTTCCTGGAGCTCTTATTGGGGACAAAAAAATCTTTCTAATAACTTGCAATTTATGTCCAGAAGCATAGGTCCAGCATACTGTAGGCACCCTAAATTGAGAAAATAGCATGATAATAATTCAATATTTACTTATAGAATTTTTATTGAGTGCCTACTATGTTCTAGACAGTATTCACAGACTGCAGAGAAAACAATATCTGACTTGATAATTTGTCTGAGTCATCAAGGTAGGCAGAAGCCCAGATATAGCTTTCTAGCAGCCAGCCTCTGTGCCCGGTGAGAAGTCACTAGCTGCTTAAGGCAGTACTTAAAGTACGCGCACATGAAACACCTGGGATCTTGTCCAAGAACAGATTCTGACTCATTAGGTCTGGGGTGGGGCCTGATATTCTGCATTTCTAACAAGTTCCCAGATGATGCTGCTGCTGCTGGTTCACAGATCATGCCTGAAGTAGCACAGGTATGGAGGCTTAGGAAAGTAGATCACAACACTTAACCTAACAGTAGAGTTCCTGAAGAATTCCTGGGAATCCTGAAGGGAAAAATGAAATCTGGGAAGATTACATAGACGGAAGTGAGGTTTGTTCACACTTTCTTCCGTCTCCTCTGTTTCTGGAATCCAGTCCTCACCCTCCCACACACAGTGGCATTAGGTGGCTGCCTCTAAGAGAGGGTGAACATTCATTCTGTAGGGCATTCAATAAATATTTCCTGGCTGCCTACTCTGCATCAAGCCCTGTGCACAGAACACAGTTTTGCATTCAAGGGAGGACAAATTCAGCAGCTTCTGCCTCCCAGACTCTAAGCAGGGGCTGCAGTTGGGGTTTGGAACAGAGAGAAAAGCTGCCTAAGGCTGTGTCCGTAGCTCAAGACACTGACCTGGCAGGATCCAGCCTTGGCTTTTTCTGTGGTGCCACAAATACATGCTGGGGAGAGGGACCCCTCTGGAGCCCTCGCCAGCTGGTTTCAAGATGGTACTGACCAGACCCAGGAGATGTCTAGATGATGTGCCAGCCAGGCCACCTGTCCCTTCTCAGACTCCAGCTCCAGTCCAGTGGCCACAGATGGCAGAGGGCAAATAAGACCCCTGGGGCCTTGAAACACCTCCCCAGAAACTGGCAGCAGGCAGTAACTTCAGCCAAGTCAGGCGCCAGCTTGACCAGAGTCAAAGTGTGAGACACCCCACTCAGAGCTAAGGGGCCTGGCCCAATCCAAGAACCAAAGGCACTGGGTCCCAATCAAGTTGAATAGTGTGAGAAAAACTCTGTTTTTTTCAGGGTTTCTCATAAATCAAAGTCCCATCTGACCTTCCACCCCCAGTCAGTGTGACAGTCTTACAAAGACCCTTCCCATGCATTTACTGATGAGTTCATAGCCACACTGAAGGTAACTTGGTTTTATTAGAAATAACATGTACTTTACAAGCACGCATATAAACAAGGCTCTATCTTAGGGCAGTGAGTTCCAGGTCAAGATTCAGTCTCCTAGGGATTTAGTCCCATTTAGGAAAATAACTCCTTAACCATAGATGGGAAGGTCAAGGGAAAAACAAGCTGTCTTGGAGCCCGTGAGTTGGTCAAGAGAGTTTCTTTAAAAGGGCCTAGAGATGGACTACATATAGATGGAAATTCACATGAGATGGGAGGATGGAGGATGTTCTAGACAGATGGGTGGTGTCTACCTGGACTATAAACCTCCCTTTGTACAGGAAAATATACTAGTATGCTTCTTGAGGATGAAAGGTGAGGCCCTATGGTTGCCCCAAATTGGAAGGAGAAGACGAGAATGTGAAGTTAATTTCCAGGAATCTCCCTCAGAGAGACCTTCTGATGTGGGCACAAGAGGATCTGTTTAAGAGCATCATTACAGCATTGTTTGTAACACTGAAAAACTTGAAATAGCTTGAATGTTTGTCACTAGAGAACTCACTAAATAAACCAAGGGCAAAAAGAAGACAGCGTACTAAAAAACATTGTGTGGTTTTATGCGTCTGATGTAGAAAGAGCCCCAAGAAAAGTGTTAAGCGAAAAGAAAGTTTCAGGGTAATATGTACAGTATGATCTCATTTACTTTAAAAAAAAAATGCCTACAGAATTCTACATTTTAAACTGAACACAGACACACAGATATACGCAGCTTCATAGAAAAAAATGTAGTGTCTGGTGATTACCAGTTGCCTATGTTGGTGCAAAACGAGTAAAGTTGGGGAGGGGTTCAGGGGCTGGGGTAGGGCTGTGGAGCTGGAGAGAAAGAGGTAACTCTGAGGTAGTCAGGGGAGTCTCAAGGAGCCCTTTGCATTTGGGCAGTGCTGGTTGCCTCACAGGAGCTCAGAATTCTCCAAGAGCAGAAGCATCAATGGAGTGGAAGGATGGACTCCTCCAGCCCAACCAAAGTTAGACCATGGTCCTGGCAGGCAGGGACAAGACTTCTGCTCTCTAGTCTAGCCCCTGTGCTGACTTCTGGGTGGCCTGGAGCCTGTTTGGACTTCTCCAGCTGGCCAGCCTGGGATTCTAAGTCTATTCCAGATGCTCCCCCCATGGAGGCTGAACTCCAGGAAGGGCACAGAAAAGCCCCACTTAGCCTTTGGCTGGCTGAGACTAGGGCATGAGTCAGGCTCTGCCTGGGAACCAGGGTGGGAAGAGAGACGTTTCTGAGCAGCATGGCTTCTGGGAGGAACCTCCTCCTCTAACAGGTAGAGTACTTCTTTCCAACACATCTGGCTTGAGGGGACCTGGTCCAGCCCGGCTTCTTAGGGAACAAGTGTAGGGGTAAATTCAATACCTGCTGGGCCCTACACAGTTAATGAAACCCACTGAGTGAGGGCTCTAGCTTGGGTGAGAGAAGTAGACGGTGCATGAGGCCAGGGCTTGGGCTCTGGGCCTGTGGGACGCGGGTGTGTGCAGGTGCAAACCTGTTCTGTATACAATTCCTATAGTTGGTCTGGCCTGGCTTCAGGCTATAGGGATGTGTTACACGAGGTCCCAGCCCTGAGAATACCACAGATGTAAAGGGACAAACACTGGATTTGCATGGGAGTGTGTGTCAAATATGTAAATAGGATCAAGGCTCAGTGTGGAGTCAGAAGCAGTAAGGTCAACTGACTCTGAGATGCTACACCACAGTCAAGGATTCATTAATGGTGTTCAGACCTTGACCAGCCTCCCATTGCCAGGAAGTGTTCCAGGGTGCAAGGTGGCTGCCTTGGGAGCCTCCTGCAGGCACAAGTGAATA
This sequence comes from Bubalus kerabau, assembly GCF_029407905.1. NCBI lineage: Eukaryota > Metazoa > Chordata > Mammalia > Artiodactyla > Bovidae > Bubalus > Bubalus kerabau. Next base: position 214,893,446 of record NC_073624.1, on the reverse strand, counting down.
AATTATCCCACCTTTAGGACTGTAGACAAAGAAACTTGTGAGCCTGAGGTGACCTTGGGCACTATCACTGCTGGACATCTAGGACCTGCAGCTCTAACAGGTCGCAAGTTGCTTCCAAATGTGCTGGATCCCCTGCCATCGCCTTGGGGAGAGGCTTGGACAGGAATTGATGCTGGATGCCTGTGCAACAGAGATGCTTAGAAACAAGGGTATTCTTGTCAAACTGCTCTGCAGCTAGGCCACATCCAGGCAGCTTATCCACCTAACACAGCTCCTCTAGGAGAGTTCTATGGAAGAAGGAAATCTTGCATTACCCTGACATCCAGTTAGGGCAGGAAAGTCAGTTTCCTAGGGTGCAGGGGGAATTGTGTTTGGCATTGGGGACTCCCCTGGAGAGCTTCTGCCACTGGGCATCTAGTTCCTTATCTCCCTGATCCCCAACTGCTTTCAGAGTTCAGGGAGAGGCAAGCAGCTCTTAAGTGTCCAGTCCTTTGGCTGGACACTTAAGGGTAGGCCCAAGGAAGAGCAGGTAGCATTCTTGCCCCAGAAGACCTCAAAACCCAGATAGGAGGTAAGATTCCTAGACCGGAAGCAAGATGAGGCAGGACATGAGTCAGTGCAGAAGTGCCTGCTTTGGCCCTGTGTGTGTCTGGAGGGGAAGGAAGGAGCCACTATGCACGGAGAGAGGGGAGAGAGAGGGTACACATGTGCTCGTGTGTACATGTGTACATTTGTGTGTACCCACATATGTATGTATGTATGTGTGTGTCATATCATTGTGTCTGCGTGTGCCCATATATGCCTGATGCCACATCTCTGGAGTTCCCATCTTTTGTGCTATTTGCCCAGACAACCTAAAAACAAGTTCCATATAACTTTAGGATTTGTTATTTGATGCATAAGATGCTTGCCCAGCAGATATACTTTTCTACCCACACTTTATCTAAGATCAAGTTAAAATGAGTCTGCATTATTTATGCAAACATAGGATGGCTAGTGAGCAAAAGTCAGACTAGAGCACCTTGGATTTATCTGGAAAGTTCATATAAAAATGGTCCCTGGGACTTCCATGGTGATCCAGTGGTTAAGAATACGCCTGCCGATGCTGGGGACATGGATTCGATCCCTGGCCGGGAAAGCTCCCAGATGCCACAGGGTAACTAAACCCTCTTGCCACAACTACTGAGCCCACACTCTAGAGCCTGTGCTCTGCAGCAAGAGGAGCCACTACAAGGAAAAGCCCGTGCTCCACAGGGAAGAGGAGCCTCCCTTGCCACAACTAGAGAAAGCCCACGTGCAGCAACAAAGACCCAGCACAGCCAAAAATAAATATAAATAAATCAAAATGGTCTCTATGTGGATAAAAGATTTGAACAGTGTACATGGATTGGGCAATGATGGCATTGATAGTGATGATGATGATGATAAAGAGATCCAAATGTAACTACTGGGGTTGTCATCAGCCCTTTATCTCACTGATACACAACATAAAATTGGGCAGATGACAAGCACTCAGCAAATACTAATTGAATTTATTTGCAGGCATTGAGAAAGAATGTCCACATATGTGACATGTGCAAATATGGAGCGAGATGATTGATAATTCATCATGGACAGAGGGCACTGAATGATAGATTGAGTTTAAAAGTCAGTTTATTAGATTGATGGCTGAGGGGTGATGAAATTATTAGATTGAAAGATTAAGCCATGGAGGAATGATAGATTGATAAATAACTTGCTGATACTGGTTAGGGGGTACGAAGAGAGACAAATTGTGGCTAGGTTACAGGTCAAGAGATCCATGGCCAGATCCACATAGGGAAGTAGAAAGGTAAACAGAAATGAAGTGGAAGAGTGAAAGAGACAGACAGGAGGCAGAGAGACTTAACTGTCAGGCAGGATAATGCCCCCTAAAGATGGCTATGTTGTGTTCCCCAGAACCTGCAACATGTGACTTATATAGCAATAGAGACTTTGAAGATATGATTAAATTAAGAACCTGAGATGGAGGGATTATCCTGGATTATCCACGTGGGCCCAGTCTAATCACATGTCCTCTCACTGACCTCTCTTTCACTATGCTTCAGCCTCCACTGCCTTCTGTTCAGTCTCTCATCATGCCAAGCTCATTCCTACCTCAGGGCCTTTGAACTCACTGTTTTCTCTTTGGGCTCCTTTTTGTCACTCAGGTCTCAGTTCAAATGAGAGTTGATTCCCTGCTTCCAGATTTTTGTCCTGCAGCCTTGAGAACACTCTGTTCCCGGGACTGGGCTGGGGCAACAGGACGTCCAAGCTCCGAGTCTGCGCTGGCTGGCATGATCCCCAGCCCTGGGTCCCGCCCAATGCTGCGGGATGGATCAGTGTGCATGAGTCATCGAGCCACAGACACAGTCCCCTTGTTGGAGGGACCTGAGCAGTTTTACGTTGTGGCAAACTCCTAGGGCCAGTGGCCCGATTGAAAGAGAAAGTTAGGAATTTCCCCAAGTTCTTCAGACTTAGGTGGGACCAGGAGGGAATTGGAAAGTGGAGGAGCTGAAAGCGGTCTGCATGGATGATGCTGTAACCTCTCTGGGCAGCTCTGTGCCCACCTGAGCTGGGCTAGGCTGTGGAGGAGCAGATGGCACGTGCTAGTCTCGATGATCTCTCCATTTACTTCACACTGACTGAGCACCCACCGTGTACCAAGCCCCATGCTGCCAGCCTTGCCCTGAAGGAGCTAACAGTCTAGTCTGGGAGGTAAGCTGGCTATCAAACTTTACAGGTCTACTGGACGAGGGCTCGGCATCAGGTGACTCAGAGAAGTCACATTAGACTCTGCACCGTGGAGTAGGTGGTACACTCAAAGGCAGTGAGCAGGCTAGCTGGAAGGGTCTAGACAGGAAGGAAAGGCGATCTAGGCAGCAGGGTCAGCCTGGTGCTTTAGTCTTCTGGGGCTGCCATAACCAAGTGCCACAAACTTGGTGGCTTAAAACAACAGAAATTTGTTCTCTTGCAGTTCTGGAGGCTAGAAGTTTGAACTCAAGGTGTTGGCGGGGCTGGGCTCCCTCCTTCCCGCTCTCTGTTCCTTGGTTTGTGGCTGCACACCTGCAATCTCTGCCTTCGTCTTCACAAGTCTGTCTTCCTTCTGTGTCTGTGTGTCTCCGCATGGTGTTCTTCTCGTCTGCCTGTGTCTCTGTCCGAATTTCCCTCTTCTTACAAGCATCCACATCGTACTGGACTAGGGCCCACCCTAATGACGTCATCCTAACTATACCTGCAGAGACCTTATTTCCAAGGTTTCAGTATATTTTTTTGTGGGGACACAATTCACCCGCTAACAGTGGTCAAAGGCTTGGAAGGGCATGGAGCTCAGGGCCAGAGCGTTCCACTGTTTGCCATCTCCTCACCCACAACCTTTGTATACATTTCCCCTGGGCTTCTCCTGGGTCCTAACACCTGTCTGGTATGTTCCCACCTCCAGACTCTTGCTCCCACAGCCCCTCGGTCCGAGTAGTTTTTCTTTCTTTATTGGCACACCCATGTCTTCAGGAAGTGCTCTCAGGCACTGACCTGCAAGTGCAGGCTCCTTCCTCTGATCTCTGAGAGTCGCATGGTCTAACTGCGTGCTGTTTAGTCTACAACACCTGGCCTGGAGGCCAGCCCCTCGGCAGTTTCCAAACTCTCTCCTCACCATCCCTCACTGTCCCAAGACAGGGCTCCCCGCACCTCTGAGCAGAACCACCCCACGCCGACAGCCCCGATTGCCATGGTCTCCCTTACTCTGGACACACTGCACCTTCCAGGAGCTCCCTTGGAGTTCTGAGGTTGGCCCCCACGCTCACCACTTGGATCCCCATGGAGCTCACTTGGCCCCACCAGTGACCAAGGTGACAGTGGAGCACTGGCTACCTGAGGCAAGTTGAGGGGCTTCCAAAGGGCTCTCTGACCCAATCCCCATTTTCTTCATGGACTGCCCTGGGTAAGAAATTCCAGAACTGGCAAGTCTGACGGCACTTATCCCTGATGGGGACACATGCCTTGCAGGGTAGCGACTGTCTGATAGGAGTAGCTGGGCATGACTTGGCCTCTGGAGCCTGGCAGCCTGGTGTTATCCCACTCAAGTCCTACAGCAGACTTGCCACCCAGGAGCAGGAAGAGCTGAAGATGGGCTATTCTTCAGAGCTTTGTCCAGGCTAGGGGGTGGGGGAAACCAGAGGGAAGCCCTGTGGCTCAGCCGGCGCAGGCAGAGATGCACTCAAGACCTGAGATATGCACTAAGCTCAGCCTCTTCCTTCTCTGCAGCCCGCCCTCCTTTGTCCTGCACCTCCCAGACTGAAGAACAGCCCCCTCCACACGCAGCCCCTGGGCTGTTAGTGACCTTTGGACGGGGAAGGACTAGGGCCTCCCAGCTCCACACCCAGGCTGACACTCACAGGAAGCACGAAGAGTCCCAGAACTGTCTCTCCTCAGGCACAGTCCCACAGTGTCCTCAACCTGCCAATCCTGTTCTGCCCTTTTTTCTGTGGGGGAGGAGCTGGGGGCAGGGAAGAGGGCAGAGCCAAGATCTGGCTAGAAGTACTGATGCTGCCCCTGGCCCTCAGCCCCACATGTGCCCATGGAACTCAGCTTCTGTGCAGAGGCTATGGACGAGACTGGACTGCTATTCCGTTCATTCCAGAAGGACTGGAGGGTAGGATGAGGGCCATTCTCACCACAAGATCTCAAGGGTCCTAAAAAGGTTCTCTTGGAAGGATAAGCCAGCCACGTCTAATAAGGAACTATTTCAGTTTTGCCATAATCAAGTCTAGCTCAGCAGGGCTGCCTTAAATAGCCAGGTAATAGAAGTCAAATGTCTGCAAGGAGAGTTTGGCTCCTGAGGCCTGGGCGGCGGGAGAGGCAGCGGGGAGCAGCAGTCCAAGTGTCAGGAGGGTAGCCTCAGTCCCTGCACCCAGATTCCACACCCCTTCCCTCCACCCCAAGACGTTGGTCCAGGCCTGGCCCCTAGTAGGTCCTTAAGCTAATGAAGCTTCTAAAATCCCTACTCTTACTAATCCAGTCACTGCTCACACAGTGTGTGTGTGTGTGTGTGTGTGTGTGTGTGTGTTAGTTGCACAGTTGTGTCCTACTCTTTGCGACCCCGTGGACTGTAGCCCACCAAGCTCCTCTGTTCATGGACTTCTCCAGGTAAGAATACTGGAGTGGGTTGCCATGCCCTCTTCCAGGGGATCTTCCCAACCCAGGGATCGAACTCAGGTTTTGTGTATTGCAGGTGTATTCTTTACCATCTGAGGACAGTGGACATCAATAAACCCTTTTTAGATTAAGGGCTTTGTAGAGAATTTCATGGTGCCCCAAAGAGGGTAAGGTATGCTCAGGGGTTTAGCTGAGGCTGGCCTGGAACCTGGTTGCTGATCAGAGAAGGCATCTCTAGGCCTAGCTTAAGCCCATGTTGGGGGCCCAGTTAGTGGCCAGGACAATTGGGCTGTGTCTTTCCCCAGGACTGTCTACCTGATGGGTAACTGAGGACACCTTTGGTGGGACTACCTCCACTCCAGGAAGCACATCCGGTCAGTGGCCCTACTGGCCCATCTTGGGCTTGGTCCTCTCTAAGCCTGGTTAGACCTGCCCATTTCCCTCTTTCCTCTTTTCCTGCAGAGAAAGAGGGAGACCAAGCAAGGCATGGCCTGGGCCCTGTGGCCCATGGTCTGAGCCCTGAGTATGGCACCTCACGCACAAGGCCAGGAGGAGTGTACAGACCATCTGGGGGTACCTTTGGAGCAAAGCCAGCTATCTTTGTTCTTTGCTCCTGTTCTACAGCAAACCCTGCCATGCATCGTTTCCTTACCAGGCCCGTGGAGACCATCTGGAGAATCTGTGGGGTATCATCTCCCTCCTCCAGGAGCATGATCCTTTAGCCCGGCACACCCCAGACTTCTAAGTGTCCGCTGGAGGTCTTTGAGCAATATTAGGGAGGAAGAAACTTACTCCCCCAACCCTACCCTAGACTCCTCTGGGAAGCTCATCCCTCCCCACTGCCATCTGTGGGCTTCCTGAGTTCAGCCCACAGCCTCTGAACCTCAAAGCTTCAGTCTAACAAAGCGGTTAATGCCTACTCCACCATTTGGTAGCTGTTTGAACATGGGCAAGCTACTTGACCTCTCTGTACCTTATTTACTTCACTTATAAAATGGAAATAATGAGGACTTTCCTGGTGGCCCAGTGGTTAGGACTCTGAGCCTCCACTGCCAGAGGCCCGGGTTCAATCCTTGGTCGAGGAACTAAGATCCCACAAGCCATGTGGTACGGCCAAAAAGAATAATAAATAAATAAAATGGAAATAATGATAGTCCTTATCTTGAAGGGTCATTGTGAAGATCAAATGAGATCACCTAGGGGCTGGCATTAATAAAGAGCAGGTAGTAGAGAGTATCATTGTTATTACCTGTAGGGCTCCCCAGGTGGCACAGGGGTGAAGAATCTACCTACAAACGCAAGAGATGGTGGGTTCAACCCCTGGGTCAGGAAGATCCCCTGGAGTAGGAAATGGCAACATGCTCCAGTATTCTTCCTGTGGAATTCCATGGACAGAGGAGCCTGGTGGGCTACTTTGCCCCTCTCTTTCAGCTCCTTAAGTCCAGTCTTGTCACGTTCCTAAAGTCTGAACCAGGGTAAGCTGGTCAGGTCCTGCTTCCAGGTGAATGGGAGACAAGGATGTGTGTCTGAGTATCCTGTGTCCCTGGTCATAAAGCTAGAATAACTCTTCCAGAAAACTAGGATGCTGTCTCTTTGGCCACCACACTCCTAATTCAAAGGGATTTCAAGAATCAGCATTTCTGTGGTAGAAGCCAAAGCCAAGAAACAGAGAGGGTGAGAAAATAATTGAAGGTCACACAGAAAGCTCAGGCCAAAGTTGAGTGAGAGCCCCAATGGACCTGCCACCCAGCTCTCCTCCCTACATGATGTAAGCTTTCTTTCCTTCAGAAACCTCAATAAAAGCCTCCTTTTGGAGCTTCACTTTCAGAAAAAGCAGAAAACAACGAGTGGAGTCAGTCCCCCTGGGCCTGGACCCACAGGATGACGGAGACGTTACCAGAGCTGATGATTCAACTTCCTGCCTTTTGAGAGCACCCAGACCACAGAAGTCTTCTTGCTTGGAGGAGGGGGCGTCCCACTCCAAGCAGGGTGGGACAAGGCCCCACCACAAACCACAAGACAAGGCAGTGCATGGGGCAGGCTCTAAGGGGCCATTCTGGAACCCTAGCCAGCTGCTTCCTGCTACCATCTCTTTGGGTGATTGATTACTACCTAGGGTGACCAACTGTCCTGGTTTTAGCACCCAAAATCCCACACCCTGGGAAACCCCTCAGTTCTGGGCAAACCCGAAGGGTTGGTCGCTTTATTACCACCCACATTTCTACAGGACGTGACTGTCTCAGTGACTCTGGGAGTCTGGGCCCCAGGACAGGGCATTCTAGAACAGGGAATTAGCAAACTACGACTGGAGGGATCTGGCCCTCTGGCTATTTTGAATAGCCCATCAGCTAAGAATAGTTTTTACATTTTTTTAATGCTTCAAAACAAAATTAAAGAAGAATAATATTTCATGACAAGTAGAAATTATATGAAATTCAAATTTCAGTGTTCATATAGGAACACAGCCAAGCCCATTTATTTACATATTGTTTCTGGCTATTTTCACATTACAAGGCAGAGTTGAGCAGCTGCAAGAGACCATATGGACCTACGGACCACAATGTCTAAAATATTCAGTCTGACCCTGTACACAAATAGTTTACAGACCCCTGTTCTAGAGGCAGGCAAAAGGCATGGTGCCTGATCTGGGCTGCATGCGAGCAGCGGGTCAGCGGGCAGTGATGCTTGTGTGCAGAAGCTCAGACCTGGAGGAGAGAGAGAGTCAAGGCGATGTCTCAACTTATTTCTTAGACTGCAAATACTTGCCAACCCAATTCCAAAAGTGATTCAGGAATGACATCCCCATCCATTGCTAACAATTCTGCTGAGCTTGGGTTTGTAGGGGGCACCGGGGTCTGCAAGGTACATGCAATGACCAGACCCTTGGCCCTACAGGCAACAGAGTCTTGCCCAGGCATAGTGAGATAGTGGGCCCTACTATCTCAGAAACCCAAATGTGAACATGGAGCCTGACAACTGGACAGCGTATTAGAATCTGGGACCATTCTAGGAAACCCATTGTTCTGACTGTGGGTAAAAACAGTGAGACTCCATGGAGGGTGAGGCATCCCACAGTTGTCATATGCTGCCATAAATACAACAGGGGCTCCATGTGCCTGAGCAAGTCTCTCCACTCGTGCCATGGTTATCCACCTGTGTAGCTGACTCAGCAGCTCAGGACTGATAGAGGGCTGGCAAGCTGTTCTCAGAGTCTACTGGGGAATGCTCCCATCTGCTCTGTCTCTGAGCAGTTTCTAATTCATGTGACCCTGGGTCATTGTTACTGTTAACACCTTCAAGTAGGATTTCTCAGAATTGGATCCTGCCCTCAAGTCACTCTCTCTGGTCCAGGTCTTCAATCCTTGGAATGACAGAACTGACTGCATCTCTGAAAGAAGCCCCCCTCCATATCTTGGGAAAGAAGGTAGCTCCATTTAAGTTTGAGTCATGCTTTCTACACTTTGAAGGCTAGTCATCAAGAGCAAGGACCATCATTAGGATGCCAGGAAGAATTTTATAATAGACCGAGGTTAGTTTCTCGAACTCTATATAGACAATATATGTTCTTGGTTGAGTTGCCTCAGCCACGTGATCAGTTTGTTTCTAGCTATACACCCTCAAACTGGCTTCTATGGATTTAAGACTGAGATTTAGGGAGATTAGGGAGTCCACTCATAATAGGTCTCTAGGTCTATGCTGTGTATTCTGAGCTGTTGGTTAGTTGTCCCTCTGGGTCACCATCTGTAAAATGAATGATTTAGGAGACTTGCCTTCTCATGGGACTCTGAAGAAATGTTATACCAGAGAGAAGGCCCTCTGTTGACTTCATTGTGGATATTCCTAAGGAGTTGGCTCAAGGCTGGTACTTCATCAGAGTGTGAGTGTGTATGTGTGTGTGTGTGTGTTGTGGTGGGGGGTGGGGGTGGGGATCAATTAGAACTCTTTTAGCTTTAAGTAATATGAAATTCACCCAAACCTGCTTAAGCAAAAGGGACCTATTTATTTGTTTGGTGGGTTTACATAATGGAAAAGTTCAGGGGCTTCAGGTACAGCTTGGTCCAGAGCCTCAAAAATGTCAACAAGATCAGGTTATTCTTTTTTTTTTTTAAAGCATAGTTGATTTATAATGTTGTATTAGTTAGGTGTACAGCAAAGTGATTCAGTTATATATATATGTGCTGCGCTGTGCTTAGTTGCTCAGTCATGTCCAACTCTTTGCAATCTCACGATCTGCAGCTCGCCAGACTCCTCTGTCCATGGGGATTCTCCAGGCAAGAATACTGGAATGAGTTGCCATGCCTTCCTTCAGGGGATCTTCCCAACCCAGGGTTCGAACTTAGGTCTCCCGCATTGTAGGCGGATATTTTACCATCTGAGCCACCAGGGAAGCCTTATATATATCAGATCAGATCAGTTGCTCGTGTCCGACTCTTTGCAACCCCATGAATCGCAGCACGCCAGGCCTCCCTGTTCATCACCAACTCCCGAAGTTCACTCAGACTCACATCCATCGAGTCAGTGATGCCATCCAGCCATCTCATCCTCTGTCGTCCCCTTCTCCTCCTGCCCCCAATCCCTCCCAGCATCAGAGTCTTTTCCAATGAGTCAACTCTTCTCATGAGGTGGCCAAAGTACTGGAGTTTCAGCTTTAGCATCATTCCTTCCAAAGAAATCCTGGGGCTGATCTCCTTCAGAATGGACTGGAAGGATCTCCTTGCAGTCCAAGGGACTCTCAAGAGTCTTCTCCAACACCACAGTTCAAAAGCATCAATTCTTCGGTGCTCAGCCTTCTTCACAGTCCAACTCTCACATCCATACATGACCACAGGAAAAACCATAGCCTTGACTAGACAGACCTTTGTTGGCAAAGTAATGTCTCTGCTTTTGAATATGCTATCTAGGTTGGTCATAACTTTCCTTCCAAGGAGTAAGCGTCTTTTAACTTCATGGCTGCAGTCACCATCTGTAGTGATTTTGGAGCCCAGAAAAATAAAGTCTGACACTGTTTCCACATCTATTTGCCATGAAGTGGTGGGACCGGATGCCATGATCTTTCTTTGTTTTCTTTCTTTTTTTTTTTTTTATTGTATTTTTTTTTCTTTTTTTTTTATTTAATTTAATTTTATTTTTAAACTTTACATAATTGTATTAGTTTTGCCAAATATCAAAATGAATCCGCCACAGGTATACATGTGTTCCCCATCCTGAACCCTCCTCCCTCCTCCCTCCCCATTCCATCCCTCTGGGTAGTCCCAGTGCTGAATGTTGAGCTTTAAGCCAACTTTTTCACTCTCCACTTTCACTTTCATCAAGAGGCTTTTGAGTTCCTCTTCACTTTCTGCCATAAGGGTGGTGTCATCTGCATATCTGAGGCTATTGATATTTCTCCCGGCAATCTTGATTCCAGCTTGTGCTTCTTCCAGTCCAGCGTTTCTCATGATGTACTCTGCATATAAGTTAAATAAACAGGGTGACAATATACAGCCTTGACGAACTCCTTTTCCTACTTGGAACCAGTCTGTTGTTCCATGTCCAGTTATATGTATATAATATATATTCTTTTTCGAATTCTGTCTCCTTATAGGTTATTACAAAATATTGAGTATAGTTCCCTGTGCTGTACAGTAGGTTCTTGTTGAAGACCAGGCTTGTCTTCATTTCTGCTTTCTTTAGCATTGACTCTGTTCTTAGGCTGTGATGGCAAGACAGCTGGAAACAGCTTCAAGATGACACCCTCACATCTCCAAATGCAGATGAAAGGATGGCATATTTTTCTAGGCCACTCAAACACCTGGTATTCGTTCCAATAGACCTCATGGCTTGGCTTATGTCACATGCCCATCCCTAAACCAACTATTATGCAACTATGAATAGCATACAACGCATTATGCTACTCTGATTGGCCAGGCCTGATTCACATGTGACTCTCAAGACAAGGAATCAACCACCTGAAGTACCTGTGCTGAAAATGACAAGAGGAGTAGTTCCTAGGTGAAAGTAGGTGGCTGTTACCAGAAGAGGCGGGATGGACACTAAGCAGGAAAACTACAACAGTTCTCAGCAGGGAACAGACATGTATAGGCAGGAATCCTTGTGCGTGGGTCTGTACAAGACATCAGTGGATGGATGCATAGCTCTAGCATACAAAATGAGAATATGAGATACCTCCCACCTCCAAGAAAATATTGGACTGCCTCAGAAACCCTCAAAATATTGCCCACTCCACTGGACTTTGTGCCTCATAGTGAATCAGAGTATAATTGGGGCACCCTGAAATCTGCAAGAGTTACCAGCCCGTGCCTGGAGCAGGGGTCATCTGGCCCATGCCTGCTTAATTTCCTGATTGTATTGCGCTCTCTTTGAGGGCAGGGGCCACAGATTTCTTCCTTCTGTATCTGCAAAAGTATTTTTAGAATGAATAATCATCTTCAGCAGGTGTGTGGAGCTTGGTAACTTTTCAAACCCCTTTGGCATCTACTATCATATTTGATTGTTCTTCTCTTTGGCTACCCAGGATCAGAACCCGCCTCCTGTGATGGGGAATTCCCCTCATTCTGAGGCTGAGTCTACTTCCCACCAGAGAGGCTGAAAGTACCACGTGCATGTGTTTCCCAGCCTGCCTGTGAGTGGGCAAGGGCCCCTGACTTAGGCGCTGACAATCAGATATACAGGCTCCAGATTGCGACCCAGGAACTACTGGCCTGAAGAAGCACTTGGGGGTTATCGCGGGTTCTGGGGCGGTGGAGGCTGTGATACCCGAGGGCAAGGGCAGGAGGTACCGGCCAGCCGGCACAGCCTGGTGCATGGTGGTGGCGGTGGTGCAGCCACAGCAGCGAGGCTCTGCCTGAGTTCTGCACTGCGACTGGGGGCCTTGTGCGAAGCTGTGGAGCCTTTGGGGCTGCTTCTCTGCCCAGAGATTCTCCGAGCTGCTCAATAGTCTTATTCTTTTTCAGCTTAAATCAATTTAACTACGTTAATCTGCTTAAGAATCGACTTCTGTTGCTTACAGCTAAAAACTCTGTTATAAATCCTTGAGACAAGACAACTGCCTAATTCCCTTTCCCCAGATGGATAAATGGAGGCTGAGATTGGCCCAAGCTCATGCAACAGCTTCTATGGTGAGACCAGAACCCTGGACTAGGTGAGACAGACATACAACTGGCAGGTGGGAGCCCAGGCAAGGAAGAAATTTCTCACAAGTAGAGCTGCCTCACTTGGTAGGAAGCCCTCTGTTACTGGAGGCATACAAGCAGATCTGAGAGTGAGGGAGAGGCCAAACAAAGTAACTCCAGTTCACTTATTCCTTGCATGTTATTATGTGCCCAACTCAGATTCCTCTTTGTGAACACAAATGTATTAAAGTAAAAACACAACTCCTGGTGCTACAGTTTCAAATCCCCACAATCTCTTTACCAGCTTGCCTGTTTCTGGCCCAAAATACAACAGCTGCTAGTCCCATATCCCAGAGCAAAGTCATGGTGTTTATTGGCCTCCATCACTTTAATGAAAAAGCCCCTACACCAAACAAATACAAGCACAGACATTTGCAACTAATTATGGTATTGCTGATCAGTCAAATTTCATTGCAAATTGCATGTTGAAATTGATAGTGGGCGAGTCATGAATAAACTGGTTGTCTGGAAAAGTGACATGGGCACACTGAACTAGATTAATAATTCAATTTAGACTCAGCCAGACACTCTGAAGAAAAGGAAAAAGCAGATTAGCATTGCCCCAAGATTGCTTGTTTACCCGTGTACCTCCTGCCAATGTGCCTTCTAAGGGAAGCTGATCCTCCTTTAGGATCCTCCCACTTTGGGAGACCGCAGGGCGTTGAGTATTCCAGCCTTTAATTCTTGGTTTGCAAAATTGCAGCCTTGAGTGGTGTGGGGAGGGGAAGATGGCCCTACATCTCATCTGCTGCTAAGAAGCCCACTTAGGAGGCTTCTTGGAGGATGGATGCCTCCTGCTGCAGTGAACAGCTCTCTCGGTCTTCCATCTGTGGGTACTGGGCTAGGGGAACATAACCCACCTTGGAAGTCCAGGTGGGTTTCCCAGGTTAGGTATGGATCCAGAAGAGTAAGCCCAGAGAAGGTAGGAAAGGAGCCAGAGGGGTGTTACAAAGCTCCCCACTTGGCCTGGGCACTGCAGGGTCCCAGAGACCTAAGGAGTCCAAAGGAGAGACAATGCATCAAGTCCACAAGATGGAAGGGCAGTGTCCTCAGGATTGGGTCTTCCTGGAAAGTCACTACGTCTCTGTACTTGGGGAGGAAGCAGGAAGGAGACACAGAGCAGGCAGAGTGCATAGGTGTGGAGGGGTAGGCTCCTGTATGCATGTAAGATGCAGCCACAGGAGTGCTTAACCCACCCAGGAGTGCTTCCCCCTGAGCTTCTCAGCTATTCCAGAGGCCCTGGCTCCAAAGACCCTTGTAGAAGGAAAGTCTTAATTTTTATCTTCTAATTGGGGTTTAAAACTCAAAGGTCTCCATGGAAGTGGGCGAGCTCTGGACTGGGCAGACTCGGTAAGATTGGGCCTGACTTGGGGGGAGCCATGATTCAGCTTCAGGAGACTGCCTGGAGACAATATGAGTGGGAATACAGAAAAAGATTTAGGCCAGGGATATAAATTTGGAAGTCGTCAACAACTGAATTATATTTAAAGCCAGGACACTGGAGAAGATTAGCAACGGAGTGAGTGGAGATAAGAGGTCCGGGGACTGAGTCTTAGAGATGAGGAAATGTCAGCAAAGGGGCACTTAGTGAAGGAGCAGCCAGAGAGACAGGAGGGAAACCAGGAGAGGTGGGTGATGATCCAGGCACCAAGGAGGGAAAGATGAACTCTCATGTTCTATGAAGAGGCAAGGAAAGTGAGGCTTGAGATTTAACAATATGGAGAGTCCTTGACAGAGGCAGTCTTGGCGTAGTGGTGAGGGCTGATGGGAGTGGATGGGAGAAAGCAAGGGAAGAAAGGACTTGAAGGTAGCAAGAAGAGTCAATTCCTTTCAGGAGTTGTGCCATAAATAGGAGCAGAGAAATAGGGTGACAGTTTGAAGGGGATATAAAGCCAAGAGAAGGTTTTTCTTTAAGATGGAAAAATTACAGTATTTTTGTGTTTTGGGGGGGAATAATTCCGGAGAGAGGGAAATTTTGATGATGCAGGTGAGAAACGGATAAATGTTGGACTGAAGTCCTTGAATAAACAGGTGGAGATGGCATCTGCTGCACACAAAAAAGGGGCTGTCCTTAAAAAGGAGCATGGGAAGGTTCACCCATATTAGCAAAAGGAAAGGCAGAGTTGAGGAGCACAGATGCAGGTGGGTGGAGGAAGCAGTGGTGGCGCCCATGGAACTTCTCTTCTATTTTCTTAAACTAGGAAGAGGTTGTTAGCTGTGAGTGAGGTGGAGGAGGTGTGAAGCGATCGGCTGGAAGAGTGTGTGAGTAGACCTGGGGATGAAGTATGAATCCTGGGTAAGCCTTTAGGGCTCACTTAGGAAGGGTTGTGGTCATCGATTTAAAGTAAGGCTGTGTAACAAAAAAAGAAGGAGACTCACAAATACAGAGAACAAACTAGTGGTTACCAATGGTGGGGAAGGGCAACATAGGGGTGGGGAGGCACAAACTACTGACTGTAAGGGAGGCTCAAGGATGTATAGTACAACATGGGGAATAAAAAAGCGTGATAATAGTGTAAAGATAGAAACAGACGCACACAATACCCAATCAAGTGGTTTTCAACAGTACCAAGGCAATTCAGTAGGGAATAATCTTTCCCCTGGAATTACTGGCAACCCACTCCAGTATCCTTGCTTGGAGAATCCCATAGACAGAGCAGCCTGGTGGGCTGCAGTCCATAGGGTCGCAAAGAGTCGGACACAACTGAAGTGACCTAGCACGCAGCATGCAAGATAATGAATTTTGACTCTTACTCACATCATAGACCACATACAAAAATTAACTTGATGTGAATTAAAGGCCTATAAGTATGAGCCATATACAAAATTACACATACAAATATAATACAAAAACAAGCAAAAGACCAACTGAAGAAGACTTTAGCCAAACTGATATTTAGATAACAAACACATGAGAAGATGCTCAACATCATTTGTCATTAGGGAAATACTAATTAAAACTACATGCTGGAGAAGGAAATGGCAACCCACTCCAGTATTCTTGCCTGGAAAAGTCCATGGACAGAGGAGCCTGGCTGGCTGCAGTCCATGGGGTTACATGACTGAGCATGTGTGCATGAGGGTGGAGGGTCACGGGTTGGTAGCAATAAACTGGTAGAACTAAAAAAAAAAAACAAAAAACTACATGCTAAAAGGACTAGAATTTTTAAGACTGCCCATATTAAGTATTGGCAAGGATAGGATCATTCATTGCCCTGGAACAGATGGGTCTCAGAGGTACATGAAGAAACACTGGGGAATTATGGGTATGTTGTTTTGCCAAGAAAATGCACTGGTCATAGCAAACACCCTCTTCCAACAACACAAGAGAAGACTCTACACATGGACATCACCAGATGGTCAACACCGAAATCAGATTGATTATGTTCTTTGCAGCCAAAGATGGAGAAGCTCTATACAGTCAACAAAAACAAGACCGGGAGCTGACTGTGGCTCAGATCATGAACTCCTTGTTACCAAATTCAGACTTAAATTGAAGAAAGTAGGGGAAACCACTAGACCATTCAGGTATGACCTAAATCAAATCCCTTATGATTATACAGTGGAAGGGAGAAATAGATTTAAGAGCCTAGATCTGATAGATGGAGTGCCTGATGAACTATGGAATGAGGTTCGTGACACTGTACAGGAGACAGGGATCAAGACCATCCCCATGGAAAAGAAATGCAAAAAAGCAAAATGGCTGTCTGGGGAGGCCTTACAAATAGCTGTGAAAAGAAGAGAAGCGAAAAGCAAAGGAGAAAAGGAAAGAGATAAGCATCTGAATGCAGAGTTCCCAAGAATAGCAAGAAGAGATAAGAAAGCCTTCCTCAGCAATCAATGCAAAGAAATAGAGGAAAACAACAGAATGGGAAAGACTAGAGATCTCTTCAAGAAAATTAGAGATACCAAGGGAACATTTCATGCAAAGATGGGCCCGATAAAGGACAGAAATGGTATGGACCTAACAGAAGCAGAAGGTATTAAGAAGAGATGGCAAGAATACACAGAAGAACTGTACAAAAAAGATCTTCATGACCCAGATAATCATGATGGTGTGATCACTGACCTAGAGCCAGACATCCTGGAATGTGAAGTCAAGTGGGCCTTAGAAAGCATCACTACGAACAAAGCTAGTGGAGGTGATGGAATTCCAGTTGAGCAATTTCAAATCCTGAAAGATGATGCTGTGAAAGTGCTGCACTCAATATGCCAGCAAATTTGGAAAACTCAGCAGTGGCCACAGGACTGAAAAAGGTCAGTTTTCATTCCAATCCCAAACAAAGGCAATGCCAAAGAATGCTCAAACTACCGCACAATTGCCCTCATCTCACATGCTAGTAAAGTAATGCTCAAAATTCTCCAAGCTTCAGCAATACATGAACCGTGAACTTCCTGATGTTCAAGCTGGTTTTAGAAAAGGCAGAGGAACCAGAGATCAAATTGCCAACATCTGCTGGATCATGGAAAAAGCAAGAGAGTTCCAGAAAAACATCTATTTCTGCTTTATTGACTATGCCAAAGCCTTTGACTGTATGGATCACAATAAACTGTGGGAAATTCTGAAAGAGATGGGAATACCAGACCACCTGACCAGCCTCTTGAGAAATCTGTATGCAGGTCAGGAAGCAACAGTTAGAACTGGACATGGAACAACAGACTGGTTCCAAATATGAAAAGGAGTACGTCAAGGCTGTATATTGTCACCCTGCTTATTTAACTTATATGCAGAGTACATCATGAGAAACGCTGGACTGGAAGAAGCACAAGCTGGAATCAAGATTTCCGGGAGAAATATCAATAACCTCAGGTATGCAGATGACACCAACCTTATGGCAGAAAGTGAAGACGAACTCAAAAGCCTCTTGATGAAAGTGAAAGTGGAGAGTGAAAAAGTTGGCTTAAAGCTCAACATTCAGAAAACTTAAGATCATGGCATCCTGTCCCATCACCTCATGGGAAATAGATGGTGAAACAGTGGAAACAGTGTCAGACTTTATTTTTCTGGGCTCCAAAATCACTGCAGATGGTGACTGCAGCCATGAAATTAAAAGATGCTTACTCCTTAGAAGGAAAGTTATGACCAACCTAGATAGCATATTCAAAAGCAGAGACGTTACTTTGCCAACAAAGGTCCGTCTAGTCAAGGCTATGGTTTTTCCTGTGGTCATGTATGGATGTGAGAGTTGGACTGCGAAGAAGGCTGAGCGCTGAAGAATTGATGCTTTTGAACTGTGGTGTTGGAGAAGACTCTTGAGAGTCCCTTGGACTGCAAGGAGATCCTTCCAGTCCATTCTGAAGGAGATCAGCCCTGGGATTTCTTTGGAAGGAATGATGCTAAAGCTGAAACTCCAGTACTTTGGCCACCTCATGAGAAGAGTTGACTCATTGGAAGAGACTCTGATGCTGGGAGGGATTGGGGGCAGGAGGAGAAGGGGACGACAGAGGTTGAGATGGCTGGATGGCATCACTGACTCGATGGACGTGAGTCTGAGTGAACTCGGGGAGTTGGTGATGGACAGGGAGACCTGGCGTGCTGCGATTCATAGGGTTGCAAAGAGTCGGACATGACTGAGCGACTGAACTGTACTGAACTGAACTGTAAGAACACAGCAGAGTTTAACTTCTCTGCAGTTGACAGACATTTAGGTTGTTGCCAGTTTGGCCTTTGGCAGTTGCAAAGATTGCCACTCAGATTCTTCCTCAAGGAAGAATTTGCTCTCCAGTTGCTGGCAGTGTGATCAGCAGAAACCTGCAAGCTTCTTCGGGGTTCACTGGAGCTGCAGATGGTGCCTGTCTCTTCCCAGAGCAGCTTGTATTGTGTGAGTGAACAAAGGAAGGATATGAAGGCTGGGCCATTTTTTTCTGCTATAGGAGTGTTCAGATGAAGAATATTTGCTTCAGAGTTCACTACCAAGATGGCCTAGACTTTGTTGAACCTGTATTAGAGTTTGACTTCTTCCACTCAATTCCGCTTTTCTCCCTTCCTTTCACAGATGCTGATCCCTAATATTCTTAATAAATTTCTTGTACCCTAAACTCCATCTCAGCATCTGTTTCCTGGGAACCTGACAGGGCAATTACAACAAAGCTTCTGTGATCATTCTTATCCATGTTTCCTGTCCTATAAACACTTTCTGTAGGATATTAACATAAGCATGGAATTGCTGGGTCACTGCTGCTGCTGCTGCTGCTAAGTCGCTTCAGTAGTGTCCGACTCTGCGCGACCCCATAGACGGCAGCCCACCAGGCTCCCCCGTCCCTGGGATTCTCCAGGCAAGAACACTGGAGTGGGTTGCCATTTCCTTCTCCATTGCATGAAAGTGAAAAGTGAAAGTGAAGTCACTCAGTCGTGTCTGACTCTTGAGTACGCAATTTTCAGCCTAATTGAAATAAAGCTGAACTGTTTTCCAAAGTGAGTGTAGAAGTTTATGTAGATTGATGTGGATGAATATTTTTGCTAATCCTTGGTATTGTGACTTTTAAATTTTATTCAACTTGATTAGTGTGTAATATCATGATTTTAACTTGCATTTCCCTGATTACCAAAGAAGTTGAGCACTTTTTAAAATGTTACTGGCCTTTGTGTTTCTCATTTTTCAAAGTGCCTATCTTTTGCCCATTTTTCCTTTTCTTTCTGCCAAGTTATTTTTAAATTATTACTTATTTATTTCTTTTAAGACCACTTTTTTTGAGGTATGATTGACATTTTAAAAAGCTTTACGTATTTCACCTATACAACAGGATGAATTCGAATTGCACATTTTTTTATTTGGTTGTCTTTTATGATTAATTCTAATGAGTCTGTATATATTTTAGATAAAAGCCCTTTGTTAATCTTATCTCTTGCAATAATTTCTGCTATTCTATAGCTTGCCTTTTAACTCTCTTAGTGTCTTTGATGAAGAGTGATTCTTCATTTTATTAGTATTTCTCTTATAGTATTGCTTTTTGTACTTTGTTTAAGAAAATTTTCCTTACCCAAGATTATGAAGATATCCTTCTACATTATTATTTTAAAATTACAGTTTTGTCTTTTATACTTATATGCCATTTGCTCCTGGAGTCGATTTTGGTGTATGGTGTGAGATGGGGTCCAATTTAATTCTTTTTTTTTCCTCCTATTTTTGGCCATGCTGTGAAGCATGCAGGATCCTAGTTCACTCACCAGGGATAGAAGTCCTGCCTCCTGCAGTGTAAGCCTGGTGTCTCAACCACTGGACCACTACGGAAGTTCCAATTTAATTCCTTTTTGATATGGATATCTAGTTGTTCCAGCCAAGTCTATTTGAGAGTCCATCTTTTTGCCACTGCTACACATGCCATCTCTGTTACAAATCAAGCATCTGGATTTGTGCAGGTCTGTTTCCATAATGTCCTCTCTATTCCACGGAATTGTGTGTGTGTGGGTGTGTGTGCGCTCAGTTGCTCAGTTGTATCTGACTCTTTGCCACCCTATGGACTGTAGTCCATAGCCCGCCAGGTTCCTCTATCCTTGTAATTTCTCAGGCAAGAATACTGGAGCAGGTTGCCATTTCCTTCTCCAGGGGATCTTCCCGACCCAGGAATCGAACCTACTTCTCCTGCATCTCCTACACTGGAAGAAGGATTCTTTACCACTGCACCACCTGGGAAGCATTCCATTAAAACTGTCTATACCTGGGCCTTCCCAGGTGGCTCAGTGGTAAAGAATTTGCCTGCCAATGCAGGAGACACAGCAGACTCGGGTTTGATCTCTGGGTTGGGAAGATCCCCTGGAGAAGGGAACGGCAACCTACTCCAGTATTCTTGGCTGGAAAATCCCATGGACAGAAGGGCCTGGTGGGCTGCAGTCCATGGCATCACAGAAGAGTAGGACACAACTGAGCGGCTGAGCGAGCACTCGATTCAATGCCACACTCTCTTAATCACTCTAACTGATAGTAATCTGGCAGAGCAATTCATCTAGTCTTGTTCTTTCCTCCAGAATGACTTAGCTATTCTTGGCCTTTTGCATGTCCATACAAATTTGCATGTCCATATAAAGATAAGTTTGTGTCATGGTTCACAAAAAAAATCCTGTTGAGTTTTTATTAGAAATAAAATTGGATCTGTAGATTACTTTGGGAAGAACTGACAATCTTCGTAATATTGAGTCTTCTAAGCCATGAACATCATATCTCCACTTAATAAGATCTTTAATTTCTGTCCATAAAATGCTTTCATTTTTTCTGCATTGGAGATTTACCTAACTTTCATTAGATTTATTCCTAGTGATTTGCCATTTTTAATTGATATCACAAATGCTATCCTTCAAAGCTTTTCTCTTTGTTGCTGCTATTAAGTACATTGATTTTTAAAGTCCAGGACACTGGCTGAGCTCTCATAATAATTCTAATTACTGATAGATTATTTTTTAATTTCTCTGTACACTATCCTATAATCTATGAATAATGGCAGTTTTGTTTCTTTTCCCAGTCTTTATTCCTTTTCTTTCTTCACTGTGCTGGCCATAACCTCCAGTATAATATTGAAAAAAAGTGGTAGTAATGGATATCTTTGTTTTGTTCCAATTTTCAAAAGGAAAAACTTTCACTGTTTCACCACTAAGTACGATGCTTGCTTTAGTTATTTTTCAAAAGACGGCTTTTAGAAAATTAAGGAATTTTCTTTCCAGTTCCAGTTTGGCAAAAATTTTTTAACTATTCTCATCCGTTTGATTTAATGGATGTTGAGTTTTATCAAATACTTTTTCTTTATCTATTGAGATAACCATAAAACTTTTCCCTTTAATCTGTTAATATGATAAATTATATGTTTTTTAATATTAAAACATATTCATAGAGTTAATTATAACTTGGTCATATGATCCTAATTTTTCTAATAATACTTTTTTTAAAGTTTTTTTTTTCTTTTTTTCTTTATGGCCATGCCACACAGCATGACGAATCTTAGTTCCCTGACCAGGGATTGAACCCATGCCCCCCGCATTGAAAGCTCAGAGTCTTAACCTCCACACTGCCAGGGAAGTCCAATAATATTTTTATATGATCCTAAATTTTGTTCAATAATACTTTGGTTAGCATTTTTATATCTATGTCATAAGTGAACATAAGTTCATAAATGCATGCATTCATGCATACGTGTATGCATGCATGCCCAATTGTGTCCAACTCTTTGTGACCTCATAGACTGCAGCCTACCAGCCTCCTCTGCCCATGGAATTTTCCAGGCAAGAATACTGGAGTGGGTTGTCATTTCTTCCTCCAGGGGATTTTTGCGACGCTGGAATTGAACCTGCATCTCCTGTGTTTCCTGCAGGCAGATTCTTTACCACTGAGCTATTGCCCTTTAGTTTTCCTATATTGATCCTGTCAGATTTGGGAGTTAGGGTCATATTAGTTCCATGAAATGAGTTGAGGAGTGTAACTTTGGTTTTAGGGGAGTAGAAACTTCTAGAAGTTTTTGTATGAATGAAATTTTATTTTCCTTGAATGTTCACTATAATTCACAGGTAAAGCTATCTGGATTTGAAGTTTTCTTTGGGGAAGATTTTAATTACTGATTCTATAAAATATATCAGAATACATGCCTAAGGAGGTAAAAGACTTGTACTTGGAAACCTATAAACTACTGATGAAAGAAACTGAAGACAATACACAACAGATGAAGAGATAGACTGTGTTCATAGATTGGAAAAATTAACATTTAATATGGTTAAAATGACCATATTATCAAAGGCAATCTATAGATTCAATGCAATTTCTATCAGAATACCAAGGACAAAAAAAATACCAAGGGCATTTTTCATAGAATTAGAAAAAATAATGTTAAAATTTGGATAGAAACACAGAAGACTCTAAAGAGCCAAAATAATTTTGAGGAAGAAGAACAGAGAAGGAAGAATCACACTCCCTGACTTCAGACTATACTACAAGGCAATAGTAATCAAACAGTATGTAACTGGCATAAAAACAGACACATAGATCAATGGGAGAGAGTAGAGTCCAGAAATAAAGCCATGCTCTTATGATCAATTAATCTATGACACAGGATGGAAGAATATACAATGGAGAAAAGAGAGTCTCTAATAAGTGGTGCTGGGGAAAGTGGACGCCTACATACAAAACAATGAAATAAAACATTCTGTAATACCATATACAAAAATAAACTCAAAATGGATTAGAGACCTAAATATAAGACCAGAAACCATAAAACTCCTAGAAAAAAACATAGGCAGAACACTTTTTGATATAAATTATAGCAATAATTTTTTTGATCAGTCTCCTAAAGCAAAGGAAATGAAAACAAAATTAAACCAATGGGACCTAATTAAGCTTAAAAGTTTTTGCACAGTAAAGGAAACCATTGACAAAACAAAAAGAAAAGCTACTGAATGGGAGAAAATATTTGCAAATGATATGACCGATAAGGGGTTAATATTTAAAATATATAAATAGCTTATACAACTCAACATCAAAAAACAACTTGATCAAAAAAATGGACAGAAGACATGAATAGACATTTTTTCCATAGAGGACATGCAGATGGTAAACCAGCACATGAAAAGATGCTCAACATTATTAATCATCACAGACACACTAATCAAAACTACAATGAGACATCACCTTACATATGTCAGAAGGGCTATCATCAGAAAGAACACAAATAACAATATTGGTGAAGATGTGGAGAAAAAGGAACTCTTGTAACTGTTGGTGGGGATGCAAATTAGTGCAGCCAGTGGAAAACAGTACAGAGGTTTCTCAAAAGACTAAAAATAGAATATCATATGACCCAGCAATTCCACTCCTGAGTGGAATCCACAAAAAACCACAAGAACACTACATAAAAAAGATACATGCACCTCCCCCAATGTTCACAGCACATTATTTACAGTTGTCAAGACATAATAGCAACCTAAGTGTCCGTCAACAGAATGGATAAAGAAGATGTGATATATATGTGTGTGTGTGTATGTATACATGTATGTAACACATTGGAGAAGGAAATGGCAACCCACTCCAGTGCTCCTGCCTAGAAAATTCCATGTATGGAGAAGCCTGGGAGGCTACAGTCCATGGGATCACAAAGAGTTGGACACAACTGAGCGACTTAACTTTTACTGTCATGTACACATATATATACATATAGACAAATGTCTAAATGTACATATACAGTGAAATACCAGTCATAAAAAGAATGAAATTTTGCCATTTGCAATGACACGATGGACTTGGAGAATATTATGCTAAGTGAAATGTCAGAGAAAGACAAACATTTTATGATACTGAATTGGCCAAAAAATTCATTTGGGGTTTTCCATCATATCTATGGTAAAAACTGAAAAACCCGAACAGATTTTTGGCCAACCCAATATTTCTTATATGTGGAATCTAAAAAATAAAACAAGCTAGTGAATATAACAAAAAAGAAACATTCACAGACATAGAGAATAAGCTAGTGGTTACCACAGGGAAGCCTGGTTGCGTTGCAATCCATGGGATAGAAAAGAGCCAGACACAATTTAGCGACTGAACAACAACAACCAGTGGGAAGAGGGAATGGGGTCGGGGCAAGATAGCGGTAGTGGATTAAGATGTACAAAGTATTATGTATAAAATAAATAAGCTACAAGGTTATACTGTACAACACAAGGAATATAGTCAGTATTTTGTAGTAACTATAAATGGAATATAACCTTTAAAATTGTGAATCATGTAAGATGTAAAATTGTGCATCAACTATACTTCAATTTTACATAAATAGATATTGATTCAATCTCTTTAATATTTAGGGGACTATTCAGATTTTCCAATTCTTCATGAGTCACTTTTTCTAAATTATTATTTCTAGAGATTTTTTCCATTTTATTTTAACTTTTTACATTTATTGGCATTAAGTTGTTTTTTAATATCTTCCTAGTATCTTCTAAATGTGTATGGTTCTCTAGTAAAATCCTCTTCTTCATTCTTACTATTATTTGTTTATTCTCTCTTTTGTCTTTATTAGTCTCATAATCAAGAGTTATTTAAATTTTCTTATTTTTTTGAAAAACAAAGTTTAGTATTAAAATATTCTATTGTATGTTTGGTTTCTATTTCATTGATTTCTCATCTTCCATTTATTATTTCATTCTTCTACTTTCTTTGAATATAACTTCCTGAAATACATCTTTGGTTGATATAGTCAACAATTCTTTTCAAATATATATATTTAATGCTATAGATTTTCCTCTAAATACTACTATAGATACACTCAAAAATTTTTATACAGAATATTTTTGCAATTACTCAGTTATTTTTCTTATGAATTTATAGGAGATCTTGATAAAATCTGGATACAAGCCATTTACTAGTTATATGATTTGTCAGTATTTTCTCTGAATCTGTATCGTTCTAGTTAACTTGTAATAATACTTCAATGAACAGGAAACTTTAATATGAGAATAATTCAATTTACATATTAATTTTATGTTTCTTTGAGTGAGTCTAGCTTAAATTTTTCTCTCTTCTGTAATTGTGAGGATATTCTCCTACAGTATCTTATAAAACTTTATTTTTTGCCTTTTTCAGCAAAGGTTTATTTAAAATATAATAATTGCTGAAGCTGTGTAAAAAAATTGGCAGTGAATTTAAAGAATCTTATAAATGTTGATTCCTCCCTTTTGACCCACTCACTTACAGGATTCAATCCTAAGTAAATGATAATTGGTTTAGGAAATAATAACTTGGGAAATAATTCACTTCTAAGAAACAGTGTTATGGCTAAAGCATGATACATGACAATAATTTTAAAAGAGCTATATATATAACAAAATAAAGCATATCTCTAATGAAATATTCTATAGTTCCTTAGAAATTATTATGAGATTCTGAGATTTGCACATAAACCTTAACTATTACTTTACTTCATAACAAAATATGCACATATTATAATTTTTAAAATCTAATAAAATATTTTAAAATCATACTTTTAAAGAGTTTTATCACATACACTAAAGCTCAAAAATGTATTTTTGTATTGAGGTAAATTCACTTAATATAATCACTTTAAAATGAACAATTCAGTGGCATTTAGGACATTCACAGCGTTGTGCAACCACCACCTCTGAATAGTTCCAAACATTATCCTCACCTCAAAAAGAAACCCTGCACTCACTAAGCTTCCATTCCAGTCCTCCCACCCCCCAAACACACACAGTCTCTAGCCCCTGGCAACCACTAATCTGCATTCTGTTTCTGCGGATTTACCTTAATTTATGGCTATTTTACAGAAATGGAACCATATAATATATGACTTTTATGTTTGACTTTTTCACATAGTATTATACTTTTAAAGTTCATCCATGTTGTAGAATGTGTCGGTACTTCATTACTTCTTATGGGTGAATAACATTGTGCTTCTCTAGTGGCTCAGTGGTAAAGAATCCACCTGCCAATGCAGGAGTCACGGGTTCAATCCCTGGGTTGGGAAGATCCCCTGGAGAAGGAAAAGAAAACTCAGAGGAAGGAGCCTAGTGGGCTACACTTCCATGGGGTCACAAAGAGTCAGACATGACTTAGGAACTAAATAATAACAAGAGCAACATTCCACTGTAGCTCAGAAATGTAATTTTAACATTAAAAAAAAGCACAGCATTCCAAATGCATACAGAGCATGATGCCAATTTCTTATTTTAATATGTATAAGCATAGGAAAAATGGGAAGGAAATACTTTTAAATATTAACAATGGTACTCTACTTAGTGAGATTAAGAGTAATTTTAATTTTAGTTATACTTTTCTGTATTTTCTTGTTTTTGCAATATGAAAACCAAGTCATTTAAAAATATAAACAGTAGGAGGTCACTATTAATCTGGTATCAAAATCAGAAAACTACAGACCAATATATTTAATGAATATATCTATCTATCTATATATACATATATATATATAAATCCTCAACAAAATATTAGAAAACCAAATCCAACAACATACAAAAAAGTTTATAAACCATGACCAAGTGTGATTTATTTCAGGAACACAAGTTGTTTTGTTAACATCTGAAACTAATATATATATATATATATCATAGCAACAGAATAAAAAAGAAAAACCACATGATAATATCAACAGCTTTTGACAAAATTCAACAGCTCTTCATGCTAAAAACACTCACAAACTAGGAATAGATAGGAACCTCCTCAGCCTGATAAAGAAAATCTACCAAAAAACTCTAAGAAATGAGGAGAGGCTGAATGCTTTCCCCTGAAGATCAGAAATAAGACAGAATGTCCACTCTTGTCACTTCTATTTAATACTGTAATGAAATTTCTAGTCAGGGTAATTAGGCAAGTAAAAGAAATAAATGGCATCTGGACCAGAAAGAAAGGAAGAAGAAAAACCATCTTTTGTTCACAGATGACATGGTCTGGTATATAGGAAATCCCAAGAAATCCACTAAACAACTATTAGAACTAATAAATAAGATCAACAAGTTTGCAGAATACAAAATCAATACACAAACATACACTGTATTTCTATATACAAGCAATATAATCCAAAAATGAATTAAGAAAAATTCAAAGAATAAAATACTTAGGAATAAATTTGACAAGGTACTGTAAGATACATACTGAAAACTACAAAATATTTTTTAAAGAAATTAAAAAAAAACATAAATAAATAGAAAGACATCCCATAACCATGGATCAGAAGACTTAATGTTGTTGAGATGGTAATTTATAGATTGAATGCAATCTCCATGAAATTCCAATGGGCTTCTTTGCAGAAAGTGACAAGCTGATCCTAAAATTCATGTGGCAATGCAAGGGACAAGAACAACCAAAACAGCCTGGGGGAAAAAAGAACTCACGCACACATTCTGCTTTCAAAACTTATTACACAAAGCTACAGGAATCAAGACTGTGATTCTGGCATAAGGATCAGACATACAGATCAACAGAATAGAACTGAAAATTCAGAAATAAACCCTTCCTTACATTTAAGGTCAACTGGTTTTTTTTTCTTTGCCCATAGTATCACATGGCTTGTAGGATCTTAGTTCTCCATACTGGGATTGAACCTGGATACTCAGCAGCAAAAGCACAGAGTCCCAACCTCAGGACTGCCAGGAAATTCCCTAATGTCAACAGATTTTTTACAAGGGTAGCAGGACAAGTCAACAGGGGAAGAATAGTTTTCAACAAATAGTGCTGGAACAACGAAATATTCACACATGAAAGTCAGACCCCTATCTCACTCCATCTGGAAAAATCAATTCAAAACAGATCAAAGACCTACATGTCACATGTAAAACTCTAAAATTCTTAAGAGAAACCACAGGAATAAATATTTGTTACTTGGATTAGGCAATGGCTTCGTAGCTATGAAATCAAAAGCACGAGCAATCAAAGAAAAAAGAGATAAATTGGACTATGTCAAAATTTTAAAAAATGTGTGCTGCAGACAGCATCATCAAGAAAGTAAAAAGAACAACCCAGATGATGGAAGAAAATTTTTACAAATCATGTATCTGACAAGAGACTTGTATTTAGAATATATAAACGACTCTTACAATTCAATAATAGAAAGACAAATAGTTTAAATAAATGGGTAAAGGATCTGAATATACATTTCTTCAAAGAACAGATCGTGAAATGGCCAATAAGCACATGAAAAAACATTCAACATCATTAGCCATCAGGGAAAAGCAAAGCAAACTATAATGAGATACTATGTCATATTACTATGATAACTTGTAATCAAAAGGACATACACAGAATTAGAGTTTGGGGTTAGCAGATGAAAACTATTATATATAGAATAGATAAATAATAAGGTCCTATTATATAACACAGGGAACTATATTCAATATCTTGTGATAAACCATGATGGAAAAGAATATAAAAAAGAATGCATATATATATATATATATATGTATAACTGAATCAGTTTGCCATAGTGCAGAAGTTAACACAATACTGTAAATCGACTACATTTCTATCTTTAAAAAAAGAAAGGACAGATAATAATAAATGCTGGGAAGAATGTGGAAAAATTGGAACCCCCACACACTGCTGATGGGAACATTAAACAATACAGCTGCTTTGGAAAAACAATCTGACAGTTCCTCAAAACATTAGTGTCACCATATAACCTAGCAATTACTCCCAGCAATATACCCAAGGAAATGAAAATATATTTCCACACAAAAATTCATATGTGAATGTCCATAGTAGCATTATTCACATATCCAAAATGTAGAAACCACCTAAATGTCCATGGACAGATGAATGGATAAATCAAATGTAGTACATCCATACAATGGAATATTATCCAGCCATAAAAAGTAATGAAATTCTAATACATGATACAACATGGGTGAACCTTGAAAACATTATGTAAGTGAAAGAAGCCACATATTATATATGAGTCCATTTAGATGAAATATCCAGAACAGGCAAATCCATAAAGACAGAAAGTAGACTAGTGGTAATCTAGGTCTAGAAGTGGAGCATGAGGGGACAAGTAAAATGATTCCTAATGGGCATGGTTTTTTGAGGAGGGTGATGAAGTGTTCTGAAATTGATTGTGGTGATCACTGCACTACTTTGAATAACCTAAAAACCATTGAATTGTATACTTTAAATAGATGAATTGTATGATGTGTGAATTAGATCCCAGTCAAGTTGCCTATTTTTTAAAACATCAATGGACCTGACAGTTAGGAGGACTCTGGTAACACCCAGCCAAAGCCATTGCAGTGCCATGTCGGGGTATTGGAAAGCAACAGGCTAGGGAGTAACGTCGGAGAAGGCAATGGCACCCCACTCCAGTACTCTTGCCTGGAAAATCCCATGGACGGAGGAGCCTGGTAGGCTGCAGTCCATGGGGTCGCTGAGGGTTGGACACGACTGGGCGACTTCACTTTCACTTTTCACTTTCATGCATTGGAGAAGGAAATGGCAACCCACTCCAGTGTTCTTGCCTGGAGAATCCCAGGGACGGGGGAGCCTGGTGGGCTGCCGTCTATGGGGTTGCACAGAGTCGGACACGACTGAAGTGATTTAGCAGCAGCAGGGAGTAACGTGAGCAAGGAAGAAAGGAAAATACATGGAGAAGACTTGGGTGGCGCATCGGCTCATGAGGAGCAGGATTGAGGTCTGGTGCAGGGGAGGGCTTGAGGATTTGCAAGAAATATAGTGAGACACACTATATTTCTCAGCCTAAGATCCAGGTCCTCAAAGAAGTTGGTGATGATGACTCTCTGGGCCTCTCCAGCCTTCTATCCTGATGCTGGCTGGAGTGGCCAAGCCAGTCCTCTCTTTTCTATACCACTATTACTTAGCCATCTGAAGAGATTTGCCTCACCCTGCCTCATCTTGGAGCTCCCTTCCCTGGAGGTGCTAGCTCCCACGGACCTCTTGCTTCTCAGCATGCTCTCACACTACACATAAGATGTCATCACCATACTATATCTTAACAGTTATCGGAGAAACTTGCAGGTATGGCAAGGATACAGGTACACACACTGCTTCCCCAGCCTGTGAGGACAAAGGGGACCCAGGCATGGTTCCAGCTTATATATCCCTGATTCTCACCTGCTCAATCAAGATTTCTGCAGCCCTCTACTTGGTGCCCCTAGGATTTCTGGGAGCCCCAATAAATGCTCTGAAATGTCCAGGAAGGTCTCATGCAGGGTCCACTATCTCTTCTAGTGACCCTCTACCTTCCAGTGAGGATGCAGGTATTGGTGTTGGTTACACTTTGTCAAAGGGGTCCCTGAGCAGCATAGCTTAGATGCCACTGCTTTACTAAAGCAGTGAGAAAACCTAATTTTTTAGGACTACCTTTGCTCCTTTGCTTTATGTGGAGTCAGACAGTTGGCCATATAATGCTCAGCTCAGGATATGTCTTAATGGAGGAACTACAATGAATGCAGCCTCAGTCAGCCTTAAGGCCACAACCTATAAACTCTAGTCAGTACGTTTTCTGCCTAGGCCATGGGGTTCCCTAACCATGACCAGGTATCCCTGATTCACCCAAGTTAACCTGGGGACCTGATTTTGGTAACAGGATATTGCCTGAAGCCTATAACCTAGATCTGTGAATCTGCCAGACTCAAAGATTTCTCTTATGACCACGGCCCCTTGCCTGGGGCCTCCCTACAGGCTCACCTCCCTTTGAGGAAATGGTCATTGAATCTGGGTTTCTAGGAAAACCAGGATTTCCTTGGTGATTACTTGTGCCATCCATTTCACCTGGGCTAGAGCCAGCAAGGAAGATACACTTGTTAACCCAGTGTGTATCAGAAGAGCACCAAGTCCCATGGGGCTGGGCTTAAGGTGGCAGAGGGTCTTCTGCATACTTTGGCCCTTTCTTGGAGAACAAAGATGCTCATTAACTAGTATATGAAAAAAAGGTTCTGGTAAAGTCTGCAGTGAATGGTGTTTAGGTTTTCTGAAAACACTGCTTCCTAAACATACTTGTCCATGGGACTCGTTTTTTGACCACTCCACTCATTATCATCCAGGGACACATCGCCCTAACGATAAAGTCCAGAATTTATGACTGGCGTTTGGAGCCTACAGATTTCATTGGTCAACCTCTCTCCTCTCCCGCCACCAGGACTCCTCTTCACATCTTGCGTGTGCTTCTCCTCCAAGGCACAGCCCACAGCTGTCTCCACCTGTTGGGGTGCCAGTATCCCTCAGCCAGTGTTTCCTTAAACACTCGAAGACACCCCCCCTCCCCACCTTCCCACAAATCCACTGCTGGCTATTACTTCCATCCTCGAGTATGCCTACCCCTGGATGCCTGTCCTTTCCCTCTCCTCCTTTCCGGGTCATTTGTTGCTGCTCTCTGGGTGATCTTGTGAGATCAAAGGCATGGGATGCTACACTTAACAACAAGGCAAGGGGGCAGGACTGGGTCTTGAACCATTCTCAGAATCTGAGCCTCCTCTCTCAGCCTCCTAACAGACATTCTGCTTCAGGCAGTGGAACTTTGCGGGGTAGGATCAGAGGTGGAGAGGGTGGGTGGAGGAAAACCCAGTACCAGCTCCTTCCCTGGGCAGGGACCAGAGGCTGTCTCCATGCCTCAATCTGGCACTTGGTGAATGAACAATCAGTGACAGTTCTGAGAGAAGCCCCTACCCACAGTTCAGGACACATTTCCCACGTGGGAATTTGCCAACTTCCCCAAACTCAAGACACATCCTGGCTGGAGCTGCCTGTGGGCCGGGCACCTCCGGGGCAGCCGGGCAGGGCGGGGTGGCCTGCAGAGCCGCGGATGGGCCTCACACCCAGCAAGGGCCAGGACACCCAGTCCTTGGCGGAGGCCCAAACCGGCTCTGTTTACAGAATCTGTCAGCTCTATTTCCCCCTCCCCCTCCCACCACTTCCCCTTGAGTCCTGGGGGCTGGGAGCCCGGCAGGCGGGGCCTGAGGGAGCCTAGGAGGCAGCCTAATCCCAGGCGGGCCCCTCAGTACCCCTCCCCTCCTTGGCTCCTAGGGTCCAGCCGTCCCGCTGTTCCAATCTTCTGGTTTTCCCTTTAAAGCACTGAGTGGGAATGCGCATTTTAAAAAGAGAAGCCTGAAGTAGTCAATGCTTACAATCCCAAGTAAAGTTTAGACAAAGGTGGAAAGATAGGCGCTGTGCCAGGAGGCACAGGGAGATTTTTCGAAGCCGGGAGCTTCCTGGATACCTCCAGACAGTCCGAAAGGAGGGTCCCTCTTTCCTAAGAACCCCAAACCGATGGGCCCCGGGGAATTTTTCCAGAAGTGCCGGAGGGACTTGGCGCAAATTAGCTGAAAGCCGGCCGGGGGCTTTCAAGGGGCAGACAAGTCTTGAGATAAGGCCAACGGCCAGCCAGGCCGCAGTGACTCAGCTGCGGCGGCAGCAAGGAGCTGCTCCGCCGGCCCCGAGGAACGGGACAGCGGAGGCGGGGCCCAACCTGGGACGCCCCGCCCCGCCCCGGGGCTCCGGGAAGACCGGCCCACCGCCCCCAACTTCCCAGATGCGCCCGGATTTCCCACGGGTTTCCCCGTCTGCTGCAAATAGTAACAAAAACTGGCACTCTCAGAGCGCTCACTATATGTTCGGCACTTCGCCTGCATCCTGTCATGTTATCTCCATCAAAGCTCTGAAGCAGGCGGTATTATTACCTCCATTCAAAGACAGGGAATCTGAGGCTCAGAGATGCCAAGAGACTTGCTCAAGGTCACACAGCTACTGAATGGTAAGGGCCAGTTTCCAACCCCCCAGACACCTTTTGCTCCTTCCCAGCTCCCATGTCTCTCATGTCCTGCCCTTCCAGGTGCTAGCAGGTTCCCTAAGGGTGCTTTCCTAAGCAAAACCAGAAACCTGGACATCCCCTGGCCTGGGGGCTAACTCGTTACACATATTTATCATTTTTGAGGCAAATGCAGCGGTCTTGATTATGCATCTGCTGAACTCCCAGCTTGGTTTCAGGTGGCGGCAAAGTTCCCCAGCCCTAAGTTTCCCTTTGACCTCCATTCTGAGGGGAAACTCCTAGGCACAGGGCTAGGTCCCCAGGGAACACTGGGCTGCCAGCACCCAGCCCTTTCCTCTGGAGAGATGTGGTCTCTGGAAAGGCCCTGCCTTGCTCACAGATTAGCTCCCCAAACGTCGGGCTTTGCCAAGTGAGAAGCAGGCGACACACAGCACCCCACTGCTGCTGGCTGGCTCCTGCCTGTGTGGGGTCAAGGCCGGGCTGTGCCACAGAAAGCCAAGTGAGAGCCCCACCAGGGGTGGAGGAGCACAGAGCACCCCAGGGCTGGCCCTGGGAGGAAGTGAGCTCCCTGTTATCTAGGGTTGGGGAGCACCTGTGGAAGACATGATTCAAAAAGAGGGTGGGATGAGATGACCTTTAAAACTCAGAACTCCTCTATTCTGTGAGTCAGGCAATGTCCAAGTGAATGGCTTGTTCTGACAGCTGCTCAAATGGAAACTTTCCCAGACTCTCCCACTTCCTTCCCCTTTGACCTCTTTCTGCTGGGGCCTGTGATCTTCCTCATGGAGACTCAGAGAATATTGGAAAGAAAATGACTCCCACGTATCCCTGCCTCAGTTTGCCACTCTGCCTCAGTGGCCATTGTGTGGACTCTGGGAGGCAATGATTCATGGGGAAAAGGAAGGAAGAGAAGGAAGGAAAGATGAATTTTAAGATGAATATGCCTAGTCCTCTGTGGTTGAACTGGTTTGACATGGGCCCCAGTCCCACCTCCAACCTCTTCTCCCAGATATGTGACCTTGAACAATGTCACTTTACCTCCCAGAGCCTTTGCCAAAAGAGAGAATTTTAATACCAACCAACCTTCCTGTGAGGGTAGTTAGTAGCAACAATGAATGACCCCTCGTAGGTAAAGTGTTCCCAAGCACGACGACGGTATGATAGTGCCCAGCAGGTAGCCCAGCTTTACAGGCAAACATCATTCTTCGTGGTTCTGTTTGAGGAGGTAAGTCCTCAGGGACCTGGAGAAGGAAATGGCAACCTACTCCAGTATTCTTGCTCGAAGAATCCCATGAACAGAGGAACTTGACAGGCTACAGTCCGTGGGGTCGCAAAGAGTCGGGTACGACTGAGCGACTAGCACCTCCTTAGGAACAGGCAAGGTTTGGTGGGAGAGAAGGGAGAAGGGGGCCTAAGTAAAGGGCTGCAGGAGATGGATTTCCTGCAGTGGGAAAGACTGTCCTAAAGATACTATTAATCCTAAGTATCCCTGCTGTGTGCCAAGCATGCATTGTCACATTTAGTTCTATCTATAAAGTAGGTACTAGTATTAACCCCATTTTACAGGTACCAAAATCAAGGCATAGAGAGGTTAAGAGACTTTCCAGTGGAGGAGCCAGAATTCACAGCCAGGCAGACTGACTTTGAAGCCCTGTCCTGCCCAAGTCCTGACTCCGGTCCCTTGCCCCTCACCCATAGATGCTTGGAGGCTGGCACCCCATGGCCTGTCTGATTGTGCCTAGTCCTCCAAGATCCCTGCCCTCTCCTGGCACCCTCCTCTGCCAGCTGCCTTGTCCAGCCAGAGTGGCTCTGGCCAACCAGAGACAGTCTGGCATCTTAACTGTATTGGATCTTGTGCAGAGAGATCAGGGTTTGACAGGGGCTAGGATCAAAGCCCCCAATTACAGGAGATAAATAAGATATGGGGGTAAGGTCCTGGTTTGTGCTTACTCTTGCACAGCAAAGGAGAAAAGGAAGACGGGGAGGCAGGTAGCCACCTCTGCCAGCTCTGCACCCAGAACTAAGAATTGACCTTGGATCCTACTGTACAGCACATGGAATTCTGCTCAATGTTATGTGGCAGCCTGAATGGGAGGGCAGTCTGGAGAAGAATATGTATATGTATGACTGAGTCCCTTGTGATAGGTTCACCTGAACCTATCACAACATTGTTAGTTGGCTATACTCCAATATAAAATTAAAAAGTTTTTAAAAAAAAGTGACCTTGGGCACCTGAAATCAGCTTTGGTTCCATTAGGGTTGAGGACAGTTTTAGACAGTTATTTAGGAAAGCCGTAAGACTGAGGCGGCCCAAACTATAAGATGATATTGGAGGACCCCAGGAGCTTCCCAAAACACCCCCCACCCCATATACACACACTCTCCTGTCAGAGTCATGTCTGGCCTGGGGCATGTCCTAGTCAAGCCCTAACTGAAGTCCTCCTGGCCATTGTGAATAATCTCTGTCCAGTGGCATGGAACCCCCAAAGGGCCCCCCTTCCTTTTTAGTAAAAGAGCCCCCTCCTTGCCCTCTCACCTCCACTCCCAGTTGACTCTCAATCTTTTCTTGGAAACAAATCACTCCCAACTTCAAAGTATCATAATTCCCCCCAAAGAGCAATCTCGAGAATGTCAGGGGGAAATTATTGAATTATCCTGGTTGGCAGAAAAATCTAATTTATAGCAAAACATTTCTCCTGAAGTTTTAATAGATTTTTTTTCCTTTCAATGGATTTTAATGCACAATTGTTTCCTGGGCTTGGAAATTTAGTTTGATGCACTGACATTGCTTTTCAGTTCTTGATTTATTGCCAGCTCGCTGCTTTTGGGCCTGATACCATACCCAACATCCTATTTTCCCTTAAATGTGAGAGGACTGCTCTCTCTGTTCAGCCTGCTGTACCAGATACCTGATGGCACTGCCATCTCATTAAGGGTGTGAGGAGGCCTGGAGACCTGGCTGAACCCTCCCTGCCCTCCTTGACTCGCTCTCCAGGGAAAGTTCCTTATTTGAGGATTTTGCTAGCATTGAACCTCAATGCCATGTGTATGAGGATACCGCTGGTCTCTGGGCACCCATCGAAGCATGGCTAACCTTCCTTTCTGCCCACTCCCTGCCTTCTAGCCTATCAAGTTGGCTAGTGCAAAATAGGAGCTCAGCCAACAGGTGTCAGTGATATCGAGCATGGCATGGCTGAGAGTCAGAGGCCTGCTTGGGCCAGTGAAAGCTTAAGCTCCCATTAGCAGAGGAATGTTGTGTTGACATCTTTCCCCAGGCCGCAGTCCCTTGGACTGGAATCATCTGGGCATAGCATAGGGGCAGCAGGCAAGGGTGCTGCCTACAGGTCTTAACTTATGGGGGCATGGCCAGTCTGGGGAAGGGGGCTGGAGGGCCCAGTGGCACCAGAAAAATGCATCCTCCCCAGAAGATGAGAAGCTCATTATGCCCCCAGTTACCTTTCAAGAGTATCTGACTAAGGCAGTGTTTAACCAAAACTTGCTAAGGAGAGTAGGCTTTTGGAATGAATGGCAGGCAGAAAAGGGAAATATTTTTTTAAAAATCAGCTTCTTTTGAGCTGTTGGAGTGGTGATACCCATTTTACAGATGCATAAACTGAGGCTCAGAGAGGGGCAGAAACACAGGAAGCTTTGGCAAATAGCCAAAGTGACACTGAGACCCAGATGTTCAACTCCCTGAGGGCTCATCTAAAAGCGTGGGAGGCTGTACGTGGCTTACTAACCTGACCCTGCAGGACCTAGCAAAAATCAGGCTCCTTTGGGAGGGTGAGGGTCCCTCAGACCCTAAGGAGGCTGCCCCGCATGCAGTTTTAGAGCAAGCTGATAGGCCCATGAGGAATCCTTCCTAGATCACAGCTGTTCCCTGGGGGTTTCTTCTAGCAATCCTCCTATCCCTGACCCCATCTTCCAAATATCCAGAGCCCCTAGAGATTTCAGCCTCTTTCTTCCAAGAGATTGCTGTGGTGGCAAGTGGGAAAATCACCTGGCCAGAGGGGTGGTAAACAACGGGTAAAGGGGAGAGGGTCTTCACCTTCCCATCACTCCTTTTCACAGTAATATGCCCCTCTCCATCTCTCGTCACTGCCTGACATTTCATCCTCAGGCAACTGGGGTTTCCTGTCTCAGGGCATTACCAGAAACAGAGAAACAAATGGCCTGACCACTGAAAATT
The DNA here is from genome assembly GCF_029407905.1 of Bubalus kerabau. Lineage (NCBI taxonomy): Eukaryota > Metazoa > Chordata > Mammalia > Artiodactyla > Bovidae > Bubalus > Bubalus kerabau. Next base: position 214,856,696 of record NC_073624.1, on the reverse strand, counting down.
CCTGAGGGGTTCCCTAAGCATGGAGGGCACACTGGCCAGGGTCCCTGTATGGACATGGAAATAGAGGGAGCACTAACCTCCCCCAGGAAAGTCACAGGACACAATATTATGAGCAGAGGGGCCTGGCATGTGGGTTGCCTTGTTTACTACACAGAATAGGATGGCACGCAGGGATGGGCACTTCTATACTATGTCTAGAACCTGGGGCAGAAGGATGGCAGGAAAGGAGGGCACAGTCCTGACTTTGCTAGCTCACCTGCTTGCTCACCCTCAAGAGTCTAGTGCTCTTGGCAGTGGCTGATGCAGGAGATGAAAGTGATTAGGATTTGGGGGAGCCCTTGGAGCCATCAGAGGTGGCTGCTGGGAGAACACAGTGTGGCTGAGTCTCCCCCAGGTGACCTAACCTTGTAGCCATCAGTCCTTCTCTTAGCACTCTTGCTGGTCCCTGGCAAGCCGCAATCCCTACAACATTTCTGCACATGGCCAGGGCCAGCCCCTGCCTGAAGTGGACCCTGGACACTTTGTGGGCCCCTTCTATCCCCATGCAGCCCTCTGGAGCAAATCAAGGACCCCAGCCAGGAGGAGGGTGATTTGAAGGCACTCATAGGATTGTGATCAGGTGGTCAGAGACAGGCGTTTCTATGTGACTTAAGGGCTGAACCAGGCCTAGGGCTGAAGATCCTGGAGACCCCGCTCCTACAAGGAAGGTGTCCTCACCACTCAAGCCACGAAAGCATGGAACAGGAGGCGTCAGGGGGAAAGAGCACCCTGTTACAGGGCTAGTCCCTTAGAGACCTGCCTCTCACTGACTTGCCATGTATTTGGGGTCTCATTAGGCTGCATCACACAAGCTTCTGCAGGAGAAGCCACGGAATCCACCCTGCTCCTCCACAGTTCACGACTCCCACATCATCTCTCCTGGGACAACTCCCTGGCTCGGCCCCTGCCAGCTGGAGCCCAGGTCACCTCGTCCCTTCCCAGTGCTCATCCCTTTACCCTTTGGCAGCCCTGTGACTACACCAGACATGGCCTGTGGCCATGGGCCCTGTGAGCTGGGCCCAGGAGAGCTAAGCGGTGGGTGGATGGACAGGAGAAGGAAACCTAAGTAGGCTGGTCATCTGATCCCAGCTTCTGGGAATGGGAAACTCATGCAAGGCCAGGACTGGGACCCTTCCCTGTGGGTGTCAGGGAGCAGGCTTCCAGGATGGGGGCCATTGCAGCACTGATTAACACTTTCCAGAAGGGCATGATAGGGATTAGGGATGATGAGACCCCAAATACATGGCAAGTCAGTCTTGGGTAGGTCTGTGGGTTTTGAGGGTCCCAGTTGGCCAGCTGGGGGGCAGATCCAAGGGGCTTCTGCCCATGGCTCCCCAGTCCCCAGTTGCAGTTTGATAAGATGAGGTGTAGGGCAACCCAGCCCTGGAAGAAGTTATGCCTGGCACAGCCCTGAGAGTCCCCAGTGCCACAGCCCATGTAGACCAGCTATTCGGATCAGACCACGGGGCAGGGCCCCTTGCCTGAGTTTCTGAAGCTTTGCCCTCTGGTGAGTAATTTCTTGGAGTTTGTGTCTGGCATCAAGATCAGAGGTTTTGCTCTCCACCCCCTACCTCTGAAGGAATCATGAAGTATAACCTTTCTCGAGGGCCCTGGGGGATGCTTCTGATCTGAGAGAGGGCTCCAGAGGCAGGATGAAGGGCATGTGTGGACCTGAAGTGCTTGGGGCAGAGGCTTTTGTACTGGGTCCTCCGGCCCACGCACCCTGGCAGGGCTCCCTGGGTCTGAGTCTGATGGGCACCGCAGGTTGGCATGCTTGTTAGCGGTCATGCAAGAGGCATGCCTGCCACCCAAGCCCTTGGCCGCTAGCCCATGCTTCAGCCCCACTCAGCTCCAAGCAGACTCACCAAGGGCAGCCTGGAATGGCTGGAGCTCCAATTGCAACTGGAAGGTCAGGGTTAGACTCAAAGAACTTTCTGAGTATGAGTTGTGATGTGTAATCAGCAAAGGTGAACTGATCCCTCAACTCTCAGCAACCAGGTGCCAGCCTTGTCCCTTCAACCTGTCCTTGAAGCTGGTTAGATCTCAGTAAGTGGTATTACCATCCACCTAGCCACCCAAGTCCCAGGGGCAGCAAGCCCCTGAGCCTCATGGCCAATCTAGCTGCAGGTCTTGGCAACTCTTCTTCCTGACCCTGTCCAGAATCTGTCCATAACCCTCCACCTCCACTGGCACCACCCAGGCCAAGCCACCACCATCTCTCTTCTGAATGTCTGCAGCGGCTTCTCACTGTCTGCCTGCTCCCACCCATGCCCCCTGCTGTCCATTCTTCACCCAGTAGCCAGAGTGAGCTTCTCAGAATGTAAGTCAAATGGATCTCTCTCTCACTACAGACCTTCCAGGGGGCTGTGGTCCTCTTGGGTAAATGTCCTGTCCAATATGACTCCAGCCTCACCTCCTGCTATCTTGACCACAGAATTCTGTTGCCAGGGGCCTTATTCTATGTGCCCCTAGCTTGACTGTGACTCTCCTGTCTCTCTGGCCTCTTGACTGTCACTTACTCATCTTCTAAGACTAGGAAGACTTTTTGATCTGCCAACCACCTCCAAGGCTTTGAGAATCTCTGCTGAACCTGAATCTACCTTCCTAGCACCTGTCACCTCTTACTGTCACAGTTCTTTATTCTTGAGTCTTCCTACTTCAGAATGACAGTCACAATCGAGACAACACATACATAACAGACATACAAAATGACCACAAGTTAGAGAGGTAGAAATAAAGGGTGGTTGGCGTGGAGGTGGGGAATAGACAGCCCCCTTCCTTTGCCCCCACCCCTCCCATTATCTCCTAGGGTCAGAAGTAAGCTCTCAAAAAAGGACACTTACATATATAGGTGCCTGACTCCCATTCAACTTTTTATTTTTTTATTGTGGTAAAATATATGTAACATAAAATTTACCATTTTAACTATTTTAAAGTATAGTTTAGTGGCACGGAACTGTTGGAAAAGACCCTGATGCTGGGAAAGATTGGAGGCAAAAGGAGAAGTGGGTGGCAGAGGATGAGATGGTTAGATAGCATCACTGGCTCAATGAACATGAATTTGAGCAAACCCTGGGCAATAGTGAAGGATAGCCTGCCATGCTGCAGTCCATGGGGTCGCAAAGATTTGGACATGATTTAGGGACTGAACAACAATGGTTTAGTGACATTAAGTAAATACACATCAATGTACAACAATCACCACCATCCATCTCCAGGACTTTTTCATCATCCCAAAATGAAACTGTGTACCCATTAAACAATAATTCCGCATACCTTAGCCTCATCCACTAGCCCACAACCACCATTCTACTTTCTGTCTCTATGAACTTGACTACTCCAGGTACCTTATACAAGTGGAATCATACAATATTTGTCTTCTTGTGTCTGGTTTACTTCACCCAGCATAATATCTTCACAGTTCATCCGTATGGTCATATATGTCAGAATTCCCTTCCTTTTTAAGAATAATAATATTCCATTTTATGTATATACCTCATTTTGTTTATTGATTCATCTATTGGTGTGTATTTGAGTTACCACCACTTTTTTTGCCTATTGTGAATTATACTGCTGTGAACACAAGTGTACAAACATCTGTTCAAGTTTCTGCTTTCAGTTATTTTAGGAGTATACCCATAATGGAATCACTGGATCATATGGTAATTCTTTGAGGAGCTGCCATGTCATTTCCCACAGCAGCTGCACCATTTTACATTCTCACTGGCAATGCACAACGGTTCCAATTTCTCCACATCCTTACCAACACATGCTATTTTCTGTTCTGTTTAGTTTTTTTTTTTTTTTTTTTTTTTAGTAGTAGTCATCCAAATGGGTGTAAAGTAGTATCTCACAGTGATTTTATTTTTTTTAATTTCCTAATAATTAGTGATATTGAATACCTTTTTCATGTGTTTCTCTTCTTTGGAGAAATGTCTGTTCAAGTCCTTTGCCAGTTTTTAAATTTGGTTGTATGCTTGCTTTTTGTTGTTGAGTTGTGGGAGTTGTTTATATATTCTGAATATTAACCCTTTATATGATTTGCAAATATTTCTCCCATTCTGTGGGTTACCTTTTCACTATATTGGTATTGGTATTGTCCTTTGATGCACAAAAATTTTTTAACTTTGATGAAACCCAATTTATCTATTTTTCCTTTTGCTCTCTGTGTTCTTGGTGTCATTTGCAAGAAATCATTGCCAAATCCAAATGATATGGAGCTTTTCCCTTATGTTTTCTTTTAAGAGTTTTATAGTTTAATGTGGTCTCCAGGTCTGAGGTGGGTGCTGCCTGTGTGTGCATGTAGGTGAGAGTGTTGAAGACAGGCGAGTGCAGCACATAGGAGCTCATAGAACAGCACCTTTCTAAGATGGCAAAAGTTTCTAAGTTGGCAAAAAAAATAAGCTGACAATAGAGACCTATTTTTATATTTTTAAGACAGGGGCAGAAGGCATGTCAGGTGAGTTCGATCAACGTTTTTGTCCCTGCTTTGCCCCTATAGATTCAGCAGTAAGTAAAACTCTTAGTGAAAAAGAGGGGCACCCTTTGCTAGGAGTCCCTGTAAGCATAAACTATAATTCTTTGTATATAGAAACAAATTACTGTAAGGTTTAATTTTACTCTTAAGAAAAAGTTTTATTGTTTAGCTCTATGTTTAGGTCTTTGATCCACTATGAGTTAATATTTGTATATGGTGTAAAGTAAGGATCCAACTTCATTCTTTTAAATGTAGATATCCAGTTTTCCCAAAACTATTTGTTGAAAAGACTGTCCTTTCCTTTCAAGGGTGTCTTGGCACCCTTGTCAAAAACCATCTGACTATATATGCAAAGATTTATTTCTAGGCTCTCTATTATATTTCATTAGTCTATGTGTCTGTCTCTATGCCAGTGCCACACTCTTTTGATTACTATAGCTTTGAAGTAAGTTTTGAGATTAAGTAATATGAGGCATCCAAGTTTGTTCTTTTTCAAGATTGTTTTGGCAATTCAGGGTCCCTTGAGATTCCATATGAATTTTAGTGTGGATTCTTCTATATCTGAAAAAAAGTGTCAGGATTTTGACAGTGATTATATTGACCTTTGTAACTTTAAGTAGGGCCTAGGCTAGCTAGAGGCATCCCAGTGTGACCAGGAACCTGCAGTGCAGTAAGAATGAATGGTGGTCTGAGCAGAAGGAGAAGGCACAGACTTAGTATATTGAAGAGTGGGGGCAAGAGGCTACCCTTCTCTAAAATACCAAAATTTCTGGCTCCTCCTGGGCCTCTATCAGAGGCAGGTCTCCATGGCGGCAGTTTTCCCATCTGTATAATGGACTTTGCATTCCTAAGCCACTGAAATGGCTCCTCTAGAGTCAGATGGCTCCTCCTTTTCCTCCTTTAGGTTTTTCAGCTCCTGAAAAACCTTGTTAATCTGTTAGGACCTGGAACTCCCTATCCTGGCTCTTGGGGATATTAGCGCTAATTTTGATGTAGCTGGGTCACTCTGATCCCTGACCAGTTCATTCTTCTAGTCCAGCCAGCTACCCTTTCCAGGAGGAGCATGTGTCCTCAAGACTGGGGGGAATAATAATGGGTAGTTCTGAGCCCCTGGGGAGAGGATGGCTGGGCAGAATACCTTTGTGAAGATTATAGAGATGGTCTCCCCATCCTGGTGCATCTTATAAGCAGATCTAGACCTCAGCAGGTGAGGTCCACCTGCAGCAGTGAAAGCAATGGTGGATGCAGGCAGCCTTCTTGTGCAGCCTAGACTCTTGAGAGATGACTCATTGGGCCCTAAGCCTTAAATCTGGCTCTGCCTCAGAAAAACTCCTACACTCAGTCCATCGCTAAAGACAAACAGATGGATAAATGAGTAGGGAGCACTCTGAACCCATAATGGGGCTCAATTCTCAGTTCTGAGTTGTGACACTCACTCACCCTGCAGGCCTGGCCATCAGCACATAGAAAAGCCATTACTGCCCTACCTCTAGGAGGCATGGTTGGGTCTTCTGGCAACTCATCCCCTCTGGAAGGGGCTGTGTAACTCCAGCTCTGACAGAGGGCTCTGCGGTTTCTGGCACAGCCTGAATTTCTGTCTCAGGGTTCATATATGTGTGACTAGGGGCCAGAAAATAAGGTCCTTGAGCCAAATGGGAACCTTTATCCTAGTTGTTTTTAAAGCATCCCAAACTTTATCAGGCTATCTGGAGTCATTTTAAACACAGAAGTAAAGCAGCAAGCAGGGAATGGTCTTCCTGTTTCAGAGATGAAATGATAGAGGCCTAGAAGATTGTCAGTGCTAGGAAGGGTCTCACCCAATTCAGCTTTTCTTTTGCCAAGTGAAATCTATCCATCTCTTCATTCATGCATTCATGCCTACCTCTGGACAGGTCCCTCGCCAGGGGCTGGGGATACAACAATGAGTAAGACAGAGCCTCTCTCTTGGAAGGCACAGTCTGCTGGGGGAGGCAGATGGTAGCAAACAACCAGATAAACAAAAACCCCTCATGAAAGAGGTAATAAAACATGACTCCAGGGAAATATTTAACTAAAGAATATGACCTGGATCGAGAAATCAGTGAGGTCTTCCCTGAGAAAGCAGAGACCTGAAGGATGAGTCAAACAGACAAAGGAGAAAGGAAGCGTATTTCATGTGCAAAGGCCTGGGGACTGGAGGGACAGACCCAAAGAGGAAGGGTCACCTGGGGAGCTGGAGACCATAACCAACGGTTTGGGATTCCTACTTATATTCTTCCACTATTCCCTGCAGGTCAATGCTGCCCAGTTTCACGGCCTCAAGTACACTATCAGCCCCTATTGGGCTGCTCTCCAAGTGCCCAGGAGAACTTAAAGACAGACCACAGAGTGCAGAATATCAGAACTGTGCAAAGAACATATAAGGTATATCCAACTTTGTTGAAGCCTCTTCAGGTCCCTGTGGTTGGTGAAAGCCTCCGGTTAAGTCTAGTTAAGACTAGAGGCCAAAGATTGAGTGCCAAATTGAAGCATTTTACTGCCAGAGACACTGTGCCAGCAGTTTAGGTTGGAGAAGAGGGAGAAATGGAATTGTTTATGAACTAGCTCTGTTCTTTATTCAAAGAAAGATTTCTGAGTGTTGCTGATTGATGGGGATATCTAGCTTATAGGTCAGGTGAGCACTGGGTTGGCTGGGAGTGCTCATCTGTGGACCTGGGGTATCTTCCTCAGGATTATGGTGTCTACAAGCCTCTGTGTGTACACGATGCCCGAATCAAGATTTGGGGGCCCAATCAGGTCTGCACTGATGTCAGCAGGCTAGATGGCCCAAATGGAGCTTGTCACTGGCCACTGGCCGTCAATCCTTATATGTGTGTGTGGAGCTCCAGATTCCTTCCTCTCCCTCACCCCCACATGCTGTGTTGAATTCTACTTCCTCTCATCTTCCCCTGTGCCTGCCCTAGTCTAGGCTACCATTATTGCTCACCCAAAGGCATTCATTTCCTCCAAACTTATTACCTCCAGCTCATGGTCCGTGAGTCATCTGCCTAAAATGTTACTTATCTTCTTAAAACCCTTCCTTGACTTCCTGTGGCCACTGGGACAAAGCCCTGAGGTTTGCACACCCAAGCAGTTGACTTCTCCAACCACATCCCTCTCACACACTAGGCTCAGCCACAGTGAATTTCTAGTTTCTTGAAAGTCATGCTCCCTCTCACTGGTAGGCCTTGGCTAGTAGTGTTCCTTCTGTGTGGAATGCTCTTCTCACCTTCACCTGACCACCTCCTGCCTATTTTCCAAGTGTCAGTTTATATGCCAATACCTTGGAGCTTTCCCTGACATCCTTAAATTGAAGTTAGGTAGTCACACTCCTTGGAAGGAAAGTTATGACCAACCTAGATAGCATATTCAGAAGCAGAGACATTACTTTGCCAACAAAGGTCTGTCTAGTCAAGGCTATGGTTTTTCCTGTGGTCATGTATGGATGTGAGAGTTGGACTGTGAAGAAGGCTGAGCGCCGAAGAATTAATGCTTTTGAACTGTGGTGTTGGAGAAGACTCCTAAGAGTCCCTTGGACTGCAAGGAGATCCAACCAGTCCATTCTGAAGGAGATCAGCCCTGGGATTTCTTTGGAGGGAATGATGCTAAAGCTGAAACTCCAGTACTTTGGTCACCTCATGAGAAAAGTTGACTCATTGGAAAAGACTCTGATGCTGGGAGGGATTGGGAGCAGGAGGAGAAGGGGACAACAGAGGATGAGATGGCTGGATGGCATCACTGACTCGATGGACGTGAGTCTGAGTGAACTCCGGGAGTTGGTGATGGACAGGGAGGCCTGGCGTGCTGCGATTCATGGGGTCGCAAAGAGTCGGACACGACTGAGCGACTGAACTGAACTGAGTCACACTCTAGTACTCTTGCCTGGAAAATACCATGGTTGGAGGAGCCTGGTGGGCTACAGTCCATGGGGTTGCTAAGAGTCAGACACGACTGAACAACTTCACTTTCACTTTTCACTTTCATGCATTGGAGAAGGAAATGGCAACCCACTCCAGTGTTCTTGCCTGGAGAATCCCAGGGACGGGGGAGCCTGGTGGGCTGCCGTCTATGGGGTCGCACAGAGTCGGACACGCCTGAAACGACTTAGCAGCAGCAGCAGTCACACATTAGGGTTTTCCAGGTGGCTCAGTGGTAAAGAAACTGCCTGCCAATGCAGGAGATACAAAAGACTCAGGTTCAATCCCTAGGTTGGGAAGATCCTCTGGAGGAAGAAATGGAAATCCATTCCAGTATTCTTGCCTGGAGAACCCCATGGACAGAGGAGCCTGGCAGGCTACAGTCCATAGGGTCACAAAGAGTCAGACACGACTGAAGTGACTTAGCACGCACACATACACAGTCCTACTTTGGTGAGCCCCAGTCCCTTCTCTTTTTAAAATATTTATTTGAATTGGAGTGTGTTGAGGGGAAATGTGATACCTAGGGTCATTTAGGGAAGACATCTACCCCCTGTTCCTCAAACTGCCTGGAAACATGGGCTGGAACCCCTGGAGGATGAGATGCTAGCACAGCCCTGCTTCTTCCTCTAGTTCCTACTCTAAGGAGGACCGAATAGTCCCTTTGGTGGGTTCTTCTCCTGAGCCATGCTATCAGGAGAACCACTGCTTTGTGAGCAGGGCCCAGGGTAGGTGGAGGGTTCCAGGCTGACCAGCCAGACCACTGGATGTACAGGGGTCAGGCAAGGGCCCAGGTTGGAGAAAAGAAGGCCAGCGTTCAAACTCAGCTCTCTATCCGACCAAGTAACCATGCCATTAAAACTGCCTGACTTCCTGCTCAGTTCAGTCTGGCCTTGTAGTGGGGGTTGTGCTAGGTCAAGAGGATTCTCCAGCAGCCTGTTTGCCTCTGAACTTGAGTTTCTGGCTCTTGGGTGAACAGAATGAATATCCACCAGTGAATGAGAAATGCTTCCCTGGGGCTCCGTTCTTTTAAAGAAATCAAGGGGTCCCATAGTCAGACCTTGAGGATTTTTTTCCAAAGCCAACACAAGTCACTACTCTCTGAAGACTTCCATCACCTCTGCTCCTCCCCACCACCACCCTGCCACCACCATGTCAAGTGGTGATGGAAAGTTCTCAAAGGCCCCGTCTCCTATTGTGCATGCCCGACTGTTGACTGGGGTGAGTTCTAGAGAGAGAAGAGTTGGTAGGACATAAACACTGTACTGTGTATGCTGCTACAATGTGGGAATGTTTTTACAAGCATGGATGACTCCTATAATTAAAGATACAAATCTAGTAAAAAGTTTCATCCCATAGGCTATAGGTTCAGAGAGTGAAAAGGAAGACTTGATAGGTGAGACACCACTGGAACTGGGCCTGGTCAGGAGGGCAGCAGCAACAAGGGGGCCTTTGGACCAGGGAAAGGCAGGATGCAATGCTCAAAAATGAGAAAGCTTTAGGAGCAGAGGACAAAAAATGATGGGCATACACTGGGCTGGAGGAGGAGTTTATAGAAGACTTCTGAGAGGTGAATTAGCACTCTAGGATGTAAGGCCTTGGATGCCAGACCAAGAATTTATATTAAGGGGCTTCTGAAACAGAAAGATGTGACCTGAGCTAGGCATTGGGCCTGGAAATGGCAAAAATGAGAGAAAGGCCAGGCCTGTCAGGAGGCTATTTGCACTTCCCAGTGAGAAGAGCAACAATCAGGGGAAAGACGTTCCTGGGCTGCTGGGCACTTGGCAGTTCTGCGTGAGGTTCCTGGTTCACCTGTGGCTAGAGACAAGGTGACATCTCAGTGTACCTTTGGTTCACTCTCACTTGCCCACCCTGACCCAGAAAGAAGGTGCTGCCAACTACACCTCTGGGGGCCTCCAGTTCCTTTTGCCTTTGTAGAACAACTCCAGAGCAGCTGTTTGATTTGGGTCACCTCGTGATTCATTTGCATATCATATTTCCCTGGTTCCCAGAGGAAAAGCAAGCCTGTACACCACCAAAAAACTTACTAGTATGTGCCAACTTGAGCCAGATGACGATTCTCACACTGGAGGACCACCTGCAAGAGGCAGGTCAGGTGCTTTGGCAATGCTGGGGGTTCCCAAGGGTTCCAGAGAGGCACAGACACCTCGAGGGACTGGCCTTGACAGCAGGACAGGCAGGCTAGCGACCCCATTCTGCGAACCTCCCAGCCCTGCCTCCCGCCCCATCAGAGGCTGCTGGGGACAGTCGTGCCTAAGGGGCCATCCAGGGGCACTTAAGGACCTACACATAATGAACTGGGCCTTGGGCAGGTTCTTCAAGATCAAAGAACCCTCCCTTCTCCTCTTCATAATTATAGTTCTCCCACTTTTATGACCAGGTACCAAAGATTCAAAGTTCAAAGAAAACCCAATAAGCAGAGAGAGAGCACTTTCTCCCTTTTCTGACACCTCCGAGGTGCTTAATGAAGAGATCAAGGCCACTGCAACCCAAAAGAGCCCAGACCCTTCAGAGTCTAATGAACACATTAGGCTAAGAAAATCTCTTCCTCTACCTCTGGTGGTCTCTCAGTTAAGAGCTCTGGGGCCCGCTCTTCCCTTTGCCGGGAGGCCTGTTCTCACCTGGCCCCATGGAGGCTGAGGAACTCCTGCTCTTTCAGGAAGGTATCACCTCTTCTGTGAAGTGAAGTGTTCCATTACCACTCCACTAGCACACTCCCCTCCTCCTTTGTTTCCATGTCTTGTGTTTAGCCTATCACTGCATATTGCACCCTCTGCTGTTTTGCTTTATTTATGGTCTGGTGTGATGTCATGTGAGCCTTCCTCTGCTCTGGGTCCCTAGTGGGTAGCCTAGTGTCTGCCTCATTGAGCAGGAACTCAGCAAGCATTGGTACAATAGAGCCATGAAGCACAGTCCTAGATTTCCCAAGCCAATTCCAGGCCATTTGGGGATGCTTTACCCTTCTTCACCACCCACTACCAGTTACCCTTAGCCTCCAACAGCTCTCTACCCCAACCTAAGTTTGGAACCGGATATCAGTCAGTCACACCTAGAGATGACTTTCTTGAAAAGGTCCTCAGACCAGCAGCCTGTAGAGGTCCCCCAAGTTCTCAGTGAACTTCGTACTCGGACCAAGGCAGAGTGGGGAAGGCTGGACCTGTGGAGGTAGACCCTTATGCAGTAGCAGTGTGGTGATGATGGACAGTCCATGTACAATAAGGAGCATGGGCTGTGACCCAGGGGAAGTGAGCATGCTGTCTACTCAGGGTGTCCTGACACTCCATCTGGAAGTGGACTCTGGACCCAGGACAGTATCCAGCTTGGGAAATAGGCAGGGCACTTGAAACTCGCCAGGCAGGTCGAAGACCACAGCCACCCTCCATGAAACAAAATCCCTGATCCATCTCTTCCACTCTCAAGATAAAGATCCAAGATCCATGCAGGCCTTGGCAGTGAGGAGAGAGTCAGCCTTGGCCACAGCCTTGGCAGTACTAGCTGCCCCCTTGGATGTCCCAGCTCTAGGCTTCTTGCTCCAGACTTTGCATTCCTCTAGAATGCCAGTGCCGTCTGTTTCTGGTCACTTGGCCAAGTCAGAGCCTTGCCCTCCTTCTGCCAGGGCAGCTTTTTGTGGGCTTCTCAAGCCTTAGAATTTTCTGGCTGGCTGACGGCTCATCTTCTGCTTAGCCAGGCTCCAATGCTGGGCTCACCCCCAACTTGAGTCAGCACCCAGCTGGCTGCTCAAGCCCTGGCTCTGGTCTCTAAGAGGTCTCTGGGCAAATCTGCAGCTCAGCACTAAACACATTTGCATTTGGTCTCTTCGGTTCATTGATCAGGAATCATATGATCTTTTAAAAACACAGCTGGTAGAGTTGCCCATCTGTGTTTCTGCATTTGGATCATAAATTGGGCTGCCTAGAATTTATTTAAACCTGCAGATCTGGGTGCAGAGTAAGGTGGCTCTCACAGTGTCTCCTGTGATGATCTCATTTTCTGGATCATCCTAATTCTTGGGACCACTCTTGGCTGGGTTTCTAGGACTTGGTCTGTTTTTAATGCTCATTTGTCTCCTGAGTTCTTCTAAGGACTATTTCCTCTGGACACTGAGATTCTCTAATTGCAGGGTAAAGCACTTATATGCACTCCTCCCCTATCCCTGCACCACACACACACACACACACACAATTCCCAGACAAGATGGGTCAGAAGTCCTCAGCCAGGACGGTAACCTAAGATAGTGATGTTCTATATGTTCCCCTTCCCACTCTATCCTTTGAACTATACACAGGAACATTGCTGAGAGACTGCCATGCGTTCCCTGATATCTGGTTTAGCTGAGCACACTGGCATCCAAAATAAATACTACATTTCCCAGCCTCTTTTCCAGCTACATGACTAAGTTTTGGTCAATGAGATATAAGTAGGGTGATATATCCAACTTCTAAAGTATCTTTAAAGGGAAAGGCATACCTTACTTTCTTCATGCTAGCCACAAATCACCTTTTGTGATGTGATAGCTGGAGTTAGAGCAGCCACATTAGAACATGAGGATGAAACCGTTCTGTGAAGATGACAGATATGGTAGCCCATCTTCTGAGATGGCCTCCAGTGATTCTCAGCTTCTCATATATCCTTGTTTCATTCTCTCCCATATTCAACGGGACTGACATGTACCCACTAGGGTATTGCAAAAATGACAGTGTGACTTCTGAGATTCCTTCATAAAAGACATTGCAGCTTCTGCCTTATTCTCTTTTGGATCTCTTGCTCTAGGCTAGCGGAAGCCAGCTGCTCTGTTGTAAGCACACTCAAGCAGCCCTATGGAGGATTATAGGTGGTGAGGAACTGAGGCTTCCTGCCAACAGCCAGAACCAATTTGCCGGCAATGCTAAGGTGCTGGTCAAGCCTTCAAGGGATCACAGCTCCCTTAGACTACAACCTTATGAGAAAGCTTAAGCTGGAACCACCCAGAAAAGTCACTCCTGAATTACTGACACAGAAACTGTGAGATAATAAATGCTTATTGTTGTTTTAAGCCACTGAGTTTTGAGATAATTTGTTTACACAACAATAGAGGAGAGCAACAAAACAGGAGTCTTGACCCTCTGAAACTGTGGAGGGCCTTAGCAACCCTTACATTTATCTCTGATATTTTTTGAAGAGATACAAACTTCTCTTATTTTCACAGCTATTATCTTGAGTTTTCTGTCATTCCTATTCCTAGTTTTATTTTGGAATCACTCATTCAGAGACTCTTTTAAGAATTGCTAACTGAAAGTGCCTTGGGAGGCCATCCCCATCATTCCTGCTGCTGGTGGCATGTTGAGGCCTAAATCTTCCCAAGATGATGGGTAGTTAATGTCTAAAAATGTCTGTGAGAGAAATTTTATAATGAGAAGCACTGGCCAAGGATGAGGAGACCCTGGCTCCACCCCCTCCTGAGAGCTCTCACTTATTTAACACTTTGGTGACCTAACCTGGCACAGAGAGACACTGTCTTTATATGGGATGTCCATGAGGCTCAAAAATATGTGTAAATAAGCAATTTGGGGAGTGCCAAGCTACTCTACTGACTGAAGAAAGCACTCTTGCTGTGGGTCTGGCTGTTTCTGGATGGAGCCAGTCTGCCTCAGAATCTACAGGTGTTCCTTTCATGGACCAGCTTTCAGGAGTACATCTCTGTGACCTACTGAACAAATCCTCACCGGTGATGAGACACCCTGCTCAGATCCACTCAGCCATGGCAGTTGATAGGGCAGAGTGATGGCAGCCCTGTTAGCCTAGTTTTTAACTAAAACACTTCTTCCCATTGCCCTGGTTGCAAGACAATGGTCAGCCCTCTGACACTCCATCACCCTGTGTCCTGCTTCATTAGAGACCACAGTTCCCAAGTGGACTAAGCACCCAACATGATTCCTGACCCCCAGCATCACAGTTCCCAGACCTGCTTAAGACTCCTCACCTTCTCCCATTGGCTCTTGCCACATTGTGGGATACCTTCTCTCTAAAATCTTAGCTTCCTCTACCAGAGGCCTTCATCTCCAGCTTTCTAGATTTTTTCAGTCTGCTCTCCACTCCTGCTTTGGCACTTTAACAAAGGCCTTCTATCTCAAGGCGCTTCAGTTGATTCTCCAGCCTGGTTTGGAGAATCATCTGAACAACCAACAAATTTCTTAAACCCTATATTAGTTAAGGTAATGCTTAGATGCTATAACAAACAAATTCCAAAATGTATATTGGCTCAGACAATATCACTGATTTCTTGTTCAGCTCACATAGGTGTTTTTAATTGGTGGTGTCTGTCCTCCAAGAGATGATTCAGGGACCAAGATCTTTCCACCTTGTGGCTCTGCTGTCTCCAACATGTGATTTCCAAGGGAACCTCAAACTAAAAGGAGAAAAGAAGGGTAGAGAAGGCACATCTGCTTCTTAACTATCTGGGGCTGGAAAATACACTGATCAACAACCAATCACAGATGTCATCCCTGATCAACATCCCACTGGCAAGAATGTGTCACTTGACTCCTCTCAGATGTAGCAGATGTGAGGGAAGCAGTGTATGCTGGGAAATGCAACCCTTGCTGGGAAGCCCCTTTGTAGCTTCAGCTCTGTTCTATGGAAGGACAAGGGATATACTGGGTTTGTTTGTTAGTTCGTTTGTTTGTTTTGGTGAACAGTTAGCTCTCTTGGCTATACACTCAGAAGGAAGTAAACCTTCTTCCACAACTGTCTTGCAAGACTGCAGCCCAGGCACTACAGGCCGACCCGACCTACCTTCCTGGTTTCCATTTCCTGGAGAAAACCCCAAGGAGGATAGGTCAACATCAATGCAGATTTATGACCTCCAAAGCCACCAGGGCCCCTGTACTGCTTGGCTTGGGTCAGATTATCTGCTATTTCCCCTAACCGATGTTCCAAACATCCTCTCCTTGCCCTCAGCCACTTCCCAACCTATATTCTCAACAAGTGCAAATTTTAAGGCTGAAGGCATGATGCCTCTCCACTCCTTCCCCTGCTCTCTCCTCCCCAGCCACACTCATATAAATCTGTTTGTGTCCACATTCCCTCCAGCTTCACGATCCGACCTGCTCCTTAGGTTCCAGATCTCTGTGTGTCCATCTGCCTTTGGATGCCCCTACCCACATGCACATGGGTCCTTCATACTCACCACATCTCAAACTGAACTCACCAATGTCCAGCTTCCCCCTCTCCCCCAAACCTGCTTCTCCTCCTGGGGTTTCTTTCTTCTGAGATGGCGACACCCTAACCACGTAGTTGTCCTTGCTGAAAACATGTCAGTCATCATTGTCTCATTTCTCAGGTTAAATCCTGGCCAAAACATTTCTTGAATCAGTTCCCTCCACTTGTCTCCTCAGTTCAGGTCATCACTTCTGCTCAGTGCCTGGAGCCACTGCCAAACAGGTATTTATCCTCTAGTCTGTTTCCCTCCAGCCACTCTGCACGGCAGCCAGAGAGACAGTTCTACAGCACAAATCTGCCCACAGCACTCCTCCCAAAGCACTCTGCACAGAGGGGGTGACTCCTCCGTTCTGGGAGCATTGTGGCTCACTTCCTACCACATGACTGGCCTTGGCAGTACACTCACACTCATGTCTGCCACTGGACCTCCATGGGGTCCTGGGAGAAGGCCAGAAAGAAGCATGGCCTCCCACTTTTAAGATAAGAAAACCTGTCCATAGGAAATGAGGTGATTGCCCAAGGGTATTTGTTCTTTTCTACTGTGAGGCAGGTATTTGTTCTTTTCCACCATGTCATAGACCCACTCTGCTGATGTAATGCCCTCTGGTGCCAACACAGACCCTAGGCTTTGTGAGAAACTGCCTCAGACACCACCCCAGCCCCTTCGGTCATCATATATCTTGCATGTCAGCTATTCCCTTGGGTAAGGAATTATTGGAACAGACACCCACCCAAGCTGACTCCAGCATAAAGAGGACTCTCACAGAATCCAAATGCACAGGGTCATCTCAGGAACTGGAAGCTCATTAGACAACCATTCCATCTTTAGTGCTGGACTACAGGCCCTCTCTCCCTGCATTTCTAATCTCTTCCCTTTTTCACAAAACCCTTAACCATCTTTTACAAGACCCAACATGATCACCGGTTCTGAGTCAGCCTGACTCACAACTCCAGGGCCCACCCCAAAGAAGCAGTGTCAGGGCCGTGGGAGCACTTGGCTGGCCCAGCCTGGGTGCTTGTTGGTCTTCTCAGGCTAAGTTTTCTGCCCTGACCCATCATCTGGAACACATACAACAACACGTCAGCTGGTACAAACAGGGCAATAGGGGTTGTTGGCAGGGGAATTCCAAGGAGGGATGTAGAGAGGGAGCCAATTACAAGTGTAGAGAAAACTGTGAAAGATGCTGAATTTAGTGGGTGTCCTGAATAACTTACCCACCTAGGTTCTTTCTGCTTTTTGTTGTCTTTGACTAGACATTTCTCAGCTCTAAAGATGGAAGTGAAGTTGTAAAACCTTGATAGTAATGCAAATAATTCCTGTTCACAGTAATACAAATTGTGTCTAGTGGAAGACAACTGATTATTGCCTCGTGTATATTGGCTAATTTTGCATCCATTTCTGAAGTGATTTCAGCATTCCTTATCTGACTATCATGTGTGATACTGTGAGTTCCCCTTTGAATTGATTGTAATGTTTTAGTGGTTCTCTCATTAATTAATGAGTTAAACTAAATCTTTGACATGTTAATTTTATATCATGGGACAGACATGATTATATCTTCTTTTAAAATTTATCATTAAATACAGACAAAGTTTGTATGATCACATACTCACTTTAGAAATATTAATGATTAGAGAAAAAAATTTAGGATACACAAGAAACTGTTAGAGTTCACCTGTGGGGAAAATGCAGGGTAGAGGCACTTAACTTTTCATTTTATATTTTTTTGAACTGTTTGAATTTTTAAACTGTTATAAGAATTTCAGTGGATGCCGCCTTGGCCAGGCAAAGGTTTAAGGGTCATCTGTTTTCTTTTTTTAAACTTTTCCCTATTAAAAAAAAATAACATTAAGTTTATAGTTATTTGTTAAGCTTACATATGGTTGTTTGCACTTTGCTGATTGTATGTTATGTTTTTAAATTTAAAAATTGGATACTTGTTGGGACTTCCCCGGTGGTCCAGTGGCTAAGCCTCTGTGCTTCCAATGCAGGGGCCCCAGGTTCGATCCCTGGTGGAGGACCTAGATCCCACAAGCCACAGATATGAAAAAAAACAAGAGTCTGCATGCCACAACTCAGCACAGCCAAGAATAAAAAATCTGATACTTCAAAATTTAAAGGGAAAAGCAAATCAAATAAGAAAAACTACATCTTGGCATATTGCTCCAAGCCAGCCCTGGGCAGCCAGTGGTGGTTATGATGTACTGCCTGTCTTCAGGGAAGGGGATAAGGTTCAGGCTACACCCACAGGTCCAAGGGCTCCAGGCACCTTCCCTTCACACACATTCTGTGTTAGGGCTATCCAGGAGAGGGACCTTCCTTGTTGTTCAATACTTGTCGCGAACCCTCCCTCTTGCTCTCTTGGCAGCCCGACGCAAGGAACACTGATGGAAGATCATGCCAGAATGGGAACATTCCTTCTTCCTCCCCTTCCTCCCCTGACAACTGAGAGGCATCCCGCCCTCCCTGGCTGGCCACTGGAAGGAAAGAATCACTGCCAAACCACTGCTTGCACAACAATGTGCTTCTGAGCAGGGTACATACAATTTTTGTCAGTTGAATCCTGTATTCCTCCTGACTTACATGATGGTCCGGATATACTCTGGCTTCCATGCTCAAGGGAGGCTCATCCGCTAGTAATGGCTTCACATTCTTTTGTCTTTATTAACCAACCTATAAACTGGCATTTAAGTTCATGAGGATAGAGCCTTCCTTCCAGGAATTTGTCCAGGCTTGGATGTTTGTCTCTGCTGTTTTCTTCGTGTGTGTGTGGTGAAGGAGGCAATACCCACAGGCAGTGGGACCATCTCTAAGCCCCTGACCTGGGCATGAGTGTGTGCCATCCCTTGCATTTGGCACATCTGCACACAGGTGCTTTGCCACTGAACTCTGGTCTAGGAAAACTGAGGAAGAAGGCAGGCAGGAGCCCAGTCCTCCTCTCACTTGCTGTACACTCACAGCTGGCCTGACCAGAGCTGACCCTTCCCACACTACCTACTAAGCACAGCGTCATGGTCACCTCTGAATCCTGGGGCTGCTGCTCCAGGCGCTCCAGAACACTCTCCACTGCCACAGGGAGGGAGAGTTTCACTCCTAGTGCCACTACTTGGGATGTTTGAGCCCAGATACCCAATGTCGTGTAACTATATCGCTCTCTCCCTTCAGCCCTCAGTGGCTCTCCATTGCCTGCAGGATCAAGTCCAAGCTCCATGGCCTGGCCTTCAAATCCCTAGATTTGCAATCTGGACCCAGGTATACCTCTGGCACTATCTCCCGACACCACATTCAGCCCAGGCACACTGGAGTCCAATTTATGCATAAGTCTAAAGGCTGTTTTCTAAACTTCGTAGCTGCCCCAAATGCCTCATTTCAATGATAGCCTCTCTCTTATTAACTGATGTCATCAGAATTACACTGTACAGATGCAGATGCAGGTGTGCCAATGCCTGTTCTAATGCGGGGCCTTACCCTGGTACTCACACCACCCTTGAGGCTGCACCTGGCTGAACATCACACAGACCACTCTCTAGAATGGCTCTCTCCACGTGAGCAGCTGCAGATTCCTCCCACCTCCCCAGAGCTCACTGCTGTGGAGCAGAGGCAGTTGTATTAGGACATATCACAGCATCTTGCTGCCAAAGTGACAACCACAATTATGTTTTGGCCGACAGCTAGAGATAAGAGAATGTACGGCCAAGGCCTCATGGGCCTTCATGACTCAGCAGATTGCGCTGTGTGTCCAACTGATAGGTGAGGTGGGCCCAACCTGCCCACTGCCCAGGCCCTCCCTTGGTAGGCAAACCGCTAGCTACGACCTCGAGTTAATACCTGGGGCCCTCAGGTGAAGTCCTTCACTGGGGTGTGATAGTTAATCCCCCAAGGGACACCCTAGGTCCAGAGAAGGGAAATAGTAGAGTGGTCATGCCCAGGCATGGCCCAAACCAAAGATAGACAATTGATTCCTTGGGAAGGGCAGGGGCAGGCCATACAAAGCCAAGCTGCCTAGGGGTGAGCTCCATTATGCAGGGCAGCCTGATGCGGGGGACGCTTGTGATGGACAGAGTCTCTTGAGGCTCAGGACACCACCTCCATGAGGAATCTTGGTGCCAAAGGCTGTGGGCAGAGGATGGTGTCAGTGTAGGGGCCCAGATGATGCAGCAAGAACAAGCATGCAGCAGCAGCAGCTCCCACTTACTGAGCCCTTCCGAGTGCCTGGCAATGTGCTGACTACTTTGCATACCTTCCTTCTTTGCATCTTCCCCAAACCCAGTGAGGTAGGTTCTGTTATTATCTCCACTTTACCAGGAAGGAAACTGAGTCTAAGAGAGGAATGTGATGGTGGCCGCGAAGCTGGCACGTGTGCAGACAGAATTGGAGCCCAGACAGTCTGGCTCCAGAGCTTGACTGGTTTGTGTTCTCATTATCTTGGTTTGACCCTTTCAATCCAGTCTTGGTTGCAGGAAGTTAAGAGACCCCCCCCACCCCTAGCACATTCCTCACAGATTGTGAGTTGAGTTGGGGCCTCCAAGTAGACTTTGACCTGTAAGCCAAAATATTACCAAGGAAAATAAACAACAGCTATTTCAGGTAACAGGTACTGGGCTATGGAATTGGGAGGAGAAAAAAAGCTATCAGGATTTCCTCAAAGTCCATATTTGCATGTTCAGCAGAACAAGCATCACCAGGAAGCTGCTCTGTGGCCAGTGTTGCCCCTGGAGACAGGGCAGGAGCAGGAATGGTCCTTCCTCTCTGACCCACAGGCCTCCTGGTAGCCCAGGGCTTGCCTCTTACTCAGCCCTGACCTGGCTCTGGCTGAGGCCCTGGGAGGTGGGGCTCAGGCTCTTCCAGTACTCTGAGGAGCACTGCTGTCCTTTTCAGGCCCCTTGTTGAGGCAGAACCTGCTTGTCCACACACCCTGCCCAAAGGCATGCAGAGTGGAAGCAGTAGACTAGCAACTCTGATCTACATGCTTCCAAAGTGGGCATCTGAAAGGCTGGCGAGGCTGGGACATGGGAGCATTTGTATTTCAAGTGACTGCTGCCCATGAATCACCAATTTCATTCTGTGCTCTCAGCTCTGTGAAGACATCATTTCCACCCAGCCTCACATGGAGCTGGCGGCCAGAGCCTCTTAGTGGGGCTATAAATAGCAGATCATCAACTCACCTCTTCTGAGTTCATCACAGGCTCCTGGGTTTACTGCGTGTCTTCCTGCTGCCTGCATGTCATCATCACTCAGATTTCCCAGGTGAGGCGTGGCTGAGAAACCCAGGGCATGCTCTGGGGGCTGCAGAGTTTGAATTTTCAGAGCTGTTTAGGGTGACAGCAAGGGCAATGGCAGACTTTTGAAGAGCTCAGCATTTAGGGCGTCATAATTATAATCTCGGGTCTCTGAGATCCTCTCCAATTAAACACAGTAGCAAGGGACTGTCATTTCTCCAGAAGTCCTAGAAATAAAAGGCAAAGGACTCACCAAACACACACCCAGAGAAAGCCACCCAGAGTGGGTAGCATGAAACGAGAGGTTTCATGCCTTCCTGTGGACTTGTCTCCTAACACTGAATGAAATTCTTTATGGCTCTCCAGCTTTAGAAGTGAGATACACTGAATGAAATACTTTATGGCTCCCTGGCTTCAGAAGTCAGATCACATTTTTTTAGTATTACTCAGAGCTACCATTATGGAGTGCTCCCTGCGTGCCAGGCTCTGTGCCCAGCCTTGGCATGCAGTGTCTCATCAAGTCATCACAACAACCATATTGAGTTAACTGCTAGTGGCGTTGGCTTTCTATTGGTGAGGAGGCTGAGGCTCCCAGAGTCTTAGGGACAGGGCTGCTGGAGTCCAGAGCCCAGTCTCTGAACCACCCTTTCTGCCTCCTGCAGAGGAAGACTGTGTGTCTACTTCCGTGTTCATGTGTAGCCATGCATGTGTCCATGCACATGTGCGAACAGAAGGATCTGAACCGTAGTCTCCTTTTCCCAGCTTCACATATTCCATGACTAGAGTAGGAGCCAGATGCTCATAGTCATCTTCCCCCAAGTCCCAGGCCTCTTTGGCATCATGAACGTCCCCCATTGTCATCTTCTCCTAATTGTGATCTTCTTCTACGTTCTCCTGCAGGAGGGGCCCAGCCTCCATTTGGCTCTTGAGGCCCAACTTGATGGTATTCCTCATGCCTCCCTCCCCTCAGGCCTTAAACAGTCAGAGGTCAGGTGGGACTCCATCTCTCCCCTTTGCTCTCCCCCTACTTCCCACCCTGAGGGCAGCCTCCCTTCAATCTGTGTCCTCCTTCACCTCCCAGAGTCACAGCCCCATATTTGAGGCCCAGGCTCCTTTATTGGCTTGTTTCAATAGCCTTCCAGCTCAGTGCTGCACCTGATGAATGTACCGAGAACACAGATTCTTAGTCCCCTCTCTACACTACCTGAAACAAAATCTGGCAGGGTAGAGGCTAGGGTACACATTTTTAAAAAGCTCTTCCAGTCAACTATGCAGCCAGGATTAAGAGACCCTTTGTCTAACTAGCCACCTAGACTCCAACCTCTCCCTGCTCCAAACCCTCCCACTCACAGCTATACGCTTAAACTTCTTTTCTTTTTAAAAGGTGTTTATTTATTTGGCTGGGCCCGGTCTCAGCTGCGGCACTGGGATCTTCATTGCAGCATGTGGGATCTTTCCCTGAAGCACATGGGCTTCTATAGTTGTGGGGTGCATGCTTCTCTCTGGTCATGACATGCAGGCTTAGTTGCCCCTTGGTGTGTATCATCTTAGTTCCCTGACCAGGGATTGAACTGGCATCCCCTGAATTAGAAGGTGGATTCTCAACCACTGGACCACTAGGGAAGTCCCATAAGCTTGATTATCTTAAAGCTCAGTTTATCTCATGTCACTCTCCTGCTCAAGATTCCTTGGGTGGCTCCCACTGCCTGCAGGACAGTGCAAAGTCCTTAGTGTGGCCTTCAAAAGCCTTTCCATCCTGATCTATTCTTGTCCTGCTAACCTTTGCCCTGTCCACAGAGTCATCCTTCCCTGTAACACCCTCCTGACCCTGCTCTCTCCCCTTGTATGGACTTTAAGATGTCAGCTGGCACAGCAGAGCACACTGAAACAGCAGTGATCCTTGCCTAAGACTTTGAGCCCTTCAATAAGAGGAATGAAGAATTATTGCTAAAATGCCCTCTTAACTCAAGAGCCATGCGTGCAGCTTTAAATGAAGAGGGTTTTGTATGGCCAGAAGATGAAAGGAGATCTGCCAGCAGATATAACACAATAGCAGTAATGTATAAACACAAGATAACAGGAGAGGTGGGGCTCATGATTAATTCAAAGAAGATGGTATTTCAGCATTCTCCCTGGTTTTATTCAAGCCCAAAAGACAGAGCAAGTCTGGTAAGCATTGGTGCCAAGGCCATGTTTCAAACTGCCTCTTATGCTTTTCTGTCCCCATTCCTAGACAAAAGCAGAGAAGAACATTTGGATCTTGTTCAAAAGGTCAAAAATGTCTTACTAACATGATTAAACAATGTGTGTATTTGGACTTTGCTCCATTTCCCACAAAGAAAACACCTAGCTCAAAACAAAATAAAGAATGACTATGCTGGGGAAGGGGGTGGGATGAATTGGGAGATTGGGATTGACATATATATATACTACTATATACAGTATTTTTGGTATAGCGCAGGAACTTGGTGCTCTGTGGTGACCTAAATGGGAAGGAAATCCAAAAAAGGGATATATGTATGTGTATGGCTAATTCATACTGGAAAAGAAATGCAAAAAAGCAAAATGGCTGTCTGGGGAGGCCTTACAAATAGCTGTGAAAAGAAGAGAAGTGAAAAGCAAAGGAGAAAAGGAAAGATATAAGCATCTGAATGCAGAGTTCCAAAGAATAGCAAGAAGAGATAAGAAAGCCTTCCTCAGCAATCAATGCAAAGAAATAGAGGGAAACAACAGAATGGGAAAGACTAGAGATCTCTTCAAGAAAATTAGAGATACCAAGGGAACATTTCATGCAAAGATGGGCTCGATAAAGGACAGAAATGGTATGGACCTAACAGAAGCAGAAGATATCAAGAAGAGGTGACAAGAATACACAGAAGAACTGTACAAAGAAGATCTTCACGACCCAGATAATCATGATGGTGTGATCACTGACCTAGAGCCAGACATCCTGGAATGTGAAGTCAAGTGGGCCTTAGAAAGCATCACTATGAGCGAAGCTAGTGGAGGTGATGGAATTCCAGTGGAGCAATTTCAAATCCTGAAAGAGGATGCTCTGAAAGTGCTGCACTCAATATGCCAGCAATTTTGGAAAACTCAGGAGTGGCCACAAGGCAATGGCAAGGAATGCTCAAACTACCCCACAATTGCACTCATCTCACATGCTAGTAAAGTAATGCTCAAAATTCTCCAAGCCAGGCTTCAGCAATACGTGAACCGTGAACTTCCTGATGTTCAAGCTGGTTTTAGAAAAGGCAGAGGAACCAGAGATCAAATTGCCAACATCCACTGGATCATGGAAAAAGCCAGAGAGTTCCAGAAAAACATCTATTTCTGCTTTATTGACTATGACAAAGCCTTTGACTATGTGGATCACAATAAACTGTGGAAAATTCTGAAAGAGATGGGAATACCAGACCACCTGACCAGCCTCTTGAGAAATCTGTAATGCAGGTCAGGAAGCAACAGTTAGAACTGGACATGGAACAACAAACTGGTTCCAAATAGGAAAAGGAGTATGTCAAGGCTGTATATTGTCACCCTGCTTATTTAACTTATATGCAGAGTACATCATGAGAAACGCTGGGCTGGAAGAAACACAAGCTGGAATCAAGATTGCCGGGAGAAATATCAATAACCTCAGATATGCAGATGACACCACCCTTATGGCACAAAGTGAAGACGAACTAAAAAGCCTCTTGATGAAAGTGAAAGTGGAGAGTGAAAAAGTTGGCTTAACACTCAACATTCAGAAAACGAAGATCATGGCATCCGGTCCCATCACTTCATGGGAAATAGATGGGGAAACAGTGGAAACAGTGTCAGACTGTCTTTTTTTGGGCTCCAAAATCACTGCAGATGGTGACTGCAGCCATGAAATTAAAAGACGCTTACTCCTTGGAAGAAAAGTTATGACCAACCTAGATAGCATATTCAAAAGCAGAGACTTTACTTTGCCAACAAAGGTCCGTCTAGTCAAGGCTATGGTTTTTCCTGTGGTCATGTATGGATGTGAGAGTTAGACTGTGAAGAAGGCTGAGTGCCGAAGAATTGATGCTTTTGAACTGTGGTGTTGGAGAAGACTCTTGAGAGTCCCTTGGACTGCAAGGAGATGCAACCAGTCCATTCTGAAGGAGATCAGCCCTGGGATTTCTTTGGAGGGAACGATGCTAAAGCTGAAACTCCAGTACTTTGGCCACCTCATGCAAAGAGTTGACTCCTTGGAAAAGACTCTGATGCTGGGAGGGATTGGGGGCAGGAGGAGAAGGGGACGACAGAGGTTGAGATGGCTGGATGGCATCACTGACTCGATGGACGTGAGTCTGGGTGAACTCCAGGAGTTGGTGTAGGACAGGGAGCCCTGGCGTGCTGCAATTCATGGGGTTGCAAAGAGTCGGACACGACTGAGCAACTGAACTGAACTGAACTGATGGCTAATTCACTTTGCTGTACAGCAGAAACAGACTCAGCAATGTAAAGCAACTATACTCCAATTTTTAAAAAGACGACTGTGTTGACTGACAGCAGAAATCATTTCAGAACATGGCCTGTAAATTTTTCCCCCCAAGTACCTCAAAGTGAAAAGGGACTCTAAAGAACTTCGAACCAAATGTGACAGAAGAACCTCTCAAGAATCTGTCTGCTCCCTCCCAAAGCCCTACTACAAACAACCATAAGGGAATAAAAAGAGTTACACATTGACAAGTCTATGCAAACAGGGGAAGACATGGCAGCAGACTGAGCACCTCAGCACATTTTTGAAAGGCAGGAAGCAGTGGTGAGCCACATGGCAGCACAGGGAGGCTGAAGGCCTGATGCCTACAGAGAACTTCCGGATAAGATGTGGGCAGGTTGCTGGGACAGGGAAGGCAGAGCTGCACACAGCAGGGACTGGTGGAGACTGCATGAAAGCACAAATCCCACTGGGCAGTGGGGTCACACCTCGCTTCTTCCTGCAGGAAACATGAAGTGCCCACTGGGGAACTTGGGTCAGCTCCTCAGGCACTGTAGAAGGTGAATATGGAGTACAAAACTGAAAATATGGAGAGTAAATGGAAACTCTGAAACTAAGAGGTAAACTGCCAGACCCTTTTTCTCATTCTGTTTCTAGGAAGCTTGATAAGCAGGCATACTCTAGACTGAAGACTCACAAACTCTTTTCTGAAGAAACTGAGCACACTCAAGGGAAAGACCTACAGATACATACATGATACGGATACAGACCCCCAGAAGAAGAGCCGGCTCATGACCAGCCACCCTCTACAGGGACGTCCACTGACAGACAATCCACACATGCATGCTGACCATCCAATCATCTGTTCAGCACATAGCTCCTAAATATGATCAGAGAGCCAAGATCCCCAGACATTTAATGAAACCCTTAGACATGAAAGGAGAGGGAGGAAGAATGCATATGTTTAGAGAGGAGAAGAAAACTTTACAAATGCTATGAAATATTCAGGGAGAGAAAATAAGATTTCTATTTCAAGACTCACTTTCATGAAATGTCAAAACACCAGGGATAAAGAAAAGGCTCCAAAAGAACTCAGAAAGGAAATACAGGTCAGTTGAAAGGATCAGGGATGAGAACTACACCAGACCTCTCAGTAGCAACACTGGAAGCTGGAGGATAATGGAGTCACAGATTCAGAATTCTGAATGAGAATTATTTTAGCTTAGAAATCTAAACTCATTAAGAGGAATAGTAGAACAAAAAATACTTGAAAACATGGAAAATCACAAATAATTTGCCTCTCATGCTCCTTTTCTTAGGAAGCTCTCCACCCAAAATAAGAGAAGAATGAAATACTTTATACTCTCTCACATAAATAAGAGAACTATCCAAGAATGAGCAAGACATACCCAGGAGAGGGCAGAGGCATTCTCAGGATGATGGTGAAGGATATCTGGTGCCAGATGGGCCAGATGGATTACCTAATAGGTATGAATAGGTGGGAAATTATGTTCAGGGGCTATTAGATGGTTCCAAGAATTAGCAATAAGTTTATGGTGATTGCAGCCATGAAATTAAAAGACGCTTACTCCTTGGAAGGAAAGTTATGACCAACCAAGATAGCATATTCAAAAGCAGAGACGTTACTTTGCCAACAAAGGTCCGTCTAGTCAAGGCTATGGTTTTTCCTGTGGTCATGTATGGATGTGAGAGTGGGACTGTGAAGAAGGCTGAGCGCTGAAGAATTGATGCTTTTGAACTGTGGTGTTGGAGAAGACTCTTGAGAGTCCCTTGGACTGCAAGGAGATGCAACCAGTCCATTCTGAAGGAGATCAGCCCTGGGATTTCTTTGGAGGGAACGATGCTAAAGCTGAAACTCCAGTACTTTGGCCACCTCATGCAAAGAGTTGACTCACTGGAAAAGACTCTGATGCTGGGAGGGATTGGGGGCAGGAGGAGAAGGGGATAACAGAGGATGAGATGGCTGGATGGCATCACTGACTCGATGGACGTGAGTCTGAGTGAACTCCGGGAGTTGGTGATGGACAGGGAGGCCTGGCGTGCTGCGATTCATGGGGTCGCAAAGAGTTGGACACGACTGAGCGACTGAACTGAACTGAACTTACCAAAAACGGAGTCAATAAAAAAGTCTGAGGCAACTGCTACCTACCGATAACTCTACAACACATAAACTGTAAAAGAAGATAAAGGCAACACAAAACAATTTACAGAGCTATAATAATGTTAACACAGATTACTAATTAATCAGTATCTGTGATGTACAGTACTGGGAAGCTGGAGAAAAGGGAAGGAGGATGTAGGTAGAAAAGAGTAAAAAAAATCAGTCTTCATATCCCATGATTACAAATAAATGGGTAATGTTTAAATTTGACAAATCAACAAATGAACACTATAATATAAGATTTAGAAAGGTTAAAACTGGGAGAAACAGCTGAAAGAGTTTAACTGGGTACCTCTGGGCATTAAGCAGGGAGTTAGGGTTGGGTGGGATAGGAGGCTACTATTTTTCACCATATGCCTTTTAGTTCTATTTTATATTTTAATTTGGGGGGGTGTATGTGTTATTTTTATGAAAATAAAAAAAAATTACCTAGGGGGTGGGATAGGGAGAGTGGTGGGAGGGAGGTTCAAGAGGGAGGGAACAGGGACATATGTATACCCATGGCTGATTCAAGTTGATGCTTGGCAGAAACCAACACAATACTATAAAGCAATTATCCTTCAAATAAAAATAAATAATTTTTTTTAATTAAGAAAAATCATTAGAAAATATTTTAAATTTAAATATTTAAAACTCACCCAAGGGCCACAGGACTTGAAAAGGTCAGTTTACATTCCAATCTCAAAGAAGGGAAATGCAAAAGAATGTTTAAACTACTGTTCCTTAGAACAGTTGTGCTCATTTCACATGCTAGCAAGGTAATGCTCAAAATCCTTCAAGCTAGGCTTCAGCGGTACATGATCTGAGAACTTCAAATGTACAAGCTAGGTTTGGAAGAAGCAGAGGAATCAGAGGTCAAATTGCCAACATTCACTAGATCACAGAGAAAGCAAGGGAATTCCAGAAAAATATCTACTTCTGCTTCATTGACCACACTAAAGCCTTTGACTGTGTGGATTATGACAAACTGTGGAAAATTCTTAAAGAGACGGGAGTATCAGACTATCTCACCTGTCTGCTGAGAAACCTGTATGCAGGTTATGAAGTAACTGTTAGAATTGGACATGGAAAAATGGGCTGGTTCAAAATTGGGAAAGGAGTATGAGAGGCTGTATATTGTCACCCCGCTTATTTAACTTATATGCAGAGTACATCATGAGAAATGCCAGGCTGGATGAATCACAAGCTGGAATCAAGATTGCTGGGAGAAATATCAACAATCTCAGATATGCAGACGATATCACGCTAATGACAGAAAGTGAAAAGGAACTAAAAGCTTCTTGATAAAGGTGAAAAAGCTGGCTTGAAACTCAACATTCAAAAAACTAAGATCATGGCAAGCAGTCCCATCACTTCATGGCAAATAGAAGGGAAAAATGTGGAAGCAGTGACAAATTTTATTTTCTTGGGCTTCAAAATCACTGCAGATGGTGACTGTAGCCATGAAATTAAAAGACACTCCTTGGAAGAAAAGCTATGACAAACTTAGGCAGCATATTAAAAAGCAGAGATATCACTTTGCCGACATAGATCCATATAGTCCAAGCTATAGTTTTTCCAGTAATCAGGTATGGATATGAGAGTTGGACCATAAAGAAGGCTGAGCACTTAAGAATTGATACTTTTGAACCGTGGTGTTAGAGAAGACCCTTGAGAGTTCCTTGGACAGCAAGTAGATCAAACTAGTCAATCGTAAAGGAAATCAACCCTGAATATTCATTGAAAGGACTGATGCTGAGGCTGAAGCGCCAATAATTTGGCCACCTGATGTGAAAAGCCGACTCACTGGAAAAGATCCTGATGCTGAGGAAGACCGAAAGCAAAAAGAGAAGGCAGCAGCAGAGGATGAGATGGTTAGATAGCATCACTGACTTAATGGACATGAATTTGAGCAAATTTTGGGAGACAATGAAGCCTGGTATGCTGCAGTGCATGGGGTTGCATAGAGTTGGACACAACTTAGCAATTGAAGAACAGCAACAAAATTTTAAATTGACAAACTATTTTTTTAAGTGTTAAATTTTCATTAATTACACCTCTGTGATTTGTTTCTGTCCTATTGATCTTCCTGACTATTCATTTATCCATTCATTCATTCATTTTTCCTTTCAAAGTCTTAAATACTGATTGGAAAAATGCAGTAGGTTGCTAGAGAGAACACATTTGGGATATACTAATACTAAAAAAAAAAAAAAACAACAACAACAAACGGAGAAGGCAATGGCACCCCACTCCAGTACTCTTGCCTGGAAAATCCCATGGATGGAGGAGCCTGGTAGGCTGCAGTCCATGGGGTCGCTAAGAGCCGGACACGACTGAGCGACTTCACTTTCATTTTTTAGTTTCATGCATTGGAGAAGGAAATGGCAACCCACTCCAGTATTCTTGCCTGGAGAATCCCAAGGACAGGGGAGCCTGGTGGGCTGCCATCTCTGGGGTCGCACAGAGTCAGATACGACTGAAGTGACTTAGCAGCAGCAGCAGCAGCAGCAATACTAAAAAATTATTTATCTGAAATCCAAATTTAACCAAGCTTCGGAATTTCTGTGTGTGTGCTAAATCTGGCACATTAAAATGTGATTCTTCCATTAGCCCCACAAGTTAATACTGTGGCCAAAGATAGGGCGGAACCAGAAAGTTTGTCTGCACTTAATAGTCACAGTGTGGGAGAGGACACAGCATGTGACAAAACTTCCTGGTTAGATGCCGAAAAGCATAATTATCTAGTTATGGCATGGTGCCAACCAGTCCTTGGCCAGTCTTGGTGAGTACAAAAGTATTATAAAGTGCAGTTCTTGCCCTGTGACTGGCAGCTGTGTCCACCCTAGGGCCCAGCACTTGGCAACCTGCCTCTATCTGTCCCTCAGGACATAAGAGATGAGCCCAGGGCTCTTGCATTCATCACCATTCCTTTGTTGCATTTTCTTTCTTGAGAAGAGACAAGGCAAGATAAAAAACAAACTTATTTTAGCTAAATTCAGGAGTGAAACCACATCCATATCATCCCTTCTTGCCTTTTTTTTTTTAATAAAAAACCAAAATTGCTAGTTTTTTTTGTTGTTGTTGTTCAGTCAGGCCACGTGGCTTACAGGATCTTCGTTCCCCAACCAGGGACTGAACTCAGGCCCCAACAGAGCAAGTGCTGAGTCCTGATCAATGGACCACCAGGGAATTTCCCCTTCCTGCTTTTTATTGAAAAACTATCTCCTTTTTTATTGAAGTACAGTTTTTACATAATGAATGACCTCACTCTCTCAGCTTTGTTTACTTTTGGTTGTGCTGGGTCTTTGTTGCTTGCTGCATGTGAACTTTTCCCTTATTGTGGCAAGTGAGGGCCACTCTTTGTTGTGCATAGAATTCTCCCTGTGGTGGCTTCTTTTGTTGTGGAGCGCAGGCTCCAGGGTATGCAGGCTTCAGTAGTTGTGGGGTTTGGGCTCAGCAGTTGTGGCACAAGGGCTTAGCTGCCCTGCAGCATGTGGGATCTTCCTGGACCAGGGATCAAACCTGTGTCCCCTGCATTGGTAGGCAGATTCCTAACCACTGGACTACTAGGGAGGTCCCTGAAGTATATTGATTTACAATGTTGTGTTAGTTTCAGGTGTACAGTGAAGTGACTCAGTTATAGGTTATTGTAAGGTATGGTGGTGGTGGTGGTTTAGTCACTAAGTCATGTCTGACTCTTGCGACCCCATGGACAGAGGAGGCTGGCAGGATACAGTCTATGGGATTCTTCAGGCAAGAATACTGGAGTGGGTTGCCATTTCCTTCTCCATTATAAGTTATAGGTCCTTATTTTCTATTATACATTATTATAAAATATAGTCCTTATTATTTATCAATTTAATATATAGCAGTGTGTATCTGTTAATCCCAAACTCCTAATTTATCCCTTCCTCTCCCCTTCCCCCTTTGGTAACCATAAATTTGTTTTCTGTATCTGTGAGCCTGTTGCTGTTTTATAAATAAATTCATTTGTATCATTTTTTTAGATTCCACGAGTGATACCATATGATATTGGTCTTTCTCTATCTGACTTACTTCACTCAGTATGATAATCTTTAGGTCCATCCATGTTGCTGCAAATGGCATTATTTCATTCTCTTTTATGGCTGAGTAATACTACATTGTGCCATATACCATATACTCATGCATTCATCTGTTGATGGACACTTAGTTTGCTTCCATGTCTTAGCTATTGTAAATTATGCTACTCTGAACATTGGGATGCATATATCTTTTTGAATTAGAGTTTTTGTCTTTTCTGAATATATGCCTAAGAGTGGGACTGCTGGATATATTGCAACTTTATTTTTAGTTTAAGGAATCTCCATGCTGTTCTCCATAGTGGCTCCACTAATTTGGAGCATGCATGAGTATATGGTATATGGCACAATGCAGTATTACTCAGCCATAAAAGAGAATGAAATAATGCCATTTGCAGCAACATGGATGGACCTAAAGATTATCATTCCCATCAATAGTGTAGGAGGGTTCCCTTTTCTCCCCACCTCCTCTAGCATTTATTATTTGTAGACTTTTTGGTGATGTCCATTCTGACTGGTGTGAGGTGATACCTCATTGTAGTTCTGATTTACATTTCTCTAATAATTAGCAATGTGAGGCATCTTTTCAATCAAGCCTGTTGGCCATCTGAATATCTTCTTTGGAGAAATGTTCAGCCCATTTTTTGATGGGTTGTTTGGAAAAACTACCTCTTTCAGCAAATTTCTTACACAAAAACTGTACTATGTGCTTACTTAAGAGTTTCACTCTCACAGAGAATTTTGTTCTTGAACTGTGGGGAAATCCTCTACCGCCACTGACCAATAGTAGGAATGTTGGGAAATGGTTCTTTGGGGTTAACAGAATTAATACAAAGGATATGTGAGTCCTCCTGAAAGCTAAAATTATCTCTGGAATATGTAAATTAATAATTTGGAAATACACATACATAAATGCATATAGAGAAAGAGTTAACATTTGTAAATTTACAAATGAGGGAGAATGCAAATATAAAGCATTACTGAGTTTTTGCTATTAATTATAGCTTTATGTGCTGCTGCTGCTGCTAAGTCACTTCAGTCGTGTCCAACTCTGTGCAACCCCATAGTCAAAGGCAACCAGGCAGGCAACAGGTTTCAGAACTCCAACTGGGATTAAGATGATCAGCCACAGTGTCCTGTTCTGCAAAATTAACAGGTAACAAGAGAGTTTGCTTTTTAAAAGACATTTTGAGCTCTTCTTATCATATTTTTTTAAATTGTGAAATATTTAATTATGTATCTGGTTCAATTATGTATTGTAGATGTGCGATGGCTGGGAGCTTGGTTCAAGTCAAGGAAGCTTTTTTTATTTTTCAGACATCTCTAATAAAGTTCTTATATTTAAAGA
The DNA here is from genome assembly GCF_029407905.1 of Bubalus kerabau. Classification (NCBI taxonomy): domain Eukaryota; kingdom Metazoa; phylum Chordata; class Mammalia; order Artiodactyla; family Bovidae; genus Bubalus; species Bubalus kerabau. The sequence continues at coordinate 214,823,781 of NC_073624.1, read as the reverse complement.
TGAAATCTAACTTTATAATAGAGTTCTCACTCTTTGGCCCTATGCCTGCCTCAAAAAGCAATGAAGAATGAGCCATCTTTTACAAAACAGCCCTTCAAAGACGGGAAGACAGTCCTAGGACCTCTCCAACGGTGTCCTTTGCTCCCATGTAACCTGGTCTCCGACTTCCTTCCTCCACCTCCTTCCATGTGAACACTTCATTTCATCAGTGCTGTGCTTAAAATGAGGCAAACTCAACTCCTGGTATGCCCTGAGGTGTAGCGAGGAACTATATCTTTCTGTGATCTGAGAGCTGAACGTCCATTCAGTTAAAGCAGCCACTCAACTGCTGTTTTAAGAATACCAATTTTAACATTTCTAGCAGAGAGAAGACTAACTGAACAGAAAAAAAAGTTAAGCTTACATTTACAACAAGTTAAAGCATTCATGATTTTGATCTTTAAAAAGCCCACCATCTTATATGAATATAAATAATGGATTAACGAACTTTTGCACAACAGAAGCTAACCTGATTTTAATCTTTACTACCTGTGCAGAAAGGAGCAGAGTAACTTCCTGCAGTAGGAAGCCTTTGGGGAATGTAATTTTCACTGCCTTGTGATGTTAATTTGAGATAATTATCATAAGCGGACTAAAAAAAGTTGTGCATATTATTTGTCTCTCTGAGAACCTTCTGCTGTTGGCTAGGCAGGATACCAAAGAAGCCCTGGGAGAGGAATATTTAGAATTTAGATATTTCTTTAATAGCTGTGGATCCCGGAGTTTCAAAACTTTTAATGTTTCCCAGCTTTGGCTGGGAAAGCCATTCTCTACAAAGGCTTGAGAAGCCAGATCCAAGAGCTCTCTCCACTCGGTATTTTTAATGCACCCCCATTGTCAACTTTTCCAAAGCAGGATGGGTAAGAATAAAGCCGTTTCTCTAGACCATTTGGCTATTTTGGAATAGTTTTGTCACATATGGAGGGAAACTACGTATTTTTTTTTCACTTGGTACCTCCAGGACCATTATGAATTTAGGTTATTTGCTGAGAAAAAGGAAGCTCTGGAGTCCCTGGTTCAGTGCTCTCATCTGACTGCCCACTAGGAGGGCTTGAGCCATTTCCAGGAGCATTTTCACCTGTTGGACTGGCCTCCCTTTTCAAGACCAAAATCAGAACAGAACAGCTGAAAGTGCTGGAAGGTAAATAAGCACTAGCTGTTTTTCCAGTCTCAGGCCTCCATGCCATGGCCTTTAGGCAGGGGAGTCTTCTACAGAGCACCAGCCACAAAGTGGGAGCCTGAACAAAGAGAAGGGAGGTTTTGCTCAACAGAGTCTGGAAACATTAGAATGTGCTGAGCAGTGATTGCAGAAACTGTTCACCAGCTTTAAAGAGAAAGCCTGTGGCAAGTAGATATGCAAACTCAGGTGCAAACTTTCTAGGGGATACTTTGGCATAGTAAAAGTGTGAATGCCCTTCTGAACCAGGAATTTCACTTTTTAGGAGTTTGTCAGAAGGAAAAAAAAAAAACCCTGATGTCCACAGAGGTTTAGCTGAAAGAATGTCTTAGTGGAAATAATATTTTTTATTATAATTTCAAAATAGGAAAATGTTCCATTTCTGAAGGAACAGTTTAGTTCTGAATTGTCTCATTCTTAACAAGGACAACAGCAAACCTGTCAACTACGTAGTTATGAAACCAGGAGAAAAATGCAACCTCCGAAGTGTTTTTAAAGAACTGCAGGTGAAAACCTTGAGTAAAGAGGAGATGTATAGCCTCAGAGAGCTCAGAAATCTCAGCAATGATTCCCTTCTGGAAGGAGGGGACCCTACTATGAAAGGGAACTATGAAAACAAGGTCTAAATTGAACATAGCAGAACTGCTGGGGACACTGAAAAATCTTGGAAAGCACTGTAAAAAAAAAAAAAAAAAAAAAAGGAACTTTAAAATGTGGGTCTAATTTTCCTAGAGACAAAGGCTGTAAAGAAATCTGAGAAACAGAAACTCTCCTGGACCAAGCTCTGAAATCGAGGGGACAGGTGCCTTCTCAAGGGGTCCATAACATAAGTTCATCACTGTGGCAACAGAGAGCTCCCTCAGCCCCACATTTCAACCACTTCTCCAGGGAAACAAGCATTACTGCAAACTGGACCCAAACCTGCAAGACCCTCGAAGGAAGGCAAGTATGAGCCAAGAGTTCTGTCCAGCCAAACTGATCTTCAAGTACACAGCCTGCAGATGAACATTTAAAAATCTGTAAGAAATCAGAGAATACTATTCTCATGAGCCTTTTCAGAGGAACCTGCTAGAACCATAGGACAGCAGTTGCAGCTCCCCTGAGCAAGCCTGAGGAAATCAGGATAAAAGGACCTTCCATGAGCACTGGCTGTATTAAATTGTAGAAATAAAACAAATACAGAGATTAGGGTGACAGATCAGAATGCAGATATTACATACCTTACTTAATATTGTAGACATTTCTCATTATTAATAAAAAAATTGAAGAAAGAGAAAATAGGAATAAGAATAAATTTACTGATCACCTCAAATTACTTGATTCAAAGGATAGTATTTAAAGTTTCCAAATCAAGTAGAAGCTTAATCACATTCAACATAAACACTAATTCTATTGACTGAATGGCAGAGGAGGCGTGAAGCAGAGAGGGTGAAATTAAAAGGTAATTTTATTGTTGCTCATAGTAGAGAATCAAGATACAGTCCCCAGAAGAATGGATCCAGGGTATTTTACAAAGGTAACTTTTAGAGCAAAAATACAAACCTTCCTAAGTATCAAAACTACATTAAGAAAAAGGGCAAATACAAAAGTAAATAATGAAAACACAACGTAAAGTAATACAACAGAATTGAAACCAAATATATCTGTCAATTCAATAAATATAAGTGGGTTTAACTCATCTATTTTTAGAATGGTTTTCAAAATAGATTGCAAAGCCTAATCCAACTCTAGGTTATATACATCTACAACAAAATAACTCGGAAAGGTTAAAATGAAAGGATGGGCAAAGAAAAGCATACCAAAAAAATATAAACATTAAAAATCTTAATATCTGACAACACAAAATTCAGGACAAAAAGCTTCAAACAAAATAAAGAGAAGTACATTTAAATGCCAAAGGATATAAAATTTATTATGAACATTTAAACTATGAGTATGTACCAAATAACACAACAGGAACTTTCACATAATACAATATAGAGATGCAAGGACATCTAGACAAAGACACCTTGTGGCAGGGCCCAGCCGTAATGCCAGGAAGAACACAGGATTGGAGATGTATGAAACACAGCCAATACTCAATGCATAGTCGTTTGGTCTGTTGCACCCAATTAACACACAACACAGTTTAGTCAAAGTAGTGAAAATAGAAAAGGGTAATGAACCACTCCAAGGGGAAGTCCCCAGAAGGAGGCATCTCAGCAGTGGTCCCCCATCACTCAGCAGGTCTCACAACAAGCCTGAGTGAGCAGTCACCCTCTACTCCAACAGTCTCTGGCAGTTTTGGTATGGAACAGCTCTCAGCAGACTGGAATCCAGTCCTCCAGCAAAGAGCTTTCAAGTCACCTAACTCAATGATCTTTTAAAAAAAAAAAAAAAATTATTTATTTGGCTATGTTGGGTCTTAAGTTGCGGCGCACGGGATCTTTCATTACAGTGCACAGACTCTCTAGTTGTGGCGTGCGAGCTTAGTTGCTCCACAGCATATGTGATCTCAGTTCTCTGACCAGGATCGAACCTGCGTCCCCTGCTTAGACCATCTATGGTCTTATTTAAGGAGTCCACCAGTAGGGTATAATGATTACACCACAGGGAGTCTTGTCTCTATCCAATGTTCTTTCTGTTCCAGTGAAGTCTATCTGCAGATTACCAAACAAAATTCTTATCTAAAGTAACACTCTTAATTTCTAACACTAAGACACTCACAATTCTACATCAGACATTTCAAAACAACTAATATGGAAGTTCACATTGGCCACTGTGATTCCATTTTGAACTGTTTAAAACAGCTTAAATTCTATCAGCAGTAAAAGAACTGAATAGAAGTATTCTAGAGTATTTTCTAAAGTATCTTTTAGAATTCTGTTAAAAGTTTCTAGGCCTACAATTAAAAGAATTGGTGAAGAATATTCTAGAAAACAATCTTAGAAGGAGGAGGAGAGAGGAGTGGCAAAAAGAGTCAGAAGAGGAAGAAAGAGAAGAAAGAAAAGGAAAAAACAAGAGAAGAGAAAAAAAATTTTTTAATGAAGATGAGAAGGTAATGGCACCCCACTCCAGTACTCTTGCCTGGAAAATCCCATGGATGGAGGAGCCTGGTGGGCTACAGTCCATGGGGTCGCTAAGAGTCGGACACAACTGAGCGACTTCACTTTCATTTTTCACTTTCATGCATTGGAGAAGGAAATGGCAACCCACTCCAGTGTTCTTGCCTGGAGAATCCCAGGGACGGGGAAGCCTGGTGGGCTGCCGTCTATGGGGTCGCACAGAGTCGGACACGACTGAAGTGACTTAGCAGTGGTTTAAAATTCATTCACAAATTCTCTGACACTCTATTTAAAAGGTGGAGCCTAAAATATCTTGCCCTCAAATATGTAGTGGACTTAATAATTTACTTCTAAGTTAGAGTAATGGTATGGAACCTCTGAGTCCATGTCATGTAAGATATTGCAGCTCTCCCTTGCTCCTCCTTGGCTTGCTTACTCTGAAAGAAGGCCTCCACCATGTGAGGACACAGAGGCAGCCCTGCAGAGAGTCCATGTCAGGAGAAACGGAGCCCTGAGACAAACAGCCACGTGACTGGGCCATCTTAGAGGTGGCTCCTGCGCTCCTACCTAAGCCTTCACATAACTAAAGCACTAAACAGCAAATGTATTGAAACCACATCAGAGACCCTGAGCCAGAACCACCCAGTTAAACTATGCCAGTTAAACTACTCTGTGAATTCCTAATTCACAGAAACTGTGAGATAATAAATAGTTATTGTTTTAAGTCACTAAGTTTTGGGGTGATTTTTATTCAGCCAAACAACAAACACAGAAGGAAAATAAAAATTTTAAATTTGACAAAAAGTGAGCTGCCACTAACAGACTAAAGGAAATGTTAAAAAATTTTTCAGGTAAAAGAAAAGTAAAAAAGATGGAAAGTAAGAAGCAGAGAATGAATGAAGAATAACAAATAAAGTGGCAAATATGTGTTTAAATCTAATGTTTCAACAGATTTTAAAATATACCATAACAATAAGGCCTAAATAAATGGAGATATACCATGTTTATGAATTGGAAGACTCGAATTAAGATGTTAATTCTCCCCCATTGATCCATAGATTCAATTAAATCCCAATTAAAATCCTAGCAGCTTTGTTTTTCTAAAAATTGAGAAACTGATGCTAAAATTTGTATTGAAAAGCAATAGACTAAAACAGCCAAAACAATTTTGTGAAAGAACACAGCTGAATAACTCAAATGACATGACCCAGAGACTTAACATATAGCTATAGCAGGAGTTGATGAAAAATGATTTTCGTGTTTTTAAACAATTGAAAAAAGAAAGAAAGAAAAGTATCTAATAGGAATTATATAATAGCCACCCTTTACAGAAAAAGCTTGCTCTTTGTGCTACTATGCTCAAAATTCTCCAAGCCAGGCTTCAGCAATATGCGAACCGTGAACTTCCTGATGTTCAAGCTGGTTTAGAAAAGGCAGAGGAACCAGAGATCAAATTGCCAACATCCACTGGATCATGGAAAAAGCCAGAGAGTTCCAGAAAAACATCTATTTCTGCTTTATTGACTACACCAAAGCCTTTGACTGTATGGATCACAATAAACTGTGGGAAATTCTGAAAGAGATGGGAATACCAGACCACCTAATCTGCCTCTGGAGAAATCTGTATGCAGGTCAGGAAGCAACAGTTAGAACTGGACATGGAACAACAGACTGGTTCCAAATAGGAAAAGGAGTACGTCAAGGCTGTATATTGTCACCCTGCTTATTTAACTTATATGCAGAGTACATCATGAGAAACGCTGGGCTGGAAGAAGCACAAGCTGGAATCAAGATTGCCGGGAGAAATATCAATAACCTCAGATATGCAGATGACACCACTCTTATGGCAGAAAGTGAAGAGGAACTAAAAAGCCTCTTGATGAAAGTGAAAGTGGAGAGTGAAAAAGTTGGCTTAAAGCTCAGCATTCAGAAAACGAAGATCATGGCATCCGGTCCCATCACCTCATGGGAAATAGATGGGGAAACAGTGGAAACAGTGTCAGACTTTATTTTTTGGGGCTCTAAAATCACTGCAGATGGTGACTGCAGCCATGAAATTAAAAGATGCTTACTCCTTGGAAGGAAAGTTATGACCAACCTAGATAGCATATTGAAAAGCAGAGACATTACTTTGCCAACAAAGGTCCGTCTAGTCAAGGCTATGGTTTTTCCTATGGTCATGTACGGATGTGTGAGTTGGACTGTGAAGAAAGCTGAGTGCCGAAGAATTGATGCTTCTGAACTGTGGTATTGGAGAAGACTCTTGAGAGTCCCTTGGACTCCCTTGGACTGCAAGGAGATCCAACCAGTCCATTCTGAAGGAGATCAGCCCTGGGATTTCTTTGGAAGGAATGATGCTAAAGCTGAAACTCCAGTACTTTGGCCACCTCATGCGAAGAGCTGACTCATTGGAAAAGACTCTGACGCTGGGAGGGATTGGGGGCAGGAGGAGAAGGGGACGGCAGAGGATGAGATGGCTGGATGGCATCACTGACTTGATGGACGTGAGTCTCAGTGAACTCCGGGAGTTGGTGATGGACAAGGGAGGCCTGGCGTGCTGCGATTCATGGGGTTGCAAAGAGTCGGACACAACTGAGCGACTGAACTGAACTGAACTGAATCAAGACACTATCGTATTGGTAAAAAGATATACACATAGATCAATGGAGCAGAATAGACTCCAGAAATAGATTCACACATAGATGGTCAATTAATTCTTGACAAAGATATTAAAGTACAATAATTGAATGGAAAAAAGACAGTCTTTTTCAACAAATTGAACTGGACCAATTAGATGACCACATGCAAAAAAAGAAAAAACAACCTATGCTGGGAAACAATTTTCCATGGGTGTCCTATGTATCTGCACATCTTAAGAGTTAGACACTAATTGCCCTTTTGTTCCAGATTGTCTTTTCAAGGATATTTGTCCATGAAGCAGTCTAGGGAGAGTGTCTATCTTCAAAATAAAGGGTCAGTTTGTTTACTGTCCAGATAAAAAAGATAATGTACTCTGGGGCAAAGGTTGAGCAGGTTTGCTTGCAGCCTTTTATGAAAGACTGTGTGTATGCGTGCGCTCATTCATGTCTGACTCTTTGCGACCCCATGGACTGTAGCCCACTGGGCTCCTCTGTCCATGGGATTCTCCAGGCAAGAATACTTGAGCAGGTTGCCATTTTTTCCTCCAAGAGATCTTCCCAACCCAGGGATAGAACCTTCGTCTCTTTTATCTCCTGCATGGCTGGCGGATTCTTTACCACTAGCACCACCTGGGAAGCCCTTATAAAAGATTGATGTTCCCTAAACTTGGGGTTCCTCAGCAGTCATACAAATCCATTGCCTGTACCTATTTGTACCTCATCCACCGCTGATCTTTTGTCATAACTCCCGTGGGACTTAAGGGACAAGAGGAACCAATGCAAACATAAAGCTTATGCTGTTTGCTGTACTGTGATCACAGTACAGAATTCTTTGTCTCTATTTTAGGAGTCTTAAATATTTTGCCAGCATCCACTGAAACTATGACAGGAGAAACTTTTAGCTTGTAAATGTGGTACATGAATGTTCACAGTAGCATTATTTACACTAGTCAAGGTATAGAAACAATCCAAATGTCTAGCAACTGATGAAAGGATAAACAAAATGAAGTGTATCCATATGATGGAATGTTACTCAGCCACAAAAATGGAATGAAATACTAACACATGCTACGACATGGATGAATCTTGAAAACATTGTGTAAGTGAAGAGCTAGTCACAAGAGACCACACGTTGTATGAGTCCACTAATGTTAAATGCCCAGAATAGGAAACCTATAGAGATAAAAAGCAGATTAGTTGTTGCCAGGGGCTTGAGTGAGTGCAAAACAATTGCTAATGTGTATGGAGTCTCTTTTAGGGGTGATGAAAATATTTTATATTTAATTTGTGTTGATGGTTGCACAAATCTGTGAATATATTGAAACCACTAAATTCATCCATTTAAAATACTCAATGGTACCCACTCCAGTATTCTTGCCTGGAGAATTCCATGAACAGAGGAGACTGGCAGGCTACGGTCCATGGAGTTGCAAAGAGTTGGACACGATTGAACAACTTTCACACATACACAACGATGTTTTAAAAAGAAGATAAGGTAGGAAAACTGTACTTGTCTATATAAGTACTTCACTTTAAGAAAATCTGAATCACAGAAACAAGTTAGAAACAATAACCTGGGCAGTGACTGGACTTGCCACAGGGCCCTGTAAAATGTTAATATTAACTAACATTTTTAGGCTACTTTACATTTTGAAAGTATAATGTTAACAAGATCATATAAAAGTATATGATATATAAAGTATAAAAAAGAATACCTATTTGTGTACGTTTGCATTCTTATGACCTGCATGCATGTATGAATGTGTCTATATGTAGGTACACATATGCATATGTCTCATCATTATTAAAGATGATTCTAAATGAGATAGTTGCCAGATGACCTCTTAGCCTTTACAGGAGTTAGCTATGTAGCTGCAGTTGTTGGTCATAAAGTCCAGGTTCCTATTTCTGGGCCAACCTCTCCACCATACAATCAGGTGACCAAGAATTTGGTCCCAAGAACCCTCATCAATGTTTTTCAAAGTTTGGTCAGCTGCAGATGGAATCAATTTCCTGGAGCCTTGACGCAAAATCCAGTTATGGGCCTGGGACTCTGCTATTTTTGGCTATGTCTCACAGCTTTCATAATTTCAGTTTCTTGACCAGGGACTGAACCTGGGCCATGGCAGTGAAAGCACCAAATCCTAACCACTGGACAACCAGGCAACTCTTAAGGAATCTGTTATTTTAACAAGCTCCCTAGGTGATGTAATCTACACTTAATTTCGGGAACCCCAGCTCTGGGTACCTATTGCTGACTGATGTGGAGAAGCTGAGTCTGTCTGATTTCACAGGTCTGTTCACATTCTTCCCAATAACCAGGGTAAAAGTAGCATGCCTCCCTACTGTTAACCACAGTGGATGTCACTGAGCCTGGTACTGGTATTTGCAGGCATAGTCTACTTGTGAGACTGCCTGATATTTCCATTCTATACCTGTTTTCTGCCTGCTAGAGGCCCTGATGTCTCATCACAAGCTGCAGAAGCAGGAGACAACTCATAGGTAGCTTTGCTCCTAAGCCTCACAATACCGTACCTACATTGAAGCCTTGGATCCTGGATTCTCGGCTCAGTTCTGTACTCCAACCCACATTTGATGGGGGAAGATGGGGAAGCCTATTAGCTCAATAACTTCCCAAGGTTGATGGAAGTGCAAGTGGTTTCCCAGTTCCTGAATGAGATGTGAAATTCAGCTTTTATGAGCTTGTTTGTCCGTGGGTCTACCTGACCCTAGAACCGACAGCAGAGTCAGGCCAACTCACCTGCTCATTTCCTCCAGACACATCCATTTTCGCCCCTGCCAACATCTTTTGGAAATACCTGGTTAAAATCCTTCAGTGGCTCCCCATTCTTTTTAGGGCCTAGACCACAGCTCCTTCCGTGAACCACTTGGTGGTTCTTTGCATCCTTATCTCCTCCACTGTCCCCCTACTCTAGGATTTGTCATACAGATCTTGCAGTTCTCTCACCAGTTCAGGGTCTCCTGTGGTACCCTACTCTTTCGTGTCGTTAACTTCTGTAAATTCCTCAGCTCTCCAGTATCATTTACCTCACCAAGTCTGCATCAGGTCTCTTGCTTATTCATGCTCCTGGCACTCTGGGTCTCTCTTTTATTAAACTTTGTCAATGCTGAAAAGTTTCCCTTGAGCAATTATTAAGTATTCACTAATAATGTCTATCTCCCCCAGCAGACTAAAGTTCACTAGAGAAGCGCTCTGAGTTTGCTGTCATACCATCCCAGCACCTAGCAAAGGGTCTGGCAAGTACTCAGCTGGATCGCTAACTGGTTCCAGGAAGTCGGGCCACAAGCTGGGTGGAGTGTCAAGGCCTCTGGGAATGGATAAAAGTAGACCCTGAGCAACTACACCTGTAATTCCTCGGAACTGTGGGCAAAGGTCCTGCGGGCCGGGTGCTCGGGGAATTCCCAGGTCAAGGACACTGTAAAAGTCCTGACTGACATCCAGCTGCCGAATGGGAGAGGGCCGTCCTTGCTCTGTGCTTGGGAAGGCCTCCGTTTCCCTACTGGTTTCCCACCGGGTCCAGTGAGAACTGCCCCTGAGGCCCTGAGGTAGAGCCACTCCAGAGGCGCCGGCTGCAAGTCTGAGGTGCCGGTTAGGGCTGGGTGAGGCCGCCGCGCCCGCCGAGGGCGCTCCAGACCAATCCTCCTGCGCAGACGCGCGCCGCCGGTGCTCCTCTAGCCGCAGAGAGGTGGCGCAGTGCATGTCGGGAAGGCGGTGGGCGGGTCCGGCCCTTAGCGGTGGAGGGCGCCATGGTGGGTGGCGAGGCGGCCGCTGCCGTGGAGGAGCTAATCTCCGGTGTGCGGCGAGCGACTGACTTTGCTGAGCAGTTCCGCTCCTACTCGGAGAGCGAGAAGCAATGGAAGGCCCGCATGGAATTCATCCTGCGCCACCTGCCCGATTACCGCGATCCACCCGACGGTGGCGGCCGCCTGGACCAGCTGCTGTCCCTCTCCATGGTCTGGGCCAACCACCTCTTCCTGGGTTGCAGGTGCGGACCCCTGCCGGCTAACTGACCGTATCCCAACCCGCAGTCCTAACCCCAGGGCTAACCCTTGCCCAAGGCTGACTCCGTCCCCAGTCTCCAACCGTACTAGCCAGGCCTAAGGCAGAGTCCCATGTCAGCCAATTCTTGAAAAGATACTTAACCTCTCAGAGCTTCGACTTTCTCATCTGGAAAATGAATTGTGATGACTACAGTATTAAAGGGTGAAAAACACTTAGCACAGGCTGTCATCTAGCAAGAAGAGCCCTATAACATGCTAGGCGTTCGAGTTTGTATTATTTTGTAATACAAAATACAAATATTTTGTTTGTATTATTACTGTAATTACTTCACACCATCCTTTCTGAGTGCATAATTTTAAGTTCATTAGCTCCTTCCACATGGCAAACCTGCAGGGACAGAAACTGAGATACCCAGTTTACATAAGCAACTGGAGAGAGGGAAAGAGACATACCTAAGGACCATGCAGCTTCTGGCAGGATTGGTGGATTTTACCATTTATGGCAGGATGTAGTTTGTGGTCCTTGGCTTTTTCTCTCACATCCTAGTCTGCTGGACCCAGTAGCAAGCAGCACTCTTTGCCTTTCTGCCTTTTATGAAATGCCTTCAAGGAACTGTGTTTGAAATGCTTGAAATATGGCACTCTACCACTCCATGAAGCAGGTGGCAAATCTTTAGGCTCCATCCTTTTATTTAGCATTTCCTGAAATTGTTAGGATAATGAAATGACTTAGTTGACTAGTTCTGGTCTCTGTGCTCCTTATGGCTGTGTGGTCACATGGCCCCTGCAATCCTAAGCCACTTGGTTTTGCTTTCAGATTTGGGGAGTTACTGGAACAGGATTTGGGGAAGCAGTGCCTGCTGCATCCCTTCCGTTTCTCTGACTTCCAGGTGCCCCTAGTAAATTCTAGTTAACAAGATGCAAGATTAGGCAAAAGTAAGAATATTGGACAAATGAACAAGTAATGTTATTTTCATTAGACCAGTATTCCACATATTAAAAAAAAAAAAATTTGGCCCTCATACCATATCCATGAATACGTACTGCCAGATGTACAGTGCCTCTATTTTTGTAAGTCTTGTTTTGTAAATCTTAACAACACCTGCTCTGTTGGCATTCCTAATGCCGCTTCTGTAGCCACATGCGGAAGAACTATTTTCTAACTTGATGTTGCTATCAGTTTCCCCAGTAGTATCAAATTGTTCCTCTGAGAGTTGAGTTTATAGTCCAGCTACCTGCAATTTCTTTTTAGCCCACAGTGACAATAATTCTTCCAGGATTTTTATCTTACTACTTTTTATTGTGCAGTTACAACAAAGACCTTTTAGACAAGGTGATGGAAATGGCTGATGGGATTGAAGTGGAAGACCTGCCACAGTTTACTCCCAGAAGTAAATTAATGAAAAAGGTAAACAGGATTTCCAAGTGCATTTGAAATGGTATAGAGCTAATGGCCCCTGCCTTTATGGTGATGTATTAGAGTATATTGTCTTCTGAATGCTCTTGTTTACTACCCCAATCTAAGCCCTTTCATTTCTCTGTAACTGGTATAAAGCTTTTCATAACCAGGTAACAACTCAGTAGGTAAATTACACATTGTGGGTGGAGTAACACATAAATTCAACCCCTTTAGTTCCTTTAGGAACATTCTATTTTGAGCTTTTTGCTTGAATTTTAAGAAAATGTTGCTTAGAGTGCTACAGTTTCCCACTTATTAAAAAATCTTTTTGATAACATTAACTTATCCTTACCGCAGTGGTTGAGGACACCACCAGACTTGTTTGGCTTCTCTGACTTGTTGATGGAAATGTGGATGGTGTGATATCCACACATCATAACTGTTTCCTATTCTGCCAGGCTTGGTCTGATGTGAGGCTGTGAATTTTTTCCATAGTGAGCTGTTGCCTGTCAAGCCTTGCATTTTCCTGTGGGGGCCAGGGGCCATAGAGTGTGTGGCAGAAGAAAGCTCAGAGGATACCAACTGCTTTTTACTGTCTCCCAAGATAAGGTTTTTCTTATTTGCCCTGGTCTTCTTAGGCAGTGGAATTAATTGTTTCCTCATCCCCCATAGCACTTCACCCAGACCTTTTTAAGGGCACATGGTAAGCTTCTTGAGAGATGAGACGGTTCTTAAGACATTGATCCTGTTAACTCTGAAACCTGGTATAGGCATGCACTAGAGAAGGTGCTCAGAAAATGCTTACAGAATTGACAACGAGTGAAGGCTGCTAACCTCTGTTAGTTCTCATCTCAGAAACATAGGCAAACGCTTGCTTCACCCCACTTGGGTCTTGTGTGTCTTGCCTGAGGTCTTTGCATGTAATAGAGGTTGGCAAACATTAAGCACCATTGCCAGCCCAGAGACAAAAAAACGAAACAAAGAACCTTGATATTGAGCCATACACTTGAAAAGGTCAGTTATGGTTCTGCCCAGATTTGATCCTTAGCTCTGAAGAGTTTTTAGTTGGGTTTTGAAGCTAGCTACCAAGTGGAAATGAATAGCCTGGCATCACTGGTATACAGAGACTGGATAGTGAAGATTACTTAGAGACATAAGTTCTTTAAAGATTTTAAAAATACTTTATGGCTATTTGGCACTTTTAAGGCCAGTAAAACTGAGGTCTGTCCAGCTTTTTTTTTTTTTAAGGGGGGGCGGTGTGGGCAAATCTGATAAAAGAAATGAGCATGGGACTCTGACAGGTGGTATTTGTCAGACAGTTGCAGTGTATGATTTTTCTTTGGAAAAAAAGGAGATTCAAACAAATATATTGAACAATCTCAATTATCTAACGGCCCTCCCAAGGTACCTACCAGCAGAACTTTGTGATCGACCACGTTACCCATTAATGAGCAATAATTAACAAAGTGCAGCAGCTCCCTCAGGAATGGTGTTGTTTCTCAGACTGTATATTATTTCCAAGGCATCATCTTAAGGAGAAAGAGCAGTGAATGACTAGGAAATTATCATTGTTGGCCAAAGAAAGAATCTGTCCACTTAATAACTCTGTTTTTCCTGAGAACATTTTTATCCAAGAGGGAAAAGGGCAGTATGGAAAGTGACTAAATATGAAATGTGGAAGAGAAGTTAGAAAAGTGTGCTTGCCTTTCAGAGAATTTTTCTTCTTGTACATTATATCCAGTCTTGGCAAGCTCTAAAGTAATGGAGCAGCCACTCCACTGATGGAAGGAGACGTGGTTCTAGTAAGATGGCAGGTATCTGTGAGTATTAAAATTTTTTTCAGCCTGCCAGAGTAGTTAAATCAGGTTTTGTCTTGGATCCTAAGATAAATGCTTTGTGGAGCTACCTTTCTTTTTCCCTTTATCCACAGAAATAGAACCAGCCAGAAGAGCTTTGTCTGACGCTACGGGCCAGTCTGTTGCCTGGTGCCCACCTACCAACACTAGTGTCAAAGACCAGACTTGAAACAGCCAAAGCCAGGGGCAGCTTTGCTGCTACTGTAGTCTTGGTCTGTCCTGTTGGAAATTGAAGAGAGGGCTTATGGGATTCTCTTTCCCTTTGGAATAAAGATGGTTTTTTTAGGTGATAACTGCATTCTTCTCAAAGGAGAAAGACCTCTTATATTTTGCTCTTGCTGAGGAATTTTGCTTCTTCACTTCTCAGAGACTGATATGACAGGCTTAAGCCAGGAAATAGGTCATACCTTGAAAACTGATTGCTAAAAAAACTGATTGACTCACTTGCACTGCTAAATGTTAAGGAAATCCATTCAAATAGGTGACAGCCAAAATAATAGCTTCACACCCTGCTTAAAAGTTGTCTAAAGCCAAGTTTAAATTTACCAAAGGTGCTAGAGAGTACCCAGAAAGAATGTGTCTGCTTCAGTTCATCACTATTTGAAGACATGCATTTACAGTTTCTAATAGTGTGAAATTCAGAAACATAACCTTCACATCTTCTAAATATCCTGAGTCAATGTGAAATGTTGTGAATTACTACGTGGATTCAACTGATTTTAATTTAGAACAATAAAAGGTTTGTGTGATTCTGTTTTTAGAAGCCTTCATTGCAGAGCATGCCATGGAAAAAGTTATTTTTTAAGTATTTCTGTTATCATTGTGAATTGTGAACATTAACAGATCACAGGTGACAAAACAAAAAATCTGGCTTCCAAATGGATGGTATGGTCAGTGTTTTGCTCTATCTTCTGTATATAGTAAAATCTTAATAATTTCTGAGTCCACCTACATACCATCTGGGTAGGACATAAAATTTGTATCACTGCTGTATTTTTACTTATGAATTTGATTCATTAGACTAACATGGCTACTAACTTTTTCTTTTTTTTCCTAGCATCAAAGCTAAGGCAGAAGATTCATCACACTTCCATCATTAGTTACAGGCTTGGAAAGGAGGCTGGCATGAATGCAACATTGACCTCAGCAGCCTCTTAAGATTCTTGGTATTAACAACATGTAGGAAAGAGGCAATTAGAATGAAAGGGAATCTTGTCTAGATTGGCATTTTTAAAGTTCTCGTTTTTCTAGTAGCTATCCGTTTTTCTAGTAGCTATCATTGTAAAAGTATGCATGGATATTTATGTGTTTATAAATCATGCCCTCTTTTGTTGGTCGAAATGTTTAAAATGCCTATTTTTTTTATGTTGATGTAATGGCAGGTAATGAATTATACACTTTGAATTTTTCAACAGTGTACCTTTAAGTGTGATTTTGCTTTAGTCTTTTTTCTCTGCTGAGGCAAATCATATCCCTTATGTCTACCTGAAGTTTACACCATCCATATACCCTGTTTCTACACACATTTCACCTTTTTTAGAGATGAGTGAAAATCAAAATCATAGGGCTTTAGGTTTATCTACCAGCTCATGGGAAGAGGCAGCCTTATTTTTAAAAAAGCCTTATTTTTTTAAAAAAAGCCTTATTTTAAAGCTCAATGAAACAAGATTCCACAGCTTGGTCTCTAAAAGGCCTTCCAGGCTGCTGAGTAAAAAGCCCATATTCTTTCTTCCTGGAGGGAGCCTGAGGTTTGGTTTTCTAGACTTGAGGAATTGCTTTATACAGTCCCTCAAGAAATATTTAGTGCAGTGCTGCTTTGCTCTGAAGTTCTCATTAATTTCCCTCTTTCAGTTGATGTATGTTTCTTACCCCCCGCCCCCGTTCCTCTTTCTTATTTAGTACCCACTCTTACATGCTTATCTCTAAACATAAATACTGAGGACTTCATGTGGGGACAGCAGTGTAACAGTCAGTCACGGCAGGATTCCCTATCACTGTGCTTGGTACTGGGGATAGTGGCAAGATAGGATAGTGGGCCTGCCTGAGCTTAATCTGCTGGTGAACTCAGGACACTGAAGTGCTAAAGAGGAGAGTGACTGGGAGCCTGGTGCCTGGGAGCAGAGAAGAGGGATGACTCTCACCCGTGATTCGAGGCTGGAGCCAAGTGAAGACCTTGGGACCTCTGACAAGTCACTTCTCTCTTGTGGCCTTTCCTGGGAAATGATAATCATAGAAATAGCTACCACAAAGACCGGTGACAAAGATTAAGATTATGGTGCTCAGTTAGCCCCGGCCTCTACAAGATATAATTCCCCAATAAAATATTCAATAATAATATCCTATCAGGAGTACATCCATTGCAAATTCAGCTTATTTTTGAAGACTTCGCCAGTAAATCAAATTTTCTGATGTCGTTTTCTAGTGGATTTTCTCTATTTCCTCAGCTTAAACTGCCTTAAAAAACAAACTTTATTTTAGAACAATTTACAGGAAGTCTGTAAAAATAGTTTATGGAGTTCCTGTATACTCTGCAGTTTCCCCTATTATTAGCATCTTACATTAGTATGGTACATTTGTTACCATTAACAAGCCAATATTGATACACTTTTAACTCATGTCCAGGATGTCCACGCTTCACTGAGACTTAGTTTTCACTTGATATCCTTTTTCTGTTTCAGGATCCCATTACTCTCCCCAGGATAAGTTGCCTGTTTTTCATCTTACCTTTACCTCTGTGGCTATCTCTCCTATAAAATTAATCAATATTTTAGACTTTTATCCTTTGCTTACTTGGAATATAAAGTGGCATAGAAATCTAATATTCTGCATTGCAGCACCCGTTGCAGCGAAAGTAAAATGGCCCACTTTTAGATTTGGAACAGGAGTTCACAGGTAAGATACAAGCTACAAGCCACTGGTCTCCTCGTATATACAGTCTTGCCCACAAAATGGAGTGAGGATCAAGTGAGATTATACAAAGGGACATGGTAAAGTATTACTTCAAGTAATGACTAGGAGAGGCTCTCATCTGTTAAAGACATTAAGCCTCAAGACCTTTTGAGAAGCAACCACAATTGATAGAGGAACCACCCATGGATTCAATCAACTGCAGATCATGTAGTACTGGAGGTCCTTGTTTATTGGTAACAATTTATGTGTAAGTGGACCTGTGCAGTTCAGACCTGTGTGTGGGTCATCTATACTAACAGTACAGTTTAGGGTGCTCAGTTAATAGTGATGCCCTTTCATGTTATCCAGAAAGTGCTTTTTGAAACATTGCGCAGTCTTTGGCCCACCTGATCAATCCCTTTCTACCTGTGCACAGGCAAGGATTCCCTCTAAGCTTTTCCAGGATCCACTTAGATCTGTGGCTTACCTCTTCAATGGGCACTTGGTGGAATCTCTGTAACTGTCACTGCCCATCCTCTGTTGCTCTGCTATCTGTAGTAAATGAGTGAAAATACACACTGTGGTATCTGACATGAGATATATTACCGTGTTTCCCAGCTGTCCAGCTCTATCTAACGTCTCTGCCTGGGTACCCTTATGTCTGAAAGGAGACTGAAACCTCGGGGGTCTGAAAGTCACCTTGTCATCTAGCCCTGTCTCTCATTCTTGACTAGGTTAGGGACACCTTTCGGTTCTGTAGTAGTAAGAATAAACATAACCCTTAAGAGGCAAGAATTTTAGAACTTAAAGGTTTGGGATCATGTGGAAATAGCTTCCTTCAACAAACAAGTACATGCTAAAACAAACAAACAAACTGCCCTCATGCATAGTATACACACACACACTCCCTAAGAAACAGAACCTTACCTGGCTTGTTTTTCATTAAAATCAATAAATAGCCAGATAACCTATTTATTTAAATGAAAAGCAAGCCAAGCAAGTTCTGTTTCTTTCCCAAAGTTTACTCTGTCCCTTCAAAGTTAGGACTCCTGGGGCAAGGCACAGCAATATTTCACTGCCTTTCTCATTTTGGTTTGGAAGGCTTTTTCACACTGCCAGCAGTAGAGGCAGAGTTCTTCGCATGTGCTCCTACCTGAGATGGAGGTGGGCCTGAAGCCTTGCTCATAGATGCGACTTCAGCTGAGGAGGTGGAGTAACAAGACTACATCACATATACAGATTCCCTTGGAAATCAGAGACTAAAGTTGAGACTATTAAAAGCTCCCATTAGATGGAGCTAATTCTTACCTGTTCTAGACCTTGGTATGTGAACCAGTTTTTTCCCTTTGACGTGCTGTCAGACAAGGGTGCTTCTTTAGAACATAACCCAGGCAGTCACAACCCAAGTCCTCTTTTCCCAACCAAGTAAAAGTAGGTTAGCAAACCAAAAATATCCTTGAATAAGGCCCTTCAACCTATGTCCCTGGGAGAAAGATGCTGTTAGGAGCCTGAGACAGGTCTTGGTCCACCTGTGATTTAGTGAAGGGGCAATTAACAGTAAAGTCGTCCTTGAACTGCACGGGCCTAGTGATTAAAGCCCTTGCTTTGCTGTCAATGCTAGCACCAAAATCTCATACTGCTAGGGCTGCATTTTTCTTTCCCTTTGACATTTTCATTAAGAATGTTTAATTATCCCTAGTAGTTGTGGACTGGTAGTAATTCCTTCCTCTTGAGTTCCTCGATGTTAGGATTCCTACTTTAATGTTTACTGGAGGATTCCATAGAAAAACTGAATAAGTACCTGGCCCTTAGTGAGCTCCCACTGCTTCATTTCTGCCCTGCTTTTCCTTTGAGACCATGGTGGAAAGATATGAAATGTTTCAACTAAAATTTACATAAGATAAAAATAAACACCCATAATCACCCCTCCACGCCAGGCTTCATCCCCAAAGCTGCGGAAGGGTGGACCGAACATGCTACCTGGCACCCATTAGGTGCCAGCATTATCAGCAGACTTGTGACAGAACAAATGGCAGCAGGCACTGTACAGTACAGCACAAATTAAATACTGGGCAGAAGCAGGATGGGAGGAGAGGGGTTAGCATGTGGCCAGCCTTGGAATCCCTACATCTAGGGGTCTGGGGCTTGTAAAGGCTGTGGACATGTTCCTTTCTCCAGGCATGTGGCCTTTGCCCTAGTAGTGGCTGAAAGGCAGATGTCTTGCCCTAGAGTATCACACTGTAAATTGCCTAGATTCCTTATCACTCTTGGGTGTGAATTTTGGGCCTCAGACAACTGGAAAAATTTGGTCTTAGACCAACACCTACAGTCCTCACTTTCTCTTAAGCCAGCTGTTTTCAGCTGCTCAGGTGATGAGAATGACTCATGCTTCCTTCTACCTTTGTGCTTACTGAATTCTTTTTTATGACAGTGTTCTACTTTTGTAACAAAAAACAGCTGCTAATTAAAGTGTTCCCAGAGGATTCATGGACCCTGGAGGTTCACTGCTGTCCTGTTGGCCTGCCCAGGCCTGTGCATGTACTGCCAGAGTTATCTGGAAAGCAGTTCCGAGTGTTTAGCTCCACTCTATGGTACTTATATTATGGCTCACCCTGACACCTCAAACATAGTCTTGAGAGGGTGCCATGGTGATTGTGGTCTGTCCTCAAGCTCCCTTGTGCACAGCACCCAGCCCCTGTCAAAGAACCAATCTGTAAAGGCTAACAAAAGCTAGAATGGAAACTTCTTCCTAACAGATGGTATCATCAACTCACCACCAGGCCCCAGGGCCGCCCTCACTCATATTTCTGACTTGCAAAAGGTTTCTTGTACCTAACCCCTGGGATTGTCTTCATTCTAAAGGCAGTTTTCCAGCTGATATTCCAGCATCTCAACCTGAAATCACAGCCTTAGGTTAGGTGCTCATGCAGGTACAGTCACTACAGTACAGCAAGGTCACTAATCTATTTTCTTTGGAGGCCACATTCTAAGCCTTGAGCCAAAGCTGAAGATACGGGCTGAAGTCTCTGGATTCTTTCCTCTTCTCTGCCCAGGATGGTTATCCGAACAAAAAGCTTCCCGTTCTCTTTGTATTACCACCAACACAAAAACAGAAAATCTCCCAACTCAGGTTTTGTAGGATGACTTGACACAGAGGCTAGCCAAAGAGCTGCAAATCTCTCTGCACCTGCATTCTTCTGTTCTAGAGTGCCACTAATCTAATTCAGCTGGTGGGCTGCAGTATTCTTGGCATAAGGCCTTCTTTGTAAAGGGGAGAGAGCAAGAGGGGCTTCAGACAGGAAGCAGCATTAAGAAGCCTCCCTTAAGTGTGCTATGTTTGCGCTCTGGCAGCGCTCAGCACACCACCGATGCTCTCCTGCATTCTAGAAGAATGACAACTAAACTAGATCAGGCTGATGAGTGGATCCTTTAAGAGAGAGGCTCTGGTCTCCTCTAGACAAAATTCCTGACCCAGTGGTACATGAAAAATCCTAGTCTTGCAGGTAAGACTTTAGATCAGTTAAAATAGCCTCCCAAAAGACTACAGAAGCATCACACTTGTAACCAAACCAAGACCATCACCATATAAAGACCTCTCTAGCTAAAAGGTTATTATTTCCTTTTACTCAGCAGAGCACACACTATATTTAGTCTTCCCAAACACATGATTCCAGAAGTCACTGGTAAACAAAAGCATCTTGTGGCCAAGCTTTAGCACTACGTCAATGGCAGAGTTCCTGACAGTTCATGCAGGCTTCTAACCTAAGTCTGAGTCCCCCATGTGCCAGAGAGGAAGCTTGGAGCCTTTCCTTCCAGAGCTCTTGATTTCAATCGGCTAATGTTGCTGAGCTAAGAAAGATTTGCAAAGGGTGCATCTCATTCAGCTTTTGGACCCAACTAAAAGAAAGCCCAGTCCAGGCTATGAACAGGAAACTCAAAACAGCACACACATCTGTGTATTTTTTCAAAGGACAGAGGAAAAAGTCAATTCTTTCAAACAAAATTTTGTTTCTAATATATCTTTGTGCTCTATATCATATACTAGAATAACAAGATAACTAAAATTTCTCCTTATCAGACAATAGCTTAACTAGATGGTAAATGAAGTGACAGAGCTACCATCTTTGCACAAGGCCCCTGCCCTATGGACAGTTTCCTTTAACAGCTTTCCACCTCTTCACTTTTCTGTTTACATACATAATCCCCACATACCAGGTTCCTTTGGGACTCAGCAATGCTGAATGCAGCAGAAAGGAATTATAATAACCACCACCAAAACCTAAAAATTTTCTCTCTCTTAAAACCTGGAGGAATTGAGATCAAAATACCTCATACATAACTTTTGAGCCCCAGGCTTCTCTTTTAAAAGAGTACTAAATGAATAAATTAAGACAGGTACCTTGTTTACTGGACGTAACAACAGACTATTAACTAAATAAGTCACCTTCAGTAACTTTCTTCACTACCTTCCACCGACATGAGAAAGAATTTTTAGATCAGTTCCAAAAGTTATTCATATTCATGGAATCTTTAAATTTGGGGGGGGGGTGTGACTGTGTCTGTACAGACTCGAGGATATTTCTACAAAGGGGGGAAAAATGGGGCCTTTAAGTCAAGTGCTTTCTATCAGAGACTAGATAGTGTTCCTATATTCAGACTTGTACATTTTTTAAAAAAGGTGGAAAATGCTGAAAACCTCTTCACTGGATAGATACAAGTTTATACAAAACTCTTATGAATTTTCACAAGTTGGGATGAATATTTAAATTCAGTACAATTTTTAAAACTAAACTCAATCCCTTAATATTTCTTTTTTTTTTTTCCCCCTTTATATTTCTTAAGGAATAGTACAGTTACTGGCTAAAAGACCAGACTGCCTGGGTTCAGATCCCAGCTCTATCACATACTGGTTGGTTGGCCTTGAGAAAGTCACTTGCTCTGTATCTAAGTTTTCTTATCTGTAATACAATAGTACCCACACCTCATAGGATTACTTGAGTTTGAAATGTGATCATATTAAAGGGCTTAGAATGGTGCCTTGCGCAGACAGTATGTGTTAGAAGTATTGTTACAGAGGAATTATACATCACAAATGCACTTAAACATTAACATGAAATCCAACTTTGTACTAAAATGAATAAATCAGTTCTAGCCTCTTGCCATACCATACATTTATAAACTTTTATGTAGTAAATGATAAAAGTAAACGTTCTTTGTATGATGTGACTTTGTAAACTGAAGTACATCTGGTATTCAACCAAATAAGGAATCTGTTTCAAGGCTGAAGAAAAAACCTGAGGAATTGAAAGATGGAACGTTCCTAAGAATTTTCTCCAGTAGGAATAGGGACTAGGTATGAGGTTACGCACATGTGTTGAATTTAGGAATTAGAGCTTATTAACCCTTTGTAAAGTAAGATATAATTTCCTTGTAACTATCTAGAAATACTTGAAATTTCTTATTTTTACTTTTTGGCTGTGCTTCATAGCATGTGGGACCTCAGTGACCTAACCAGAAACTGAACCTGCGCCCCCTGTACTGGGAGCACAGAATGAAACGGGAAAGAAAACAGGTTAAGGATGAAAATAGATTTTGAAGCATTATCCAAATAGCATTTAATATATTAAGAGGGGAGACTATCACAGCTACTGCATATTTAATCTAAGAGTCAGTCACTGGATTAAATGTCTAAGAAACTATAATTTTAGAGCCAAATATAAAAGTATCACACATTTGATATGACGAAAAACTACCTTTAAATACAGCATCTTTTTTTGGGGGGGGGGGGCATAATTCCAGTGAGTGAACTCCCAACTGTATCAAAAGTTCCCTGAGATTATACACTTATCCCCAAATTTCCCAAGCATTAACTTTTAAAGGGAAACATCAGCACTTCTCCTTTCTAAGCTCTGCTTAATAGAAGCTATAGAAATTGTCCTTCTAAGTCTTCCAGTAGAAAAGAAAATCCATCTTCCAATAGAAAAGATGCTGTTAGCTAACTAAGCTAGTATGAATGTGCAAGAAACTTTTGGGGTTAATGAAATAGCTGTTTTAACTACTAGAAAGACTACACAGGTGGTTCAACAGAATTTACTTGTATATTTTCCATTTTCTATACTATTTGAAGGCATAGGACAGCTTGGATTAAGCTTTCTACAAATACTGTGTTTTAAGTTTATCCAGTAAACTAAGATGCAGTACAGCTTTTATACAATTTAGGAGATTAAAAAAAAAAATCTCCACAAGAGAAAGCAACTCAACAGGCCCTGGTATTAAAACATTTTCCCAGAACAAACAGATAGGCAATTGCATTAAAAGGCAGTTTTCAAATATTTAAATTACACTAAGATTCCTTCCAAATATCTGCCTTGTTCAAACCAATGCAACAAATTCTTATATTGTTAATTGTAGGGCATGGATTTTTGTTAAACGTTGATCGTTTTACTTTCTTCATTATCAAAAATCTTGTAAAGTATTATCAAGCAGCAAAGTAAGTTGCATAAGCTCTCTGCTCAAGGTAGAGGTGCCAATACCCCATGGTAGAGGTGCAAATTGTGAAATCAAAGGGTGCAGTTTAACAGTAAGTAGTGCATGAAGAAACAGTAATAAGTGGCCTAAATACAGAGTTGGACAGAATCAAACCAGTTATAATTGCTCAACTAAAACTAATAAAGGTACATTCAAAATAAAGTTTGAGATTATAATTGGTATCTAGAATCAAATCTGAATTTCTTGATAAAATATAAATCTGTTCTTTTGAAATTGGAAATGAAACTATCAATTGATAGAGAGCTAGAGACTTATTAACCCCTCCTACTTAGGATAAGATAAGGAAATAAGTGACAAAGTCTCTTGCACTGAAGTATGTATTTTAACAGCTTTACATGTAATATTCATATATAAAAAACTTTAAGTGCTTTTCTCCAATTTAAAAATCTAAAGAATTCAAAAATAAGGCATTCAATATTTGAAAAAAGTACAGATTTACAAAATGTGTATATTCTGTCATGAAAACTCCACACCAACATTATACACTTGGAAAAAAATACAAACAGGATATATTACAAATTTATGTAAGCAATAACTTAGTTCACACCATGCAATAAAAAGTACATTAATCAAGATACACAAGCTTTTGTAGGTTCTAAACTGAAGGACTTTTTTTCTGCAGAATCCTTAAAACCTGTGGCACTTAAAATTTGTTAGCCTTTCTACTGAGAGGTAAATTATACACAACAATGATGAAAAAGATTAACAGACCAGTTGTCTATTATGAATCATTCCAGCTTTGTTCAACAATGGCCGAAACTCTTTTCTCATATTCTCGTTTGTTTTCCTGATAAAGCTGTGCTGCCTGACTATTGGCTGGACTATTTGGATTCGGTTCATCCAGCAGAGACTAGAAGGAAAGACAAAAGAAAAAACACATATGTAGAGTTATTTTTTATATTAACATGGTCAGATATGGAGCACAAAAGTGACAGAAAACAGAAATTACTTAATGAAGAAAGAAATTAGTATGTCTCATGTATTTTCAGATCTAAACACAGTAAGAAGTTTCCTATTACTACAAAACTTCAGTTTTCAAAACAGATAGCTCTCAATTGCCTCAAGACCTCTAATTTCAAAGAAACTGGAAAAGAACAAATATTCTTCAGCATACTGTGATATTAAACGGGAACTAAACAATTTGATTTGGTTAATATACAATGTCTACAAAATAGCTCAGCAACTAACATTTTCCAAAGTTAAACTCTATTATTGTGATAGGTTTGCAAATTCCTGGCAGTAAGTTGGATAGTATACCTTATTTCCTTTAATCAACAAAACATATACACCTAGCAGCAAAGGAATGTATTAATAACAGGAAGGCTGAAAATACTGTTTATGACTCAAATTAAAGCAGAAGTGTGACAGAAAAAACTTGAAGGCCACAAACCAAAATATCACATCTGCTCCTCTCAAATCCATGTAACTAAAATTTGACTCCACCCCAAACCTTCCTCCTGAACTGTCATTCAAGGTCAACTCTGAAATATTCTGCCAGAGTGCTTTGGTTGGAAGTTTCATTACTTTCCTTTGAAATAGCCTTTCTTGGATGGGGCAAAATGATGCTTTTCTGCACTGCAGTTTCTTAAGGTCCCTATGTTTTTACTAAACAATTATCTTTCTCTTTCCCAAGATTTTTTCATCTTTCTCCATAACCTCTGGCTATGCTTTCTGCTGCTGCTGCTAAGTCGCTTCAGTCGTGTCTGACTCTGTGCAACCCCATGACGGCAGCCCACCAGGCTCCCGCGTCCCTGGGATTTTCCAGGCAAGAACACTGGAGCGAGTTGCCATTTCCTTCTCCAATGCATGAAAGTGAAAAGTGAAAGTGAAGTCGCTCAGTCGTGTCCGACTCTTAGCGACCCCATGGACTGCAGCCTACCAGGCTCCTCCATCCATGGGATTTTCCAGGCAAGAGTACTGGAGTGGGGTGCCATTTCCTTCTCCGGGCTATGCTTTCCAGGCATGAATAATATTTGACCGGTGAGGGAATTTCCTGGTGGTCCAGTGGTTATGACTCTGCACTTGCACCACAGGGGGCAGGAGTTCTGTCTTTGGTTGGGGAACTAAGACCCCAAGGCTGCAAGATGCAGCCAAAAATTAAAAAAAAAAAAAAAAAAAAAAAAAAAAAAGAACCCAAAACCCAAAGAAACAAAACAAAATCACTTGATCTGTGAGAACAATTTATACTTTAATTTTATCAGGAAAATGATCGTGGATTTGATCCAACATGATCACTAATGAGAAAGCAGATCAGTTGTATGAAAATCCTGAGGAATCTGTATGAGGTCTGCCACTGGTAACCTTAGCGTTGGGAAGGTCAGTTTGCTCACCTGGCCTTTAAACTGATCCTAAAAGAGTCAACTATATTCCACAGAATCTTGAAAAATTAAGATGCATTCTAACATGCTTACCTGAATTGATGTTAAGATAGAAGATACATCGTATGTTGGACTCCATCTATTCTGAAGGATATCTAAACATATGCTACCATCAGCATACACTGCAAAGACAACACTAAAATTGGTTACATGTTAACTTGGTCATATCTAATAATTAAACAGTAATTTTTTTTTTTTACCACAAACAGAATGCTTGGCTCAGTCAGAAGCCTTGAACATTGAAACTTTCTGTCTCACAGGAAAATCAATCTCAAACTAAGGACTGTTTACAACATACCTTTTGATGAGGAGGCTGAGTCACAGTTAAATTTTTTCAACACATAACATATAGCAAATCTGTTTAAATTCCACACTTCTACATATTCCTAAATAAAGCTCTTGGCTGGGGGGCTAATTTTTTGAAATAGCAATTCTACTTTAAAAATAATAATGATGCACATGCAAAGTTTTATTTACAGCATGTTCTCTATAATACTCTTTACAAAAGTGAAAACCTGGAAATGATTTGTGGTCCACAGTGAGGGGACTGGCTAAGTAACAGTACATTATTAATGGCACATACCAATACTGCTGCCAGAAATGATACACGTCTACCATATGTTAATTAATGTAGAACGACATCCCTAATATATTACATTAATAAGTTTCCAATTACTAATGTAATTCCATTTCTTATAAAGAATCATTTACAAATACTTTAATTTGAAGTACAGGCAGTCACAAAAACATTTGTAAGACTCAATGCCAAAATGTAGATATCTGTAAATAGTAGGATTATGAAGGATCTTATTTACCTTCACTTGTACTTTGATTTGTTTTTCCAATAAGTATGCATTCCTCTCATAATAAAAATAAGAATCAAGTGATTACTATTTTATTTATTTTTTTTGATTACTATTTTAAAAGTTTAATATTTGAGAGTGGATTTTTCCCCCTCTTGAATTGATTATGTGAGAATACAAACAATGAACATAAATTTTTATCCACTTGCCAGATTATGTATATGTACAATAAATTTACAAAAATAGAATCACTGTGTTGACAAAGAATACGTGCATTTGAATGTTACTGATACTATCAAATTGTGGAAAGCTTCACAGAACAAGTCTGATCACTCTACATCAAAACAGGAGGAAGTGAGGCCTTTTTGGGGAGAGGAGGTAAATTACACTTAATACTGTCATTCTTCAGGACTCTATCCTTGGTCTTCTTCCATCTTATACCCTTTACACAACCTCTGGGGGCAACTTTATTCATGGCCTCAATTACTGTCTATGTGCTAGGTATTTCCAATTGTTAGCGTCAGACCAGATTTAACTCTCAGCTTTAAAGCAGCATAGCCAACTGCTTACTGTGTACTCCACAGAACATCAAACTTAGCAAGTTCAAAGCAAAAATCATTACCTCTGTAAAACCCATAAAAATGCAAAATGATTTTAAAGTTTTGAAGTAGTAACTATTTTTGAGAAGTAATACAAAAGTAAATTAGAAACCGAACATCCATCAACTGATAAACAAAATGTAGTCTATTCATACAATGGATTATAACTCAGCAATAAAATGAAGTACAGTTATGTGTTACGAGATGAACCTGAAAACTATGACAGCTGAAAGAAATCAATTACAAAGGACCACATACATTATATGACACATATATGACTCCATTTATATGCAATGTCCAGAATAAGCAAACCTACATAGAGAAAATAAACCACTGGTTGCTTATGGCTGGGAGGCAGGGGGATAGGGATGGGGAGTGACTGCTAACAGGAATGGGATTTTTTGGGGACAGTGATAAAAATGTTCTAAAATTGATTATGGGGATGACTGTACAACTCAGTCAAGGTACTAAAAACCACTGAATTGTACAACTTAAATGGGTGAACAGCAAGTATATGAATCTTTTAATAATAAAGATTAAAAAAAAAAGAGTAAACTAGGAAGTTAACTAAATGAAGTTTTCCACTTGTAGTGGGAAAAAAGGGAAACCATGCTATTAATATGGAGGGATAACAAAAATAACCAAAGGACCTCCCTGGTGATCCAGTGGTTGAGACTCCACCCTCCCTATGCAGGGGGCACAGGTTCCATCCCTGGTTAGGGAACTAAGATCCGACATACCACACGATCAGCCAAAAAAAAAAAAGAAAAAGGATATTTCCTTAATTTTACATATAACATGATCTCAATTTTGAACATTTGTTTGTAGTTTTACAGCTAAACTTTAAGCTGCAAATTCTTTTTAGTATCTTTCACATTCTGACAAATAAATAGATATTACTTTTAAAGATCAGAAGTTATTAAAACTTTCCTCAAATCAGGAACCTTGGTAAGATTCCAGACTAAAAAAGTATGGTTAATACTGACATGGAAGCAACGTTGAGAGGTGGGCCCTAATAATGAAAAGCATGGGCAACAGCTAAAAGGATGAAACAACTCTTTCTTCCTCCTATCATTTGCAAAAGCTAATAAAATGCTACTTACCATTTGGATGAAACATTTTGGATAAAAACCTAACAGTTGGCGGCTTATTTGGATATTCTTCAGAAAATTCTATTACTAGTTTAAAAGTACCTAGATAGAAAACAAACCAAAATAATTACAGTAATGACAAGTATAACTTTTCTATCTCGTCACCAATTAATTCCCAACCCCATGCTGGCTTTTGCACAACCACACAAAAATTAATGTTAATTTTGGTTTAGCATATAAAACATACTAAATATATTTCTATTTATGTATTGATAATATACAACATTGGCAAGCATTTGGGGGTACAAGCACTTAACATATACTACTGTTAAGAACATTAACTGTCATATTTTTGGCAGGCAATTTTGCCCTAGCTACCAAACTTTTAAATGCACATTTGAGTAACTACAGTTAATTTACTATAACTTAGAAGGAGGTGCCAAATGATTTTGAGAGGAGCTAACCATCATATGACAAAGGACTCAGACTGGAGGGTATGGCCACTAATGTGAAAACGTCTTTTTCTGTTCCCAACATTTAAGTCAAGAATCAGTTAGGCATTAGTGTAACTGTCTACTGTTGGTTATAAACCAATATGGTACATTTTGGTCAGCCTAAATCATTATTTGCTGGTCAAGAGACAGGCATTAAAAAAAAAATTATGTATTTGTAACAAAGTCAATCTGTTCAGTGTACAAAGAACTCTCAACTCAAATTACAAATCTATTTAGCAGACACAGCCACCATTAATATATAGTTTTATGTTTGTCATTCTGGACTCCTTTTGTGTTTATTCACTATCCAGAGACGTTTCACTTTGAGGAAATATACCTGAAGGCTCGAAAGGCGCTCCAATTACCCACTGTGGGCTTACTCAGTAAGTTGAAGCCTATTCCTAATGAAGTCAATAAAAGTTTAAACCATTCAAGATGTCTCCACAAGCTTCTCTCCTTATTTATCAATTCAATTAAAAAAAAAAAAAAAAAACCCACACTTTCTCAACCTAAATTCTAAACTCATGACTTCAGTCTATCAAGATCAAAGACATGTATTTAGTAAAATATTTAACACTCTATTTTCATTGCTCATATATTCAATATATAACCTCTACCTCTTTAAATTTTTTGTTGTTTGGAAATTTGGGATTAGGGAGGCCAAAGATACAAACAAAATCAAAGGTGATATTTAACTCACGTTCTGATATATTAAGAGGTTCTACGAAATGTACAGTTCATTAGCAAAGACAGCCTTATAACCTATTTTTAATACCTATTGTTATATATATTTTACACTTACTTTTAATTTTCCTTCATTACAAAATGTACAATGTAAACATTTCAGGTAAACACAAATAAAAAACAGCTTTAAGCTTGCTTTCTTCATATTATGGGGTCTCTGGACCTCTTTATACTCTTACTCCCAATCACACCAAGCTTCAAATGTGAAGTCACTGAACATGAAGATGGGAAGAGATGCATGCAACAGCACACCATTTTATGGCATTTCCACCAAAAATTAATTAAAAAAAATTCCCCTAATTTTTAAACAATCCATTCTCATAATTGGTATAAATTGTCTCCAGCACACCATGTGCTACCACTGTTGATATTTGTTGTATTAGAAATGATTACTCAAGGAAATCTTAAAATACTTAACAACTGTAAATTCATTACACATTAACCTAAGTAATATTTAATGAAAATAACTATATTTCCCCCCACCAAGTTAGTGAGAAGTGTAGCACTGTTTATCTGCAAATCTTTTTAATGATTAGCTTAATAGAAAACAGCTGCATTCTCTCAGCTGCCTCTGCATTCAATCTGTTCCAACATGTTGTTCTGGTTGAGATACATGAAGAAAATCAGGCCTCTTGCATATATGTAAAGGAAAAAGGAAGGAGTATTTTCATAGTTTTTTCAGATAAAGGTAGATATTCTTTTTTGATATTACATAAAAGAAATGGTAAAGTTTTTAAAGGTTAGCTACAACATAAAATTTGGAGCCATATAAACTTTTTGCATCATTTATATTAACGACTAATGCACATTGCATGTATCTTTTATCCATCCATAACTTCCTAACACATTGGCCATTTGGAAAATACCAGTTCACTGAGTTATCCAAATCATCTAAATGTTGCCATATTTCATTTGATATGTATCTATATACACCAGGGCTTCCCTCATAGCTCAGTCAGTCAAGAATCTGCCCGCAATGCAGGAGACCTAGGTTTAATTCCTGGGTTGGGAAGATCCCTTGGAGAAGGACATGGCAACCCACTCCAGTTTTCTTGCTTGGAGAATACCAAGGACAGAGGAGCCTGGCAGGCTACAGTACATGGGGTCACAAGAGTCGGACATGACTTAGGGACTAGAGAGAAAGATATACACCATCAAAAACAAAGTCACAACCGTAATACCATCTACTAATCTCATCAGAGAAAAAAGTATTGGGAAACCATAATTTTATCAGCAGCAACAAATCCTGTCAGTCACTTTCCTCAACTTAATTTAAAATCTTCCCTGGTGGCTCAGATAGTAAAGAATCTGCCTGCAATGTGGGATACCCAGGTTTGATTCCTGGAAAAGGGAATGGCTATGCACTCCAGTTTTCTTGCCTAGAGAATTCCATGGACAGAGGAGCCTGGCGAGCCATAGTCCATGGAGTCACCAAGAGTCAGACATGACTGAGCAACTAACACTTTCACTAAAAATATGGCAACCAAATACATACTCAAATCGAAACAACCAAAGTTTGCCAGTCATTCTTTCAAGTAAAAATGTTCCATGAAAAAAGCAGTAATTCAAGTTGTAACTCAAACTGCAGAAACTGCTTTCCCTCCAACCATCAAACTGGTATGCAAGAGAAGTGCTGTATGCATACTTCCAACTTCATCAAGCAGAATATCAGAAAGCAGCATACTCAATGGTCAGAATTTAGCAATATTAGTAATTCGTACTTTTTCATCAAAACATTTTAAAGTGAAACTGACATCTTTTATTAAAAAAATGCAAAAAATACGACTCCAAGCAGAGTTTGGTGCCACTGTCTTGGTATGTGCCAAGGCACTAAATTGCTTAGGGCCAGTTTTAGTCACTAATGCTTTTGTAGCATCAGTGCTATGCTCATACAATATAAAAGGTAGAAGAAAAAGCCTTACTATTGCTATGAAGACAGTTTTGATCACAGGAAACCCCTGAAAAGGTCTCAGGAAACTTAAAGAGCTTGTGGACCACCCTTGAGAATCCTTGGTACAGAGTAAAAAGCAGAACCCCTTGAGTACCTTTCAACTCCTTACCCCTCCCCCACCATCTAGAGGTAACCACTGATAGCAGTATGGTATACAAGCCTTTAAACACACACACACAGAGGCATGTATGCTAGTCAGTAAAACTGCGGTATTGTAACATATATTCTACAACTTTTTTGTCTCCTCAGACATACAACCAGATCTACCTTATTCTTTAATAGGTACATAATACTCTACAGTCTAGATATTTAATAATTTGCTTAACCATTTCTCCTACTGAACATTCAGGTTTTCTCCTTAAAAATACTTCTGCAATCATTATTTGTATAAATAACCTTGATGGGTTAATTCTGGAGCCACTGTGATAACTAAGACAAATCTATTTAACACATTTTAAAAATTCATGCTGTATTAGGGAAATTTTAAGTATCTGGTTAAAATCAATTTAATAAGTTCAACTATAAGTACACATTAGAACAAGTTTTCCATTTTTCTGGCTCTTGGTTAAATACTGAATTTAAGATGCAAAAGATTCTGTAGAATGCTAACTATTTACAGGTGTCAAAAGATAGCTGTTAAGTGTAACTACTGGCAGTTACACACAATTAAGAGCACTGATCAACATAAAGTTAAAAATGTATGATAATTACTCTTCTGGTGTTTACCTCAGGGACACCTTTAGCATGCTATGAGGTCATTTAAATTTAAAACTATTCTCA
This sequence comes from Bubalus kerabau, assembly GCF_029407905.1. NCBI lineage: Eukaryota > Metazoa > Chordata > Mammalia > Artiodactyla > Bovidae > Bubalus > Bubalus kerabau. The sequence goes on along the minus strand of NC_073624.1, from coordinate 214,791,326 downwards.
ACGTAGACCCCACCACGTAGGCCTCGAGTTCAAGAGCCAATACAAAAGTAACAGAAGAACTAGCAATGAAGGTGATCAAGCTGACATGGGAAGAAAGTTCTTTGTAAACTATAAATTCTCAGTAGCATTATTTAGTTTTAATCCAATCTATTAATAGAAAATAGCCTTAACTAGATAGATTGGTGTGATAATTTTCTACTAAAAAGAAGCCTCTTAATACTATAGAAAACATATTGAGAATGACTTACCATCTTCAAAGGGTGTCCCTTCTGGTCTGAAAATAAGAAGATTTATGATTAAAAAAAGTTTTTCTTTCTGCTTTTTCCTGATTTTCAAAGAGTGGAGAGGATAAACTCAAACAAGAAAAAGAGGATCTCATTCTGATAATGTGTGGAGTATTTATTGTTAATACCACCTTAGCCCTAGATTTTTATTTATATACACATAAAAGGGGCTTCCTTGGTGGCTCAGACAGTAAAGAATCTGCCTGCAATGCGGGAGACCCAGGTTGGATTCCTGGGTTGGGAAGAGTCCCTGGAGAAGGGAATGGCTAACCACTCCAGTATTCTTGCCTGGAGAATTCCACGGACAGTGGAGCCTGGTGGGCTATAGACCATGGGGTCACAAAGAGTCAGACACAACTGAGCAACTAACAACAACAAACGCAAGACATAAATAGTAACTTTCATTTTCCAAGTTTTCCTTTTAGAATGGTTTTACAAAAAACAAAAGAAACTTGTCATAATCTTAGGACAAAAAAAATTCAGTTCATAAATATCAATCCTTTTGTAAATATATTAAATAGAAAAATTCCTATTTTCAATATATATCAATAAAATGGAAGTCAATATCCTTTAGTTTAAGATAATTATGATACCAAAGTATCCTGCTTTTCAAAAGAGAAATAGCTCTTTGTTCAACCCAACTATATTTATCTGATGTCACCAAGAATGCCAGTTTCTTCTGTCCACGTCTTTTCACTGTACCATATCCCTATCTCATCTTTCCTAAGCAGCAACCTGAAGTTTACTTTTTAAATTTTTTTTAAGTTTGTTTTTTTAATTGCTTTACAAAGCTGGGTTGGTAAGGTTTAATTATAATTTGCAAGGTACATTCAAGATCTCAAAGAAGCATGCTAACAGCCTGATTTAATACCACTTTACTTTAGAAGGGTGAACTACACTCATTTTCCCCACTAATTTTTAATGTAGACTCTTAAAATGGAGTCAATGGCAATTCAGAATTCTGTTTACAGAAGTGTTCCTTTTAAGTTTTAGTGCAAAACCCTAGTATAAAAAGAGCAACAAAAGAGATTTCCCTGGAGGTCCAGAAGTCAAGAATCCACTTGCCAACGCAGGAGACACAGGTTCGATCCCTGGTCTGGGAAGGTCCCACAAGTAGAGGAGCAACTAAGCCCACGGACCACAGGTACTGAGCCCGTGCCCTCTAGAGCCCTCATGCCACAACTACTGAGCCCGTGTGCTGCGACTACCGAGCTTGAAGGCCTCACTCTGCAACAAGAGAAGCCACTGCAATGAGAAGTCAGGGTACTGTAACTAGAGATAGTCCACACACAGCAAAAAAATAATAAAGAAAATTAAATTTTTTTAAAGAGTGAAAGAAAATAAAATCCAGCTCAGGAAAACCAAAGAAAGAGCATGAAGAAATAATGCTCTTATACAAATAAGCCTACATGCAATATATACTATATGTAAAATATAAGACTGCACCTTGAAAGGCTCCATTCAGTTATTTCACATTAAGCTGTGAAACACTTTTTATTTAAATTCTTACTATGGTGGAAGTTATCAATATTTTTGGTTCCTACTCTTTTTACAGTTCTGGTAGAATGCATACTAAGCATTTGCTTGGCACATTTTGTACAAACTAACTTATCATTCTCCTGTAGTCTCAAATGATATTTTTATCAAATAAAACCCATTGATTATAAAATCAAATTTTATGACTGCCAAAACTCTTTATCAGAATTTTTTTTAATCTTACAGTTTCTGTAAGATTCCTCATCCCTCAGTTTCCTTTCCTAGCTGTTATACATTCAATTTTCTTAAAAGAATCACCTTACCTATCATTTGTTATTTCTTTCAACTCACCCAAATATAACTGCATTCCACTGCATGATGTTGTTTTCAGATGGTGCGCCACTGACACCCACAGGTGGGTCCTCTTGCAATCTAGAAATCCAGAATAGAAATTTTAAAAGTTGAACATTAAGGCCACTAAGAAGGCCAATCAAACATCTTTGAACCATCTACTTTGAGAAAAAAACTAAATCCATTTTCTTGTTGTGCTGAGCTGGAATAAACCATACCACTTTTAATGGCTTGGGAGTCATCCCTCTTCAAATATCACCAAGGTATCTGTTCAAGAACTACTTTAAACAATAACAACAAAGGAAAAACCTCAAGTGCAAAAAAACACTATTTACTCAACCTTCAATTTTGCTACTGTAAACTCTCAAAGGCTGTGTGAGTCCTAACCAAAGCTACTTGGGCAACATGGCCACCAAAAAAACTCTCCCCAAACAAAATATAAAGACCCCAGCTCAGTGTAAACATTAAATGACTGAAAAACACTTGCATCCAGTTTAATCAGCAAACTAGTTTTGGGGAGTAGAACTACTTTATTCCATTTGCTTTAGTTAGCAGTAGCTTTTAGAGTAAGCAAAGCTCTGGCTAGGTTTTCCCTCAGTCCCTATTTTAAAAGCTCTGCACCAATACTGCATTTTACCTCTCAGATCATGCGCCCATATACAGAGCTACCTTCCAACACCTGTCACAAATTCTTGCAAACGAAGACCCTTGGAAAACTACCGAAGGTGCCAAGCACACAACTCAGAATTAAGCAGAGAACTGCAATGAGAAACCAGGGTACCAAAGGCCAGGAATCTTGAAATTTTATTATTGGAATTTCACTCATGGTTTCAAGCTGTAGAAACCGAGTTTTGCACCAAAAGGAGTATCTCCTTTTAAAACTGTTATCTCAGGAAAAAAAAAAAAGTAAACGCGACACTAAATATATACACACACACACACACACACACACACACACATATACACACATAAACACACCGTCATGTGGTATGATTCTTGGAATTAGTCCCCCCAAAATGGCTTTTAGTCAACCTCAAGCAGTACAAGCCATGACGATGAGAACCCTTGGAAGATATGCTGCGTGATACCGCCCACCAAAGATAAAGGCTAAGTTACCAATACACTCAAGGCCAAACTGGGCAAAGCCCGAAACAATGGCTTCCAAGTGCTTCATTTAAAGGTTTACAATGAAGTTGAGAGGTTACTTCCTGATAAGCCAATCCAAGTTTTTACACTGGATTTTTTCTCTCAAGCAGGGCAGGTCTCCCTAGAAAAACACCTAAAAATGCGCATGTGAGCGTAACGCTAAGTTTTCTTGGTTATTTTCTTCTCCGTACCTGTAAGCATTCAAAGTAAAACAACTGGGGGAAAAACAGTCACTTCCTCCTCATCAACCCTAACATCTAACAAAACCCTATTTTACAAAGGAGGCTCAGGGAGTATCAGGTTAGCGCCAGCCTCCAGGAAGGCATTTTTCCAGACTTTGGAGGCTATAGATAGGTCTTTATACACTAGGCCACAGAGCTGAGTTCCAGAAAGCATTGGCAGTCCGGTTTGCCAGCCCGAGTCCCAGCCCTCTAAGCCAGTTCTCAAGGTCCTTTCAGGCGGGCGGGGGGGAAAGAGTCGGGTTTCGGAGGATGGGTTAACAACCTCCGGCCCTCGCGCATCAGACCCCACCCTCACTGCAGAAAGAATGGGGAGGGAGGCGGGGGTTGGCCCCAACCCTGGCAGTCGGAGAAGACGGCAAGGCCATCGAACAAAGCTGATTGGTGTAGCTAGCGGTGGAAAGGCTTCTGCAAGGGCTCGCTCTTAGGGCAGAGAGAAGAGGCACCGCAGGGTGCAGAGGCGAAGGATGAGATTTGAAAGCTAGAGCGAGGTAGCAGGCAACTGGCCGCAGTGGGCAGCAAAGAATCGTAGGACAGACCATAGCCATCTTTTTACTTTTTTGTGGGGGTAGGGTGGTGGTGAGGAAGTATCAAAATTTCTTACGTAGGACAAGTGAACAACCAAGGAGAAGAGAGTGCTAAAACGGGGCTAGAACTGGGCTTCCGTCTGTCCCCCTGGGCCCACAGCAGCCCTCTTAGGGTCAAGAGGGGAAGGTGTCCCGGATCCCCACCCTAGCCCCGTAGCTTTGGGGAGGAGTCGTCATTCAGGCGAAAATGAAGGCCCTTACCGCTTGAAATCCCGCATAAGCCTCCTCCGGGCCGGGGTCGACATGCTCCCCAGCAGCCCCGCGGTCAGTCTGAAAGAAAAGAGTCCCGCGCAGCCCCCCCACCCCCCGGCGCGGCGGCCGAATCACTGTGGGTCACCGCCGCCGCCGCCGCCGCCGAGGTTGCACAAACAACCCTGCAATGACGTCTCCCTCCGCCGCCTCCAGATCCCTCCGCCCTCCGCCGGTACCATGCAGTGAGGGGTGGGCGAGAAGGGAACGGGACGTAGGAGAGCTAGTTATGGGAGCCCTTCAGCAGGGACCTTATCCCTTTTGTCTCCTTGAACGAATCGACCAATTATTGTTCCCTATGCTCAGACTGGAGATTGTGATTAAGAGGTACCGAAACTGAAACACCAACCCGTCTCCCCCTCTTTCACTAGTTTAGGCTCAGCCGGGTGGGGAGAGAGGGACACATCCGGGGCCAGAGATTTCAGGGAAAGGAGGTAGGATGACGTAAGATCACGTGACCGCCGGCGGCGTTGTCAACAATCCACCTCCGAGGGGGAGGGGACGAAGTATCTAGAACCACGTGTCCCTATGACGCCATTAGGACGGATCACGTGAGAGCGTCGCCTGGATCTAACTTTCAGCCAAGTCTTTCAGCCCGGTAGTTAAATTTACGGGCTGAGGGCTGGTATGCACTTTTATGTTTTTTCTCCATTTTGTGATATTAACAGCTATTGATGAGATTGTGTCGGAAGCAGTAGTTTGTTTTGCTTCTTAAATCTCTAAAGCCCCAAATAATTTGGATTTAAAACTCCCCTCAGGTTGGCTCAATGGCTTATCAAATCTGGCATCTGAGAAAAAGTGAAGGGACGTCCGTTTTCCTCAGCTGAATACTGAGGCCCATACAAAGCGAAATCCCCTGAAATGCTTCCTTAGGGCCACCAAATATTACAGTATGAGCATTGCGGGGTTTCCAGGGTTAGCAATGCTGGGCAGAGATGAAAGAACGATGTGCAGATTGTTGAATGTTTGTTTACAATCCCCACAGGATTACTGAATTTTGTTTTTCCTTTATGAGTCTGCTCTTATTTGAGGCTTTGTGTCAAAGTCCTTGGATTTGTCTATAGTGGGGTACCGTTGTATTTGTCAAGAAATGCGCGGGTTTGATCATAGTGTGTATGAAGAGAGTGTAGATGACTGGTTGTCAAACCTAAAAGTTTGACTCATGTGGGGGAGAGATCATGCAGATGTGGATAGGGGTTGTGTATCTAGCCTGAGTAACTTATTTCAGATTTTCAACACAAGTAAGTGAATGGCCTGAAATGTCCCCCACCGGGGCTCAGAGATATTGGCCGTTGGAGTTCTGACATTATTTCTAGTCATTGAGTTCCCTTCCTCTATCGCCTCCAATTCTGTTCTTAAAGACTTTTCCGGGCTGAATCCTGAGCTCTTGAAGTCCATTTGGGTGATTCCTCAACCCAAGTTGTTACAGGAAGACAGAATGAGTAATATGGCGTTGGGCATACTTTCATTGAACTAGAAAAGGTTAATTTCCCCTACTTTTCTGGTACCTCTCTTTCTTCAATCTCTGAATTCTTTCTCTTGCTTTTATTAACTGCCTTGGTGATCAAATTAGCCAGATCTAATACTTGATAGATACCCACTGACAAATGTAATTCTCTAAGTCAAAAAGTGATTTTCTTATTTTCATTTTTTTGCCTTCCTGCCATAGCAATTCTTAGCCTCCCTATAGCTAAGGATGGAGACATACTGTTAGGGTTACCTATAGTGAAATGCTAAATTAAAAAAAAAAATCTGTCATGTCATTTGTTTAGCAATTATAATTGTTTTGGAAATCTACAGGTCATGGTTTTCCAGAATGAAGTAATGCTTTCGATCAAACCAAGTAAGTTGCATTAAAGTCCGAGAGCTTTATTGTATAAGCAAGAATCATACGTTGTCCTGGTTACCAACCCTGTCATAACCTAGTTGTAGAAAGGATAGTTTTAAGGCTATAATTTTATAGTGTAGACTCAGCTGCTCTAGATTGTGAGCTCACTGAGAGCAAGGGACTCTGATTCATGCTTTGATCCTTGACAACATAATAAGTCAACAACAAATATTTAATAAGTGTGCTTTACAAGTCTGAGTTCAGTATAAGATTTACTATGATATTCATAGAAAATATAACATAGTTGAGTAACTTTTCAAAAGCAAAGACAATTTTGAATATTTTTATGGTGATAAGCAAAAACCATGACCACCTTTCTTTCCCCTCCGTGTCTCAATATAAGCTGTCGTAACATAGAAACACTTTGGAATGTTTTAAAATACCAATTTCTTTATCCTAACTCATTTAAATCAGGATCTCTGGGGGTGGGGCCTTTTAACTAGCTCTCTAGGTGTGATTTTAATGTGCATGTTGGGGTAAGACCAACTGGACTAGAATTTATTGGGTAATAATGACACTTTCTCTTATTCATAAGCAAAGTGAGATTTGGCCTCTTACGCTTTTTTTTTGTTTGTTTGTTTGTTTTTTAACAGGAAAATGAAAGCCGTAACGAAAACAACACTGCCTGGGCACTTCCAGTGATACTCCTTTTATTCATTGGAGGCTGTCACTGGATCCGAACCCCATGTCTAGTTCTTAGGCAATTAAGATTGCGGGAGGTGGGGTGCCTTATATGTCACTCTATTTTGTGGTGGAGCCCTTTGAATTATTTGTTTTTCCAAAGAGGGCCTTTTACGAGTTTTGACGTGTAGAAAGGGAATTTTAAAAAAAAGATGATTACTGTGAGTTCAAGAAAAAAATTTTAAGCATTTAAGAGGTGTTCAAGAAATGTTCTTATGAATCGTCTTGTCCCTGTTTTAAGGATGAATGTCGACAGCTGAGGTTAAACACAGATTATGTAACATTAAGATAACTAGGTAACTTAGAAAACTATAATTTTACAAGACTTCCTTGGAAGTCTCGTTTTACAAGAAGTCTCAACCTGTGACACCAAGCATCCTTTTAGGATCCAGCACAAGCAGCAAGTGTTCTCGGGCTTACGGGCGTCTAAGATGCAGGTCGGATAAACTTCCACCCCGGTTCCCCTTCCCAAGAGGATTTGCAGCCTCTCGAGCTTTTGCCAAAATATGATCCTCCCCTGTCGCGGCTCAGAACCAACCTTATGTAGTGGCCCCAATTTGATCGACAGCTGCTGGTATTACCGACCTCCACCCGCAGGGAAGCTTCCAGTTAGCCCCCACAGGAACTTGTGTCCGCGCGTTCCCATTTTCCCTTCCGGGTCGGGCCTGGCTGGTTTTCCGGTCTTGCGCAGTAGACCCCAAGCTAGTGACCTGCTGCACCGTTGCTATGGTAGTAGGCAGTGGGGCGCTGGCAAGCTAGGTAGGGTGGGAGTCGCTGCGACTGCACTGACCCCGGCTGGCAGGATCACAGAATGGGCTGAGGCAGCGGTGGCTGCCCGGACGAGGTCGACGGTGGGGAAAGGGGCGCGGCACTGGTCTGGGACCCTAAGACTCCTGGTTTGAGGAGCGGGCGGGACCGAGGTTTTCTTGGGTCCCTGGGCCTGATCTGTTGGTGACTGCAGCTTTGCGGAAAACTTAGATTTGATGGGGCTTGACGAGACGTGTGGGGACCCTACCCATGATGAATAGGTGACATGTAGTGAGAGCATCTTAAATCTTGGTGGGAATGATGGAGACAGTAGGAAGTTCCCCCAAGTTCTGGTGGTGGCCGAAGCCACATAAGGACACCTTGCTGCCGAACTGGCAGAATTCCCAGAGACAAACAGGACTCGTGGAAAAGAGTCCTAGTTTATCCTTTTCCGTAATTTAAAGTATTAGTTTATTGTGATACTGCATTATCCACCTTGAATAAAGAAAGGTATGAATGTGTAATCTTCTCTCCCCCCCCCATCTTTTCTTTCCATAAAGAAAAAACCGGGCCTCAAAATGGAGATGTATGAAACCCTTGGAAAAGTGGGAGAGGGAAGTTATGGAACAGTCATGAAGTGTAAACATAAGGATACTGGGCAGATAGTGGCCATTAAGATATTTTATGAAAAACCAGAAAAGTCTGTCAACAAAATTGCAATGAGGGAAATAAAGTTTCTAAAGGTTTGCTTCTTTTACCTTAATTGCTCTCTGTAAGTCAAAAAAGAGATTGTTATGAAATAAAAACTTATATAACAAATATTTCATTTAACATAGGTATTTGGAATAGAAAAACAAGTGTGATAGCTTACCTTATTGTGTACAGTGATACAAGATAAAAGTGCTTGTGTATAATGTAACAAAAACTGCCAAATGTGAAATAGTTATTCGATTATTTAGTTTTATAACACTTAATAAAAATTTCTGTGTTTGTGCCAGATGTTGTGACTATAATGAGGTAAGAGACAGTACCTGCTCTTCAGAACTTTTATTATTTAATCAGAAAGACAAGAGGGCATATAAAAATAACTGAATTTTAAGTGATTCACAATAAAAGCCAGTGATTAACACAAAGTCCTACTAGATAGGGAAGATTTCTTGGAGAAGATGGAACTTGAATTGGGCTTTAAAGGGTATGTAGGATTTAGGAAAAAGGAAGAGACTATTGTTTCCCAGGTTAGGGGAACTGCTTAAGCTCAGAGAGCCTAAAGCAAGACAAAGGATAAAGAGCAGAGCAGAGTGAACAAAGAGCATTTGCCTGTAGAGTTTCTTATACAGAAGTGGAAAGCTGTGAGATTAGAGAAGTAAATTGGAGGTAGGTTTTAAAGTCTTTTAGGCTGAGAAATCAAAACTTGATTTTTCTGAGAGATTTTTAATTCAGAGTAAAGAAATGGTTAATATTAATTTAGCATTATTTTTTAGAATAGATTGGAGGACTGAGAAATTAAAAATAGGGAGATGTGTTGTGGCCTTAATTCAAGAATCCTGTTAAATGTGAGGGACCATGCTAGAATGCAGCAGTTGAATGGAAAGTAGTAATATATTACTAAAGAAGACATGAAAGTGTAGAAGGCAACAAAGAGGAGGAATCAAAGGTATCTTTGAGGTTCCATGATTGCTACCATTGATGGAAATATCAGAGACTCAAAAGAGACATGGTTTGGGAACTAGTTCAGTTTTAGAAATGTTGAATTCAACGTGACAGGAAATCAGTAAAGATGACCAGTAGGCTTTTAGACATGGGGAACAATATGAGGAGAGATCAGGGGACAAGGTAGAATTTCATGTAGGTTATGATAGGTCCACCCAAGGGAAAGACGTAAAGAAGTGTAAAGAAAAGAGCATTAACATTCCTAGGGGATTGGGTACAAAACTAGTGATTAAAAAAAAAAATATATATATATATATATACACACACATGTATTTTGTTTATTGGGATTTAGATGCTTTAAGGTTCATAGTCTAGATATTTTATATGTGATGAAAAAAACAGCTTCTCTTCTTGTTCATTTTTATCTGATACAAAAGTAATATTCTCTTCTTGCTTTGTAAGTCTGTATTAGGTATGATGGATCAATTTGCTTTCTAAATAGAGGAAATATATTAGGCATCTGTGGATTGTTGGAACTGCTCTATATCTAGACAATGAAAAGGGAAGTTAAAGTCAGTAGAGATGTTATGATTTTGTGAGAGATACATGTCCTTATCCTGATGACCTAAAACAATAATACTGGAAGGCAACTTTGTGCACCATAAGTGAAATCTCTTTTGCTCTTTTTTTTTTTTTAGCTTTGTTGCATTTAAGCAGATTTTTTTTCCTTCTTGATTGTTTTGTAAAAATAACTGATATGTGGCAAGAACACAGAGATGAATTTGACAATTTACTATTGTAACTATTCAAGCTATTTTGAGATACCCTAACTTTTTTCCCATTGCTTTATTTCTTGTAGAATTTTTAGTTTAATCAAATCTAATTCCACAAGAGACATTTCTTGGATTAGTTAACATTTTTAGTCTAAAAACAACTGCCATAATGACTTAATTGGAACTAAATTTTTATCTGCTAGAATTTCATTAAATAAGTTAGAGTAATTAGTGGGAATATCTGTAGAAAAGTTTTCCGTTTATAAAAGAAAACAAAAATAACCTGAAAAAGGACAGTGGAGTATTTCTGGGGGTTTCAAGGTTTATCTGAGGAAGTCACTGATCCCTTATCCCTAGATGCTGCTGCTGCTGCTGCTGCTAAGTCACTTCAGTCATGTCCGACTCTGTGCGACCCCATAGACAGCAGCCCACCAGGCTCCTCTGTCCACGGGATTCTCTAGGCAAGAATACTGGAGTGGGTTGCCATTTCCTTCTCCAGTACCCCTGGATGGATGTTCCTTAATGCTTATTAACTTGCACTCACCCTTCTCTGCTTTGGCCTTTAAAATTACAACTGGACAAGAAAACATTGATTTTCCATAGTTGAAGGATTATATTGTAGTATCCAAAGGCAGTCTTTTTTTTTTCGCTATTGCCAGCATGTTGCTACAGCACTCTGGTACCCCACCAACCAGGGAAATTGGAGCAAAAATAGGAAAGGAATCTGGCATTATATTTTGGCATGTTTTTCTGTTAGTCATGTTTTGAGGACTTTAGTTTGTATATTAGTACAGATAACTAGAAAAATTGATATTGTGCCATTGGAATAAAGGCAAACTTTTTTTCATACAAGTTAACTTTTTGATGAATCCAACATCGAAAATATACCCCTTAATTTTTAACCAAATAAATAAATATTTTTGGTAATTTGAAAAAGTTAAATATTTGAAAATTGATTGTAATTAAGTCAGTGTGTTAAAAAATAGAATAAGCAGCATAAAATGTTAAACCTCTTTTAGTTTTCTAAGCTGATATATTCCATTATTGACATTTTGAAATTATCTTCAGTGAGTGCTTACCAATGTAAAAACGTGTTTCATTGCTTAATAGAATCTTACAATGAGCAAAAATGTACCCACAGATAATTGTATATTTGTATAAATTTCCTATGGATATAAATTGGTATTTCACATATCTGAAAAATTTCTAGGTATTTTTATATCTTTTTGTTACAGTGTGATGAATTTATAACCTCCACCTGGAACTTACATTTTACTCTTTAGCGTTCAGGACCAAACTCAGTAATTAATTTCTATAAATTCAGATTACATGCTCAGTGGCACTGGAATTCATGCTCATTTGAAATCATAAGGACCTTTTAATCCCAGCCAATTTAAAGGATAGGACAATATCTCTTAGCAGAATACAAAGTTACATTTCAGCATGTTAACTCGGAATTATTTTAGTAAGCAACCAAATGTCAACTTAAAGTAAAGCAATATATCTCCCTTTGTTCTATAAATATTAACTATGAAATAGATAAACATTTAAAAAAATAGGAATGTAAGTAAATCAACAAATTTTTATTGAAATGCATGGAGGAAAAGAAACAGAATTTTCCTCTTTGTAAAATTATATGAGTCTTATATGTACAAATTATGGTGCATGAGATACTTATTAAAAATCCATTTCTTTTGTTGATAGCAATTTCATCATGAAAACCTGGTCAATCTGATTGAAGTTTTTAGACAGAAAAAGAAAATTCATTTGGTGTTTGAATTTATTGACCACACAGTTTTAGATGAGTTACAACATTATTGTCACGGATTAGAGAGTAAACGACTTAGAAAATACCTCTTCCAGATTCTTCGAGCAATTGAATATCTTCACAATAATAATGTAAGTGCTTCAAAGTAACCCAAACTATAGGAAAACCATGAATTGTAAGTGCCTTTTAAACATTGTTCTGTTTTTATGAAAGTTGTTAAAATTATTTTTCTGTACAATATCAACATTGTGAAAATGGAAAGAAGGTTGGGGGAATTGCTACCTTATAATTCAGTCACAGAACCAAAAAACATATTGAACACACAATAATTGTAACTATAAAGCAGACCAACTCTGAGATGCTAAGGAGGTATAGAAAAATCAGCAGTCAACTCTGGTGTCTTTTATTAGTGAAAATATATTAAGACATAGAAAGTCAAGCCAGCCCAGATGATGGGAGGTCTGGAAGTAGGAATTGGAAACTAAGCCAGGGGAATGGCAAGAGAATGTGGATGCCTTTAGGGAAAAAAAGGAGAGAAAGTGGCTGAGTATAGAGCCTTGTCTTTTAAAGGAAAGATCAACTGTTTTGATTTTTAGTGTTGCCTTTTAACATTGTTTAGTTACTGTTTATTTCAGCAGGTTTTTATGGACATACTTTGTTCCCAACATGAACTCTACTTTCTGTAAAGTTAGACATAGTAAGTGATATTGGGCATAACATCTATATAGCCTAAGCTTTTTCAGATACCTTAATTTCTAATAGTCTGTCTCAGTGCATTTCCTGTTGCAACTTTGTTGTAATGGCATCTAGGACTCAGATTGTAATTTCCTTGCCCAAATGGATTCCTTGCCCAAAGGGGAGGCAGTATAATGTCATATTTAACAGCACACAGTCTTTGGAATCAGACTATGCTAGGTTTTAACTAGTGGCTTATCTGTAGATAACCACACAACTTGTGTAGCTCACAGTTACATAATGAAAGGTCCCATTACTCTGTGGCCCCAAGAAAATTATCTAACCTTTCTGAGCCTCAGTTTCCTCATCTGTAAAATAATGCTACAGTACCTCACAGATTTTTTTGTAAAGATCAAATTAGGTAATAGCTATGTAGTGTTTAGCACTGTGTCAGGTATATTTTAAGTGCTCAATAAACAGTGCTGATAGGGAGTCAGATATAGTTATCTCTATCCTTATAGTGTCTTGCCTGTAGTAGACTAAAAACATTTCTTGAATAATGGGAGACACCAGTAAAATTAAAGTAAGAATTTTGAACTTAGGTGTTTAAATTCAGGCACATAGGGAAACAACCCAAGGGCTTAACAGACAATTAAGATGCCATTGATACACATATGAATATTACTAAGCCACGGAAAAGAGTGAAACATCACCATTTGCAGCAGCATGGATGGACCTAGTGAATATCATACTAAGTTAAATCAGACAGAGAAAGATAAATATATCACTTAAATGTGGAATCTAAAAATTAATAGTAATGAATCTATATACAAAACAAAAGCAGATTCCCAGACATAGGAAACAGACTTACAGTTACCAAAGGGGAAATGGGAGGGCTAAACCGGGAGTATAGGATTAACAGATACAAACTACTACATGTTGAATAGATAAGCAGCAAGGATTTACTTTATAGCACAGGGAAGTATAGTTAATATCTTATAATACCTATAATGGAAAATAATCTGAAAAATAATATGTATATAACTGAATCACTTTGCTGTACATCTGAAATTGACACAATATTTTAATTCAACTATAGTTCACTAAAACAAACAAAAATGGCTTAATGGAATCAAAATGGAGTAAAATGTAAATGATCTTGAAACTAATAAAATGAATCAAAAAATTTCAAGCACATAGAGCTAATAGAACAGAATTATTATCATTGTAATATGGAGTTCTATGCATTGTGGGAGATTTCACTACAAAATAAAGGAGAATCAAACTCACTGTTTGAATCCAAAATGTGATAATTCATATCATATACAAAAAATAACTCTAAATGGATTAATGACCTAAATGTAAGCACCAGAACTATAAAACTCAGAAGAAAACATAGGTGGTAATCTGTGTGGCCATATGTTAGGCAATAGTTCTTTAGATATGACCTCAAAAGCAAAAGTAATCAAAATAGACAAATTGGACTCCATCAAAATTAAAAACTTTTGTGCATTGAAGGACACCATCAAGAAAGTAAAAAGACAGTTCACAGATGGGAGAAAATATTTGAAAATCAAATATGATAAGCAACTAGTTTCTAGATTATATAAAACACAATTCAACATAAAAAGACAACCCAATTTAAAAATGGGCAAAGGACTTAGTAGACATTTCTCCAAAGAAGATAAACAAATGGCTAATAGCACATGAAATGATGCTCAATATCTCAAGTCATTACGGTAATGCATATCAAAAATCTCAGTGAGGTACCATTTCACACTCACTAGGCTGGCTGTAATTTAAAAAATAGACAAGAGTGAATGTTGGCAAGGAATTTGAGAAACTGGAACCTTTATACACTGCTGGTGGTAATGTAAAATGGTGCAGCTGCTATGGAAAACAGCTTGGCAGTTCCTCAAAAAGTTAAACATAGAATTAGCATATGACCCAGCAATTTTACTCCTAGGTATCTATCCAAGAGAATTGATAGCATATGTTCACATAAAAACTTGCCCAGGAATGTCATATAAGCATTATTCAAAATAGCTGAAAAGTAGAAACAAATGTATATTAGCTGATGAATGGATAAACAAAATGAAGTATACCCAATAATGGGATTTATTCAGCCTCAAAAAGGAATAGATTGCTGATGCATCCTACAGAATGAGTGAAACTTGAAAACATGTTGAAAAAAATCAAATGCAAAAAACACGTAAGTATAAATTCCACTTAAATGAAAAATTCAGAAAAGGCATTTTTGTCTCCAGATACGATGGAGTCCAATTTGTCTGGGCTTCCCAGATGGCACTAGTGGTAAAGAATTTGTCTGCCAATGCAGAAGGCGCAAGAGACCTGGGCTCAGTCCCTGGGTTGTCGGAAAGGTCTCCTGGAGAAGGAAATGGCAACCCACTCCAGTATGCTTGCCTGGGAAATCCCATGGACAGAGGAGCCCGGTGGGCTACAGTCCATGGAGTTGCAGAGTTGCACATGACTGAACATCTTTCTTTGATTGCTTTTGCTTTTGATGTCATATCTAAAGCAAAATAAGTTTATATTTATTTTTGAAGAAATGTCTATTCAAGTTCTCTGCCCATTTTTAAATTGAGTTATTTGTCTTTCTATTGTCAAGTTGTATTTTCTATATTTTGGATAGTAGATCCTTATCAGATGCATGGTTTGCTATTATTTTCTCTTTTGGGTTGCCTTTTTGCTTTCTTAATACTGTTTTTTCCCCCTCTGCTTAGTTTTTTTTAATCATTTCTTTCTCTTTATTGATATCCTTTATTTGGTGAGACATTCTGTTGACACTTTTCTTTAGTTCTTTAGATATGGTTTCCTTTTATCTTGAACATATTTAAACAACACAAGAGAAGACTCTACACATGGACATCACCAGATGGCCAACACTGAAATCAGACTGATTATATTCTTTGCAGTCAAAGATGGAGAAGCTCTATACAGTCAGCAAAAACAAGACCCAGGGCTGACTGTCGCTCAGATCATGAGATCTTTAGTGCCAGATTAAGACTTAAATTGAAGAAAGTGGAGAAAACCACTAAACCATTCAGGTATGACCTAAATCAAAACCCTTATGATTATACAGTGGAAGTGAGAAATAGATTTAAGGGACTAGATCTGATAGAGTGTCTGATGAACTATGGACATGAACAGAGAGGTTCATGACATTGTACAGGAGACAGGAATCAAGACCATGTCCAAGAAAAATAAATGCAAAAAAGTAAAATGGCTGTCTGAGGAGGCCTTACAAATAGCTGTGAAAAGGAGAAAAGTGAAAAGCAAAGGAGAAAAGGAAAGATATACCCATTTGAATGCAGAGTTCCAAACAATAGCAAGGAGAGATAAGAAAGCCTTCCTCAGTGATCAGTGCAAAGAAATAGAGGAAAACAACAGAATGGGAAAGACTAGAGATCTCTTCAAGAAAATTAGAGATATCAAGGGAACATTTCATGCAAAGATGGGCTCAATAAAGGACAGAAATGGTATGGACCTAACAGAAGCAGAAGATATTAAGAAGAGGTGGCAAGAATATACAGAAGAACTGTACAAAAAAGATCTTCATGATAATCAAAGATAATCACGATGGTGTGATCACTGACCTAGAGCCAGACATCCTGGAAGGTGAAGTCAAGTGGGCCTTAGGAAGCATTACTACGAATAAAGCTAGTGGAGGTGATGGAATCCCAGTTAAGCTATTCCAAATCCTAAAAGATGATGCTGTGAAAGTGCTGCACTCAATATGTCAACAAATTTGGAAAACTCAGCAGTGGCCAAAGGACTGGAAAAGGTCAGTTGTCATTCCAATCCCAAAGAAAGGCAATGCCAAAGAATGCTCAAACTACCACACAATTGTACTCATCTCACATGCTAGTAAAGTAATGCTCAAAATTCTACAAGCCAGGCTTCAGCAACATGAACCATGAACTTCCAGATGTTCAAGCTGATTTTAGAAAAGGCAGAGGAACCAGAGAAAATTGCCAGCATCCATTGGATCGTTGAAAAAGCAAGAGAGTTCCAGAAAAACATCTATTTCTGCTTTATTGACTACGCCAAAGCCTTTGACTGTGTGGATCACAATAAACTGTGGAAAATTCTGAAGGAAATGGGAATACCAGACCACCTGACCTGACTCCTGAGAAACCTGTATGCAGGTCAGAAAGCAACAGTTAGAACTGGACATGGAACAACAGACTAGTTCCAAATAGGAAAAGGAGTACGTCAAGGCTGTATATTGTCACCCTGCTTATTTATCTTATATGCAGAGTACATCATGAGAAATGCTGGACTGGAAGAAACACAAGCTGGAATCAAGATTGCCGGGAGAAATATCAATAACCTCAGATATGCCGATGACACCACCCTTACGGCAGAAAGTGAAGAAGAACTAAAGAGCTTCTTGATAAAAGTGAAAGAGGAGAGTGAAAAAGTTGGCTTAAAGCTCAACATTCAGACAACTAAGATCATGGCATCCAGTCCCATCACTTCATGGCAAGTAGATGGGGAAACAGTGGACAGAGTCGCTGACTTTATTTTTGGGGGCTCCAAAATCACTGCAGATGGTGATTGCAGCTATGAAATTAAAAGATGCTTACTCCTTGGAAGGAAAGTTACAACCAACCTAGACAGCATATTAAAAAGCAGAGACATTATTTTGCCAACAAAGGTCCGTCTAGTCAAGGCTGTGGTTTTTCCAGTGGTAATGTATGGATGTGAGAGTTGGACTATAAAGAAAGCTGAGCACAGAAGAATTGATACTTTGGAACTGTGGTGCTGGAGAAGACTCTTGAGAGTCCCTTGGACTGCAAGGAGATCCAACCAGTCCATCCTAAAGGAGATCAGTCCTGGGTGTTCATTGGTAGGACTTATGTTGAAGCTAAAACTCCAATGCTTTGGCCACCTGATGTGAAGAGCTGACTCATTGGAAAAGACCCTGATGGTGGGAAAGATTGAGGCAGGAGAAGGGGACGACAGAGGATGAGATGGTTGGATGGCATCACGACTCGATGGACATGAGTTTGGGTAGGCTCCGGGAGTTGGTGATAGACAGGGAGGCCTGGCGTGCTGCAGTTGATGGGGTCGCAAAGAGTCGAACATGGCTGAGCGACTGAACTGAAATGATTGAATAGTCTTTTTCTTGCAGGTTATATCTGGGCTTCTTCAGGCAAAGCTTCTTATTAACTGCTTTTTCCCCTTATGCATGTCCATGTATCTTTCTTTGCACACCTTTTTTGGGGAATTTTCTTGGAAATTTTGTAATTTTTTTGTTGAGAACTGGGCATGTAAAATAATACATTGTGGCAATCTGGAGATCAGAATTTTCTGTCTCAGGTTTTTCAGTTGTAACTGTTTGTTAGTTATTTTCCTGAACTAATTTGTGAAGTCTGTATTGTTTGTCATGTATGACCACTGAAATCTCTGCTCAGTTAGCTTACTGGTCAGCTAATGTTTGAACAGAGATTTCCTTAAATTCTTGAAACTAATAAATCTCTCAGCCATATTTACTGGGTATTTACTGAGGGCTCCTTCTCTCTCTGTGTTGGGGCATTTCTTCAGTGTTTAGGTAGAAAGTTTACAACTTAGCCCTTCTTGCTTGTGTAGAACCTAAATTCCACCAGACTTGAGAGCTTAGGGACAATCTCAGGTCTTTCCAAGTGTGTGCACAGCTGGACATGTATCCTTCATGATTCTCAGTAATATGTTGGAACTTTGCAGATCTTTTATGGACATCTCACTCCCAGCCTCTCTTTTTAATTAAGTATTTTGGTCAGCTTGTTGTTTGTCCTGTTATAGCTCCCTCAGGTGGCTATAATGTTATTTGCTGCTGCTGCTGTTAAGTCGCTTCAGTCATGTCCGTCTCTGTGCGACCCCATAGACAGCAGCCTACCAGGCTCCTCTGTCCCTGGGATTCTCCAGGCAAGAACACTGGAGTGGGTTGCCATTGCCTTCTCCAGTAATGTTATTTAGTAGCTGCTAATTGTTTCTGACAAAGGCCCTTTGCCCTGGGCGAGCTCTGAGTTAGGTCAGTGAAGACAAAACTTCTAGTGGAGTTTTCTAGTAATCTGACAGACATGTTAGATAATGACTGTTACCTGGGAATGGGGCTTTGGAAGAGATCCAACCCTATAGCTAGGAGATACAGCTTCCTTTGGTGGCTACTAGGCTGCTAGTTTTCAGCATGATTTGGGGGGTGTTGGTCTACCATGCTACCAGGAACTGGGGAGTGGGGAATAGAAATAGGATAACTCAAGAATACCAGTGGATCATATGGTGAGGTTATGTTTTCACTTTTTGAAGAAACTGGCCAAAGTGGCTATACCATTTTATATCCCCACCAACAATGTATCAGTTTTTCTGTGTCCTCCCAGTATTGTTATTGTCTTTTGATTATCACTATTCCAGTGGGTGTGAAGTCGTATCTCTCTTTTTTTTTTTTTTGAGCAATAAAACTGTCTTTATTCACCAATGACATGATCATTTCTGTAGAAAATTTTATGGAATCTACAGTAAAGTTAAAAGAATGAAGCTGTAAGTTTGGGATTTCCCTGGTGGTCCAGTGGTTAAGATTCCATGCTTCCAATGCAGGGGGCACAGGTTCCATTCCTGGTCTGGAAACAAAATCCCACATACCACAACTAGCCAAATAAATAAATAAAAATATTTTTTAAAAAAAGAACTAAGCTGTAAGTTTATTAAGATTGTAGGATAGAAGATCAATATACCAAAATTATTTGTATTTCTGTGTATTAGCAAACTCAGAAACTGAATTAAAAATACCATTGTAATAACATCAAAAAAGAAAATACTTAGAGAAAATAAGACCTATACACTGAAAACTATTAAACATTGATGAGAAAAATTAGAGAAAATCTAAACACATAGAAATACTATGTTTATAGAGGTCTCAGTGTGATTGTGAAAGACCAAAGAGGATGTTGTTAAAACAGAATTTTAGAAGTTGGAATTCAGAGAGTGCTTGATTCTCAAAGATAACAAAATTCTGCGTGTAGTCAGGGTGTTAACTGTTAAATAGAGTGAACATATTAGGGTGTCAACTGAGTGTATCTTTATGCATGTTTAGAGTACTGAGGAGGAGAGGGCAATGGCACCCCACTCCAGTACTCTTGCCTGGAGAATCCGATGGATGGAGGAGCCTGGAAGGCTGTGGTCCGTGGGGTCGCTGAGGGTCGGACATGACTGAGCAACTTCAGTTTCACTTTTCACTTTCATGCATTGGAGAAGGAAATGGCAACCCACTCCAGTGTTCTTGCCTGGAGAATCCCAAGGATGGGGCATCCTGGTGGGCTGCCGTCTATGGGGTCGCACAGAGTCGGACACGACTGAAGTGACTCAGCAGCAGCAGAGTACTGAGGAGGAGGGTCATGGCTGTGTAGTAGGCAGAATATGTAAAGTGATATTTTAAAGTGCTTTTCCATGTCTACTTTTGCTCATGTTATATTCTCAGATCTTGGTATAGTACCTGGCATGTAGTAGTCACTCAGTAAAAGTTGTGAAAGTAAAGAGGGACTAACAAAGTTTTACAGATGGTGCCTTTAAGGTGATTCATTACCCTAAGATAATTATTTGGCCAATTAGGAGGAAGACTTGAGGCAGAACAAAAGCTAATCCCAAAAGCTTATAGCAATAAGTTATATAAAAAAGGAAAGATCCCAGAATTCTGTCACCAAGATATTTTCACTTGTGCTGTGATACTTTGCTGGTGATGAGAGTATGCTTAATACATTGATAAAGTTTTTAAACGCCTTCTTTGTTTCAGGCACTGTACTGGGCATGGGGGATATAGCCTGAACAAAACAGATACACGTCTTACCCTCATGGAACTTACTGTCCAATGGGAATGACAAGTAAATAGGCAAATAATAATAAAGCATGACAAATAACTGTGAAGGAGGAAATGTAGAATAATATGTAAAAGGAACCTCTATTGCAGACATCTCAGCTGAGACATAAGGAAATAGTTGGCGAGGCAGTGTTCTAGGCGGTTGGAACAGCATTAGCAAATGCAAACGATGACACAAACCTGGAAAATTGGGAAACTAATATTCTATAGGCTAGGGAAGAACGGCTGAGAATGTGAGCAGAGGCCAAATCCTGTAAGTCCTTACCAGCCATTTTATGTAGCTTCAGATTTGTCCTATGGCATGGGGAATCCTTGAAGGAGTGACATAATCATACACATGATTTTAAAATAATACTCAGATTTCATTGTGGGCAATGAATGGGAGGGGATCAGAGGGAACTAGAAACCATTTAGTAAGGTAATAATTTTGATGAGAGAGCTGAGGGAACTTGAACTAGGGAGAGAAGTGGATGGAGAGAATATGGGACCTGAAGGAGAAATGTGCCTTGATTTCTGGCTTGAGTCTTGAGGTCAATGTTGGTTCCATTCACTGAGCTAAAGGACTCTTAAGAACAAATGGGTTTTGGGGAGAAGATAGTCCATTTAGTTTTTAATTATCTGAGTTTGTGGGAGTGTGTGGGTCAGCCTTATGGGACTTCTTGCAGGCTTCCTCTTCTTATGGAAACCAAGAGAAATATCTTGGTTAGAGATAGAAATATGGAAATCGTTAGTATATAGATAGTCACTAAGGCCTGTAAGAGTAGGTGAGATTGAGATGAAACAGCCATAGGTGGGAAGAAGCCCAAAAGAATATGGTATTCCCATAACCAAGTCAAGAAAGTGCTAAAAAAAAAAAAAGTAGATGAGATTGTGCAAGAAACAAGATGCATGAGAAGAGAAGCCTAAGACCAGAACCCTACATTTACGGACAGAGAAAAAGAAACTGCCATTGAAGGAAACTGGTCCCAGAAGTCAGGAATGGAGTGGTTGCCTATATTTTTACACTAAGATGTCTAGTGAGGGCTTCCCTGGTGGCTCAGCTGGTAAAGAATCGCCTGCAATGCAGGAAACCTGTGTTCGATCCCTGGGTTACAAAGATCCCCTGGAGAAGGGAACAGCGGCTACCAACTCCAGTATTCTGGCCTAGAGACTTCCATGGACTATATATAGTCCATGAGGGTCACAAAGAGTAGGTCACGACTGAGCAATTTTCACTTCACATCTGGCAGGATATGTATTGAGGGGTGTCTGTTGGATGTAGCAACAATGAAGTTGTTGATGACTTTGGCTTGGACACTTTTTTAAATTAATTTTTATTGGAATATAGTTGTTTTGCGAGCTTCCCAGGTGGCACAGTTGGTAAAGAATTCACCTTCCAATGCAGGAGATGTAAGAGATGCGGGTTTGATCCCTGGGTCAGAAAGATCCCCTGGAGTAGAAAATGGCTCCCCACTCCCTTATTCTTGCCTGGAAAGTTCCCTGGACAGAGGAACCTGGTGTCCTACAGTCCTTTTGGGTCACAGAGAGTTGGACACAACTAGGGGACTAAGCAAATAGTTGTTTTAAATTGTGTTAGTTTCTGCTGCACAGCAAAGTGAGTCATATATATATATATATATATATATACCCACATTTTTTGATTTCCTTCCCATTTAGGTCTCCGCAGAGCATTGAATAGAGTTGCTAGGGCAGTTTGAATGGGGGAGCAGAAGACAAGATTGCTCACCTTCCACTTGAGCAGTGAATGAGTGATCAGAAAGTGAATAAGTAAAAATAATGTTTTCAAGAAGTTTAGCTATGAAGGAAATGAGACAAGGGGCAGTACCTGAAGTGTGACATGGGGTTAATGGAAAGTTAAACTTTTTCCATTAAGTTCTTTTTTATTACTTTTTCTTTTAGGAATGTGATTTATCTTTTCAGTATTACCTTCATTATTATCTTTTCAAGGGGTTGGGACGATCCCCTGGAGTAGAAAATGGCAACCCACTACAGTATTCTTGCCTGGAAAATACCATGCACAGAAGAGCTTAGTGAGCTACAGTCAGTGGGGCACAAAGAGTCAGACACAACTGAGTACACACACACAACTATTTATAGTTACATATTTTTGCACTGTGTAGTTAATCCTTTGCATGTGGTAAGAAAATAACTTTACTA
The DNA here is from genome assembly GCF_029407905.1 of Bubalus kerabau. Classification (NCBI taxonomy): domain Eukaryota; kingdom Metazoa; phylum Chordata; class Mammalia; order Artiodactyla; family Bovidae; genus Bubalus; species Bubalus kerabau. The sequence goes on along the minus strand of NC_073624.1, from coordinate 214,768,779 downwards.
TCTTAATTAGCTAGATTTTCTCTTAATTGTTGAGAAATGTTCTAGATAATGAAATCTCATTTTAATGTATTATATCTTCTGTTTGTTTTTTAGATCATTCATCGAGATATAAAACCTGAGAATATTTTAGTATCCCAATCAGGAATTACTAAACTCTGTGATTTTGGTTTTGCACGAACACTAGCAGCTCCTGGAGATGTTTATACGGACTATGTGGCCACACGCTGGTATAGAGCTCCAGAATTAGTATTAAAAGATACCTCTTATGGAAAGTATGTATACTTGGGGATCCTGCCTGGCCTTTCCTAGCCATCTCTTTTTTCCCTCGGTGTTATCTGTCACCTGAACTACTGACAAACTCTGCCTTCTGCATCTGGGCTTGGGGTAGAAAAGGGACACCCCCAAATAGAGCAGAGAGACCCTAGACATCTATCCTGCTGCTGTTGATGTTGCCACACTTGCCCCTTGGAGCTGAGTGGCCCCAGCCCCAGGAAACTTATGCAGAAATCTCTCAGGCTGCCATCCATGCTTGCCTTAAGCTGTGCCCCACCCTTTACAGAGTGGCCTCCTTGCTTCTCTGTAGACTCTAGATTCTGCAGACATTTTAAAATCTACTCTGTCAGTGTTATCACAAGTTTCCTACTTCCTGAGTATGGCAAAGTCTTTGCAAACACTGACAAATAATAATTTTTAAATTGTACTAGATATTTCAAAAAGTAGAAAGGCCTCAGTCTGTTGTGAATCAGTAAAAATAGTATAGGAAACAACAATCTAATAAACAAATAATGAATCTTGAAGAACGTAAAGACACCATCAAGAGTGTGAGGGTTACAAATTCCTCTGTATCCTCACCAGCACTTGTTATTATCTGACTTTTGGATTCTAGTTATCCTTATGGGTGTAAAGTGGTATCTCCTTATGGGTTTGATTTCCATTTCCTTGATAACTAATGATTTTTGGACTTCATTGTTGATTTTTTTATGTGCTTATTGACCATTTATATATCTTCCTTGGAGAAATTTCTATTCAGATCCTTAGCCCTTTTTTAAATTGGACTAGCTTTTTATTATTAAATTGTAAGAATTCTTTGTATATCTAGATATAAATTCCTTATCAGATACTTATTTGCAGATATTTTCTCTTACTTAGTTGTCTCTTGATTTTCTTGATGGTGTGTGTCATTTGAGAAACAGAATTTTTAATTTCGATGAAGTTCATTCTGTCTGTTTTTATGCTTTTGGTTTTGCCAAATCCAAGACTGTGAAAGGCCTCTGTTTTAAGAGGTTTGTAGTTCTAGTTCTTAGATTTATGTCTCCCATCCATTTTGAGTCAATTTTTATAAGTGGTGTAAGATAAGGTTTTGGACATAGGTTCAATCACTGGTTGGGTAACTAAGATCCTGCAAGTTGCACAGCATGGCCAAAAAAAAAAGGGTTTTTAAGAAAAGATGTTTTATATATTTCTCCATGAAAGAGTGATTTATTCTTGTCTGTTTCAGACCTGTGGATATCTGGGCTCTGGGCTGTATGATCATTGAGATGGCCACTGGAAATCCCTATCTTCCTAGCAGCTCTGATTTGGATTTACTTCATAAAATTGTTTTAAAAGTAGGTAGGTATTACTGAAATGTACTGTTAAATGCCTAAATAAGTGTTTTCAGATAAATTCTGCTTGATTTTCAAATTTAGTCTATCTTTATAAGAATAAGGAAGCATACTGTTTTGATAGATGAAAGTAGATGGATGCTTTGGGCTGATAAAAAAAATGTAGAAAAATTCTGTTTTTGAAAATAATATATTTTTTTGCCTGGATGCAAATAGCTGTACCATGTTGATGGTTGATACTAAGAAAAATAGTAAAATAGGAACCTACTTCAGTTTGTCTGAAAGTTGTTATAAAATTTTGGCTTCTACAAATATTTGCTTCTTTCAAAGAGGACTTTTAAATAATAGAATTTATTTTGATGCTCTTTTAAAGCACTTGGAAATAGAAAACCAGTTGTTTACTAAGAAAACTTTTATTAACCACAGTAGATAAGCAGATAGCTAAATATCTTATTCAAAAATATGTTTGATGATAGCTGAATTATTTGATGATCTGCTTTGACTACCCAAACATTTTCATGGTTAGTGTTGCTCATGGAGTTTCAAAGATATATTTCTGATTGAGGAGCTTGAGCAACCTATTTTGTGATGAGAAAGCTATACATAAATATAGAATTACAGGATCATGAGGTAGGTACTTTGAACAACTCTAAAATCTGTGAATCTGGATAAATATTGGTTAAAGACACAGTTCAGACCCTTAAAGCATCATACTCTTTTCTGTCATATTTAAAATTCTGATTATGAGATTAATGGTGAGAGAACTCTAGAGATGATGGGATCAGTTTTGTCATTTTACAAATGACAAAACCAAGATACAGAAAGGGAATATTTGCCCAAGGTCACAGAACTAGTTAAGAGCAAAACTAGTGGTAGAACTTAGCTCTTTCCACTCCTATTTATAGTTCTCTACATTCTGCTACTAATCTATAGCCTTGTTTTTTCTTTACAATATTTTTATTTCTATATAATTTTAGTATTTTAGCTGTTTTGAATAAGACTTTGCTGATGAACACTTGCTAGATAAACCATTTTGATACCCTTATAGAAATACGTAAAACTTTGAATGTAAGCATTATACATTATGTCTTGTATTTTGAAAAAAGAAAATGCACCTGTGGTTTTTTATTCTCTACTGCCTATGTCCTATCAACAGATTACTGGGGAACTCACTTTTTTATGCTATATTCAGAAGATAGTTCTTTTTGCTATATTCAGAAGATAGTTTCTTGTTCAATTTTTAAAAATTGAGAGAACTTAATTGTTATTCTTTCTTTTAGTAATTTGATGCAGACCACATAACAATTTGATTATTTTGATTGTAGAATAATATGTATGTATTTTTTTCTTTTTTCAGGCAATTTGACACCTCACTTGCAGAATATCTTTTCCAAGAGTCCCATTTTTGCTGGGGTGGTCCTTCCTCAAGTTCAACATCCCAAAAGTGCAAGAAAAAAATACCCAAAGCTAAATGGATTGTTGGCTGACATAGTTCATGTATGTTAAGAGATTAAGGACTTATTTCTTGGAAATTTGCATAAATTATAATACAGTTTTAAGATATGACTTTAATGAAATTCCAAAAGGATTCATGGAGTAATATTAACTGTTCAAAGTTACTATATTCTTCTGTGTTTATGTCTTTAATTCAGAGAAGTTAAAAGTCACAGGCTGTTAGAATTGAAAGGCCCCTGGGATAATCCGGTCTATTCTTTTTTGTTAATTCCAATTTTATTGATAAACTGGAAAATTTTAAGGATAAACTGGAAAATGTTAAGGATTTACCATGTTGATCAACACCTCTTAACAGCCAGTCTTCCCAAGAGGTTTCTTCCTTGTACAGTGATATTCTAAGGTATGTCAAGGCATTGGCAGCTATAGTTGTAATGTTGTTTGAGGATATACCAGTGCCAAAATTCAGGTTGATTTGGAGAAAACAAAAACATTATATAGCACTTTTAAATTAGTTTAAAATTTAAATTTTATTTTGAACTGCATAATAAATATACCAGCATGCTTAGAATAGAATTCAAGAAGTGAGAGAGCTACTTGCTTCTGTTTATTTTCTCTTCCCAGCCAATTTTCTTTCCCAGGGTCAATTAACTTGTCTTACTTCTAATGTACAGCCCTTAAAAAAAGTGGTAATCTAACTTCAAAGCAAGTATAGCATGGTGTTTATGAGAGGGGGCTCTGAATTCACATGAACTTTCTTTAAAACCCAGCTCTGTTACTAATTAGCTCCATAAACTTGAGCAAGTCAATCTCCATGCCTCAGTTTACTGAGTTATAAAAAACATTAACAATATTTATTTTCTGGAGCTGGAGGATAAAATGAGTTAATGGTAGAAACGTTCTTAGCACAGAGCCTTGAATAAGCTGTCAACAAATGTTGTTAATGTTAACTGTTGTTGCTGTCTTTTAGATAAAACAAAACATGACATGTAACATCTAAAGACTTATCAAAGGAAGAGAGTTATTTCTTTGGTAACTGTAAAGAACTAGAGTTTATTAAAGGATCAGTTTTTTTTTTGCTACATTTTCCACTTTAATTTCTTTTTTTTCATGTCATAGTTTTGATTTTACAAAGAATACATAATGATCATAACAAAATAGAATACTTGATAGAGGAGTTAACATTTTCCCAACCCCCACAATCCAGGAAAAATTACTGTTGATGTTTTGGTTTATATACTTTTCCCAACCAAATACATGCATAACCATTTATGCTTTTTAAAAGGTATCATACTTTATTGTGGTTTAGTCACTAAGTTGTGTTTGACTCTTTTGTGACCCCATGGGCTGTAGCCCTCCAGGCTCCTCTGTCCATGGGATTTCCCAGGCAAGAATACAGGAGTGCATTGCCGTTTCCTTCTTGAGGGGATCTTCCCCACTCAGGGATGGAACCCGCATCTGCTGCATTGGCAGGTGGTTTCTTTACCACTGAGCCACCTGGGAAGCCCTATCTTACTTTACACACTGCTATGTAACCTGTTTATTTTGACTTAGCATTATAGTTTAAGCATACTGCCATGTCAGTAAATATGGAGCTGTGTCATAATTTTAGTGCTTGCATAGTGTTTCATTGTATGACTATACTATGGTTATCTTGAAATTTTGGACATTAGGTTTCAGGTTTTTTCCTTGCTGGTAAAGATGCTACAGTAGACATCTTTTATATGTCTGTATGAACTTGTGGTATTATTTGCTTGGGATAAATTCCTAGAAGTGTGACTGGTAGGCCAAAGGGTTTATACTTGTTAGGACTTTTGGCATATCTTGCTATTTTTTCCTCCAGAAAGATTTCATAGATTTATACTCAAGTAGCATTGGGTACAAATCTCTATTCTCAATCTAACATTGAATATTATATATTAAAAATATTTGCAACTTAATTAACTAGAAATAAAGTATATTTTTTAAAATTGTGCTTTCTTCATTACAGGGAAGTTGGACATGTTACTGACATTAATTGGTCATTTGTAGTTCTTATTTAAGAATGCTTAAACTATTTGTGATTTAAAGTATACTTTTACATTGACTTGCCAAATAATCATATTAGTGTCCTGTTTTATATGTTCTAAATACTTTTTTCAACTTGAATAATCCAGTGATTTAGAATGCCACATTTATCATAGATTGCTTATACATGCTGAGGTATATTTGTATTTCACTGATTTCTCTCCTTATTCTATTACAAGTACAATTTTGAGTATTATAACTTTCAAATACATCTTTTTTTTGGTCACACCATGCAGCTTGTGGGATCTTAGTTCCCCAACCAGTGATTGAACCTGGGCCCTGGCAGTGAAAGCGCTGAGTCCTAACCACTGTACCGCCAAAGAATTTCCTAAAATACATCTTAATACCTGGTGTAGAGCATGTATTTTTTTTTCATAGATTTAAAAATTTTAAACAATATTATAATGGTATAATTTCTATACAGTAAGCTACATGATTTCAGATGTACAATTTGATGAGTTTTGGTAAATGTATACATACCTGTGAAACCACCACTACAATCAACATACCTAAAATTTCCATCACTTCCCAAAATGTCCTTGCATCCTTTTGTCATCCATCTTTCCCTTCATTCCTGTCCCTAAATAACCACTGATTTATTTTCCACTATAGTTTGTATTTTCTAGAATAGTCTGTAAATGGAATCAAACAGTGTATATACCCTTTTATGTCAGTCTTTTTTAACTCAGCGTTATAGTCTAGAGATTCAGTTCATGTTTTTGTGTGTATCAGTAGTTTATTCCTTTTGATTGCTGAGTAATATTCCATGTATGAACATATCACAATTTTTAAAAAAAATCTGTTTCCCTGTTTTGGGTTGTTTCCTCTTTTTGGCTACTACAAGTAAAATCGCTGTTGACATTCACTTCTAAGTCTTTGTGTAGGTGTGCGTTTTTATTTTGCGAGGGACAACAGCCAGTCTGTTTCTCAAAGTGTCATATTTTACATTTTCCAAACCAGGGCAAACGTTTAACTTCTGTAAATTATACTGTTTACAGAAGGAATATTTATCTGCTTCCAATTGGCTGTGACCTTTTAGCATTTTTCTTCCTAAGTTTTATTGATGGGTAACTATTAACGTTCTAAAATAAGCACACACTTTTAGCTAGTTTCAGTCTTAAGGATATGACTATTCTCACATCATAAAGACGATAATAGACTTTATGAGTCAATTTTTTTAAATTGTGGTAAAAAAAAAAAACCAACCACGTAACATAAAATCTATCCTCTTAACCAAATTTTAAAATGTACAGTATGATATTGTTAACTATATGCAAATTCTTGTATAGCAGATCTCTATAACTTTGTCTGTGAATCAATTTAAACTAGACTTTGTGAAATAATCAGAAGTGTTATGTGCAATTACTTTATACATTCTGGATTTTAACTATTGTTTCCATTTATGAGATCTTAGACCAATTACTTGTCCTCTTTGGGCCTTAGTCTCCTCATCTGTACAATGAGGATAGTGGTAGTACCCACCTTGTAGGGTTGTTGCTGGGATCAGGCAATAGGAAAAGACTAGATAGAGTGTTGTATGACAAACACATAATAAGCATAAATAAAAGTTACCTATTATTAGTATGTTTTGCCTTCTTTTGGAGGAAGAATGAAAATTATCAGGCAAATGGCTTTTATTCAAATTATGTCTTTAATATTTGCATTAATGTATTCTAATTATGATTATTTGATTATATGTAGATTCATTATATACAACTTATTTTTTGATACTCTTACTTCACTGTCTCTTTGTTTTGTGGGGGTTTTTTGATTCTCAGTTGAAGTAATCCCAAGTGAAGGGAAGCAGAAAATAGCTGTTCTGATAATGGGTTATTGAAGGATTTGGGGACTTGGATATTTGTGAAATTGTTTTATGCCATATAAAAAGCATTGAATTAGGAATCAGACAATATGAGTTAAAATTTTAGTTTGACAAATTACTAAACATGCTTCTAGCTCTATAAAATGGAAATGATAAGTTATGAACTTTCTTCCTTACAGAGCTAGATAAGAGGACCAAAATGAGCTAATTAATTCCTACTAATTCCAGCAGAAATAGACTGACTTCTGTTTTGGCTAGAAATAGGACATTTAACCTGTAGTACTGCTTTACAAGTACAAATTTCTTACGGAAACAAGTGGTCAGAACTCACTGTCAAAAATTCCTGAGGTCTAAATTCTATCTTTTCAAGAACTCTTTTAGCCCTGGGTAATTAATTATACTTGCATTTGTGAAATTTAACATTTACCTTAAGGAGACATGTTAAGAATTTGTTTTAACATGGAATCTTTTTTCATTTTCTAGGCTTGCTTACAAATTGATCCTGCTGAGAGGATGTCATCTACCGATCTTTTGCATCATGAGTATTTTACTAGAGATGGATTTATTGAAAAGTAAGCATTTTGAGTGAGTGTGGACTTTTTCGTGTTTTGTATTAGGAAATTTTACTACCATGAAAATTGCTACATAGGTTAATGTTACACAAAAGAATTCAGTTTATCAAAAACTTACTGAGTTTTTGTATTAACTAGATATATGGTAGACTTACAGGTGTCATGGTGAAAACTCTAATAATAAAAATAGTGCAGGTAACATTTATTACACAGTTACTATGTCCTATACAGTGAGCTAAGCTCTTCACATGCATTTTTCAATTCTTACTATAGGGCAGAGATAACATTAAATAAACCATCAATACTTTTTAGCCTTGTTTCCACTTAGATCCCTGACTCAGAATAGTCCAGTTTTTCCTCTTGATAGCATCTCTGACTTATATATTATAATTAGCATTCATTTCCCAGATGATTTTTTTCCTCTGCTTTACTTATTATCTGTTGCAGTTCCTGTTGTTTTATTCTCCCCACCAAACTGGAAGTTCCCTGAAGACAGGGACCGTGGCTCTTAAAGCCTTTCTCTGTCCCACATTGTATCTAAAATATATGTTAACAATGTGGATTCATAAATCAGCCATGCTTCTTTAAAAAAAAACACCATTTTATATTTGGGCTTTGAAAGAAACAGGAAAAGTTTATCAATTGCAAAATTATTGTTTGCCTTGGAGTATGAGGCAGAAACATAAATATCAATTTAAAATGTGTTGGAGTTAGGATCAGGCATAGGAAAGTCCAGGACCTCCATCGAAAATAGACTGAAGTAGAAAAAATCAAAGAAAAGGGAACTGTTGAGAGTAAGTAGAACCTGAAGCATTTCAAGAATTTTATTCTAAAACAGAAAATGAGAAGATATATTAAAAGTGCCATTGATGAGAAGTATCAGTTATTGAATAAAAGAGTTTCTTCCTGTCAATTCTATATAGACTCATTTGATTTCTCTTGGATATTTAGCTATTGGGATTTTACTATCACAGGGTGAAAGTTCTTGAGTTCCACAAGGCAAGGAAATTTTAACAGAAATGTGCCATTTTCTTATTCAGGCGAACTAATCACACTGGCTTTTTTTTTTTTTTCATCTCACACTTACCCTTTTACTATAATTCTAGGGAAGATTTCATTCATGGTAGAACTTATTCAGTCTCAAACTGATAGCAGTAGCTGCTTCAAGAAGGGAAACTGTGTAGCTTGGGGACAAGGGTGGAAAGGAGACTTTTCAGTATAACCTTTTGAGTTTTGAGCCATACAAATTGGACTTTCTATTTAAAAATAAATAACTTTTATAAAAAGCCAAACTAGGACTTCCATAGTGGTCCAGTGGTTAAGAATCTGCCTGCCAGTGCAGGGGACATGGGTCCAACCCCTGGTCCAGGAAGATTCCACATTCCGCAGGGCAACTGAGCCCATGTTCCATGCCACAACAGCTGAAGCCTGTGTGCCCAAGAGGCCGTGCTCTGCAACAAGAGAAGCAACTACAACGAGAGAAGCCCATACACCACAACTAGAGAGTGGCCCCTCTCTACTAGAAGGGCAACTAGAGAAGCAGTGTGCAGCAATGAAGACCCAGTACAGCCGAAAATAAATAAATATATATATATTTTTAAGCCAACCTAAAGCCAAAACAATCTTGCTTCAATATTGATGTATTCTATTATAATTCAAAAATATTTCTCTAGAGTAAGATTTTAGAAACTAGTTCATCTTTCAAGTCCTGTTAAAAGAACAGGATTTAAATGTACTCTTGGGCACACAGGCTTCAGCTGTTGTGGCATGGAACATGGACTCAGTTGCCCTGTTAAAAGAACAGGACTTAAAAGGGACAAAGTGGCCTGAGTCTTCTTTGAAGAGAATAGTACATTTATCAGGATTGAAAACAGTGCTTTTATTAAGTAAGCTTTACATCACAAAAGAAAACTAATTCATATGTCTATCTTGTGAAAGTTTTATTAATAGTAAATTACCATGGAGAAATTGTTGAAAGATGTATCTTTACCAGGAAACAACCTGTATTAGGTAAATATTGTGCCATCTCTTGGCATGCATTACTGACAACTTATTTATGCTGTAGCTCAAATGTAAGTTAATTGATTAAAAGGTCTTTTAAAGATAAAACAGTATCTACATAAATAAAATTATTTGATATTGCTTGTTTTATCAGATTCATACCAGAACTGAAAGCTAAATTGCTCCAAGAAGCAAAAGTCAATTCATTCATAAAACCAAAAGAGAATTCTAAAGAAAATGACTTTATGAAAGAAGAAAGAAAAACAATTTATACCAATACACTGCAAAGTACTTCAGTTTGGGGAAAGGTAAAAACTGGTCTTATTTTTAGCTAGTATAACTGTATTATAGTTAGTACCCTAGTGATAAAAATAACTGTTCTCCTGACTCAGATTTTGGATGTATCTATTCTAGGAATTGGAAAAAGAGAAAAAGCCCAAGGAGATCAAAGTCAGAGTTACTAAAGTTAAAGGAGGAAAAGGAGATATCTTAGAACCAAAAAAGATAGTGTGTGAAGGTGGACGTTGTCAACAGGTTGCAGCTGAAATTGCTCATACTATGTCTCAAGATACAAAACCTGTAATCAGTGAGCCCCCAAACCCTGTCAATCCCAGCACTAACGCTATAGGCATGAAAGACGATCCATGTGCTGGAGGTAGTACGGTAATGCCACCCATCAATCTAACTAGCAGTAACTTGATGGCTTCAAATCCCAATTCAAACCTCTCCCACTCCAATTCAAGGTGAGTTTTAAAATGAACAGAAGGAAATGGACCTAAGTTTTATAATGTTTTTATATAATGGTATTTCAAAGAAGCAAGTTTGTAATGTCTGTATATAAACTGAATTGGAAGGTGTATTGAAATTATAATCATATAATGGGCCATTACTAAATTCTTCTTAAGAATGCTATAGAAGAAATTAACTTTTCTTGGCTATGCTCTAGGTGTGTGGTTTTTCACTAATGCAGTTTGCAAAAACTTCATTTTTAAAAAAAGGCCCTCAGAAAAATTACTTCCCATTTGAAGAGAAAAATGTAATGTGACCTTACTTTTGGTATTGATGTGCCTTCATATAGCAAAGTAAGCTTTATTTTCCTATCGTAGCAAATTATCTAAATGGAAAAAAGATAGTTGAAAATAATCTTATGTAGTCAGATAGCTTTTCAAGGTTAAATATTTTGGGAGAAAAACAATATACTGGATCAATTTTAGATTCAACTACTAATACAGATTTGAGACACTGGTACCATGAACCTAATTAATCAAGGGCAGTGTGACAGATGGATGGCAAGAGTCTGTCTAGCAAGGCATCAGGGCCAGTTCTAAATTTAGGGAACTGCTATGGCTCTAGATGGAAAAGGAGGCTCGGTTCAGCATCCTAGAAGACTAGTTCAATCCTAGCAGGCTGGTTTGGGCTGTAGGTTGTGAAGCTTAGGGGTCTGCCGAGGTGGCAAGTGGACATGTCTATACAACAGACTACAGACAGCAAGTGTCAGTCGTTCTTGAGGTAACTCCCAAGCCATGGTTGTAATAACCATAATTATAAACTAGCCTTGGTCAAAAGCTCAGAAATTCATGAACCCAGTAGTTAAGAGATCCAGGTTCAGAACAGATAGAAAGGACCAAGTGGGCCAGCTGGAGTAACCCCACCCACAGCATGGTGTCACCACCGCGAGTGAGTTGTTCTCTGCTCTGTTTTTACCTCTTAGAGCAGTTGGTACTTAAGGACTAACAATTGCATTTTGGCACATGTTCAAACAGTAGACTACCATGGTATAACTTATCATTATTGAAGCTAAAACAGAAGTATTTCTGAGGAGTTTTAATAACTTCTAATTTGTTTTTAAATAATAGGTTAACTGAAAGAGCCAAAAAGAGACGTACGTCTTCACAATCTATTGGACAAGTTATATCTAACAGGCATGAGGATACAGGTTCCACTCAAGTAAGGCAAGAACCTCATCATTAAATTACGTCCTCTTTCAGCATTATCCTCTCACCCTGTGTCCTTGTCTTTGTCTTTAGGGCTCTAACATTTTTTTTAATGTGCTTTTATTTTTCCCTTTTACCCTGGAGTGAAAATAGGTCATCATTTCCTTAATGCTTTCACAGTTTTAGTTAATTTCTTATAACTTGATTTGTGTATTCAATGAGTGACTTGGGGGAAAAAAGGTAAGATTTTCCTTTAAAAATCACAAGACTCTTTGGTTTTTCACTTCAAAAAATGATTTTAATATCTTACTTTATAGATTAAGAGCAATTGCCAAATAAATACATCTTACTTTTCCCAAGAAAACATAATTGGTGTCATTCATTTCCCATTTTTCACATAGGAAAATAGTTTACTTTATAATTGAAACAGTGTTATTTTATAATAAGAAGACATTGAAAACAACACATCCATCCAAGAACAAGTGACTGGTTAACTATGTTAGAGTTTATCCACATAATGGGATACTGAGCATTACATTGTGGAAGTATTCATTAACCTAAGAAAGTTTCTATCATCTATTGTAAAATAAGCAAAAACAGGTAGCACAAAAGTTTTTCCAGAATGCTGAGTTTACAAGTAATTTTTTCCTTTGGGTTTTCCCAGTGTCCAGAGCACATCATTTTGTAAATTGAAAAATAAGTTATTAATAAAATGAACCAGAGCAGTTTGTTCAAAATCAGAGTGCAATGAATAGGATAAAAAATTAAAAGTTGAGACTGTGGCTCTCATGATCAAGACTATTCTCAGAATATTGAGTAAGCTAAAAAAATTTATGAAATTTTTATTGGAGTTTGATCCGTTTATATATTTGATGATACTCTCTTCTACGTCTTTTTAGAAAAAATGATTTATCTTCGGCTGTGCTCAGACTTTACCGTTGCACAGATTTTCCTCCAGTTGCAGCGAGCAGGGCCTACTGTCTAGCTGTAGTGCCGGGCTTCTCATTGCAGTGGCTTCTCTTGTCGTGCAGCACGGGCTCTAGAGCGTGTGGGCTCGGTAGTTGCGGCTCTCGGGCTCTAGAGCACAGGCTCAGTGGTTGTGGCGCACCAGCTCAGTTGCTCCGTGGCATGTAGGACTCTCCCAGACCAGGGATTGAACCCTTGTCTTCTGCATTGGCAGGCGGATTCTTTACCACTGAGCCACCAGGGAAAGCCCTCTCTTCTACTTCTTAATTATTAAAATAACCTTGCAAAGACTGATTTTATGCCTATCTTACACCATCCAAAAGGCTGGAATTTGTTAGCTCCTCATCCAGTAAATAGTTACACACCTTTCTTCAAATTAACTCTTGTTTATTTGGTTTTTTTTTTTTAGAGCCAAATGGAGAAGTGTGTGTTTAATGAGCGAACCAGCCAAACTGACCAAATGGCAAATGGAAACAAAAGGAAGCTGAATTTTCCCAGATCTGACAGGAAAGAATTCCATTTCCCAGAATTGCCTTTCATAATACAATCAAAGGAGATGAAAGGAATGGAAGGTACACATTTGTTGCATAGTTTTACAAATCTCCAGATAGAATATTTTAAAAAAACTTTTTTGGTAATATAACTTACATTTATGATTTAGGTAGAAAGAAGTATATGTGTGTGTGTGTGTGTGTGTGTGTGCGTGCATGCTCAGTCCCTTCAGTCGTGTCTGACTCCGTGTGAAGCTGTGGACTGTAGCCCTCCAGGCTCCATGGGGTTCTCCAGGCAAGAATACTGGAGTGAGTTTCCATGCCCTTCTCCAGGGGATCTTCCTGATCTAGGGATCGAACCCACATCTCTTACATCTCCTGCACTGGCAGACAGGTTCTTTACCACTAGCGCCACCTGGGAAGCCCCAGAATGGAGTATATTGCTAGGCAAAATATTTTCAGTTGATGAAAAAAATTTTTTTCCATAGTCAAATAAAGGGTAAGACTTAAAGGAGATAATTTTAAAGAAGGGTTAAGAAAATTTTAAAAAGTAAAAATTTTATTAGCTCAATTTTATTGAAATGTTAGAATAGTATTTGAGGAAGATGTTTTTGGTTTAGTATATGACCTAGGGTAATTGCAGTTTCCTCTGTTTTTCTGTGATAACTTGCCCATGTAATAGCAGGAATGATGTATGTGTGCTTCAGCCATTCAAGGATTTAGTCGATTAAGATTTTATAACATGTATTGAGCTCATAAAATGAAACTCATTTTTTTTGCAGTCATTTCTTGGAAGAACAGTGACACCTTGTGAAAAGATAATATAATAGCAAGAAAATAGTACTTGCATAGCTCAAGAGGAATTATCTGATCCACTTAACAGTAATACTCAGAATTTTAAAAGTAAATGTCTTCTTTATTTAGAGGACAGACTGGTAGACTATTTGTAAAATTATATAACAAATCACTTATGATTGATATTTTATACCATTACAGCTCATGATTTGTTTAGTTCCTTTATAATAAACTGAGAAACTGACTTTAGTGGATATCAGAATTTCCATTTGAAACTCTTGAAAAGGAAAGTAAAATTTCAAGGTAAGAGTAACAAGTTCTCGTATGTATTTTTGCAAAAGTGAAACAGATAAAAGTGTTGAAGAGGGAATCAAAGAGAACAGATTCATCTAAAATACCAACTTTACTTAATGCAGATCAATATCAAGAAAAACAAGAGGTAAAACTTTTTATTGATAGCTTTTACTAAGTAATGATGTTTAGAACATTTGACTTAGTATATAATTTTAGTTATTACTGTTGGAAAGTTAGATAAAATTTCAAAATTCTGTAATCTTTGACCTCTAGAAACAGAACTATATTTTCCTAGAAAATTATAAAGGTTTTAAAAAATGTCTTATTTTTGAGGGTAGTAAATTTGAACCCTCATTTGAATGTTGAGTGATTGAATATATGCTACCCAGAGAAAATAGTATGTGTGTTATGTATACTACTTGGTGGTAGGTAAACCATGCCAGAGGAAAGGAATAGTGGTAGAAACATAGGATTATCCTGGCCACAAGAACATATATATTTTGTCTTTAGCCTTTTTCTTCCTATTTTTTCCTCCAATTTATTCCCCCATCTCTGCTCTCTAGCTACTGTCCTATTTTCACAAAGATATGCTCTCAGCTAAGTATCAGATAATCTTGAATTTCATTTGGGGATCTTGAAGCGATCAGTATCTATTATAAATTAATACTCTTTAAAGGTATTTTTTTAAGGGAAAGGGATTGTGCTGAGCATCCACTGAATTAAATTATATTAACTGCCTTCTATCCTATACACCTGTGAGGTCATCAACTTTGTTATCTTGGTTTCTTATTTTCTAAATAAAATTGACTACATTTTTATTTGTGATAAAATTAGCACATACTTGTTAAGGAAATTTGAGGAACTTATAAAAATAGAAACCATCATCTGAAACTATGTAAGAAGGTATTTTTAACTAAGTCTATTAATTTCTAGAACATTCAGGTAAGAATTATCAGACACTGTTAGATATACTTTCACAGTGACATTTAGGCCTTATTCCTGGCCTTGAACTTGTTGACAACTCCACAATCAGTTTTGCAGAGAAGAAATATTTTCTAGATAGAACAAGAAAGGCATTAATGGTCATCTTTTAGTTTGTTATAAAAAAGAATAAGGTGACTTCAAACATTTAAACCTGGGTGACTTACTGATGTCACAGCATGTTGAACAGCACACCATTTGCATTTTTTGAATAATCGATGAGTTAAGGGTCTTGAGTTTGGGCAGACTAGCAACGTGCTACATGTGTTTGTCCTACCGTACTGTGAAAGCCCTCAGAACTAAAATTACATTTTAATTTAGGAAGAAAGGAACTCTTAAGATAGTTCTGACATTTTAAGAATACATAATAGGAAGGGAAAATCCCTTTTTGTGCACATGATGTAGAACTCCTGAAAAGATCTTTTTAAGAGTAACAGTGAAACAGTTGTAGTTATTAGAAATATCCAGAAGTCATCAATGATAATTATAGTTTATATGTATCAGATTGGCCAAAAAGTTTGTTTAGGTTTTCCATAAGATGGTAAGGAAAAACCCAACCCAACACTAGTCATTCAAATACAGTTCTGACAAGTGACAGAAATTACATATGAGGCTGATTCAAATGCTTTTAATAAATTAATGTCAGAATTAAGAAAATGTCCTAAATTTCAAGTTGATAGGTTGTTAATTTAGAGCATGAGAGAGTATGATATGTTTTTAAAAACTTAAGACAGGGAATGGCAGCTTATTTGTTCTATTCACAGATTTGTTTCTGACTTACTAAATCATATCCAGGCACTTCCCAGTTAATAGTGTAGACATGTATTCAATAGATTCTATGACCTAGAGAGAAATTCCAATTACTGCTGAGTGAGTTAGGCAAGAAAGAAGAGTCCACACAGAAAAGCCTCCTTCAGTTTTGTCTTATGATGATAATAAGGACTCCTTTGCTAAATAGTCTCCCTGTGCCTTATAAAATAGCTCCCAGGTGCAAAGTACAAGTACTTATCTGTGGCTGTATTTCCTTAGCCAAAGACTCACCATTTCCTCAGTTAAGGTCCTGTTTCTATTTACTTTTTAGAATACAGGAAATGCACAAACTGAAAGGAAGAAGAACCTGTCAGATGTAGAGTAGAAAATGCAGCAGCTGAAAATTCAGGGAACCCCAGAATCACACTGTATGGTTAAAAAAATCCTTTTTATTAATATTACATACACAAAAACATTGACTAGATAATTTTACAGATAGATCATAAATCCTCTGTAGTTATGTGTAAACTCAACCTAAATTTGTTTTTAAATTTATTAATCTATAAATGTTTCATGGTTTTTTTTTGTTTTGTTTCATGTTTTCTTAATTTGAACATTAATTTATAAAAATTGCCTGACTGGTACATCCTAATAAAACTACAGCTTATGTTTGGTCATATGATTTTATTTGATGACCTGTTATCTCAGTCATGTTTGATTACTGGTCATTCTTAGCTTTGGTTCAGAACTTTATAGATAGAAAGATTTCTAAATGTGTAGTAAAGTGAGATTCCGATGTCTGGGAGCACCAGACATTTCTGAGCAAGCAAGTACACTTGATAGCATGAAACATGGGTTTGGTTTTATGCTGGACATTCTGGAGCAGTATTTAATTGAACATATCATGAAACATGTTTAAAACGATGGAAATTGAGCCAAGTATTGAAGGAAATCTTTTGGCTTGACCAGCATGTTTATCATTTAGTAGTTTATATAGAATATATTGTTATGTATAATTTAACATAAACATAGTCAAAGTTTTGGCAACATGTATTTATATTCTTATCCCTGGTTCTTACTGGCTTGGTTTCTGATTTTAGGATGGAGATGGCCATTGTAAGGGGAAGAATTTGAAGAGGAACAGACTTTTTTTCTGGTAGTGTCTTCTCTTTTAAATCTTAAAAAATACAAATTGGCAAGTCTTCCCTTTTAATTTTATGTACAACAGAAACATAACATGAGCTGTTACGACAGTAGTTAGTCCACAGTGGCATCATCCAACTTTGTTTTGTTAGCAAACCATTCATAGTTTTCTTCTTTCTTCTAAAAATTCTGTTGATGTGATGTTATGATTTGGAATTATAAAGTCATCTCCTCTCTACGTGCTTTTTTACTTGCCATGATTACTGAGTAGGTAACACATCCTGTCATATGACCCATACTGTATTTCTACTGATCTCTGCCCTCTACTAGTCATGTAATCTAAGTGTCAGTTTTTTTCTAGACTGCTCTAGCTTCCTGAAGTGAGTTCTTAATGAAATGTCTGACATTTTTAAAAAAAAGTAGTCCATTACATGATTAAAAATATGTTGTTAATTTGCTATAAAAATATTTATAATACTTAAAAAGTATCAAAATTATACCGTATTAAATGTTAATTTTTTTTATTCCTTTAAACAACTGCCAGCACTCTTTCAGGTTCCTAGTTCAATCTGATAGTGCCTTTTATGTAGTACAAACTTTTTCTATTTATGTATGACCCAGAAGAGAAACACTACCAAAATTCTTGGTTGTCATATTATTCAAAACACAAAATGAGATTGTTTGGTATTTTACCAAGACTCTGCCTGATTTTGTATTTACCAAATAGACTTGAAAAACAAAGGAAAACATAATTTCTTTATTATGATATTGTGATCTCTTTTCAACTTATTAAAAGGTTGATTAAAATTCGCAGTGAGTTCTCTGGTGGTCCAGTGGCTAAGACTCCATGCTCCCAATTCAGGGGGTCCGGGTTTGATCCCTGGTTGAGGAACTGGATCCCAGTTCAGTTCAGTTCAGTCACTCAGTCGTGTCTGACTCTTTGTGACCCCTTGGACTGTAGCATGCCAGGCCTCCCTGTCCATCACCAACTCCCAGAGTTTACTCAAACTTATGTCCATTGAGTCAGTAATGCCATCCAACCATCCTCTGTCGTCCCCTTCTCCTCCCACCTTCAATCTTTCCCAGCATCAGGGTCTTTTCCAATGAGTCAGTTCTTTGCATCAGGTGGCCAAAGTATTGGAGTTTCAGTTTCAGCATGTCCTTCCAATGAACACCCAGGACTTGACTTCACATTCCAGGATGTCTGGCTCTAGATGAGTGATCACACTACTGTGGTTATCTGGGTCATGAAGATCTTTTTTGTAGAGTTCTTCTGTGTATTCTTGCCACCTCTTCTTAATATCTTCTGCTTCTGTTAGGTCCATACCATTTCTGTCCTTTATTGTGCCCATCTTTACATGAAATGTTCCCTTGATATCGCTGATTTTCTTGAGATCTCCAGTCTTTCCCATTCTATTGTTTTCCTCTATTTCTTTGCATTGATCATGGAGGAAGGCTTTCTTATCTCTCCTTGCTGTTCTTTGGAACTCTGCATTCAAATGGGTATATCTTTCCTTTTCTCTTTTGCGTTTTGCTTCTCTTCTTTTCACAGCTATTTGTAAGGCCTCCTCAACAACCATTTTGCCTTTTTGCATTTCTGTCTCCTGGAGTTTGGTCAGATTCATGTTCATTGAGTCATTGTCCCATCCTCTGCTGCCCCCTTCTTCTTCTGCCTTCAGTCTTTCCCAGCATCAGGGTCTTTTCCAATGAGCTGGCTCTGTGCATCAGGTGCCAAATGCTGGAACATCAGCTTCAGCAACAGACCTTTCAGTGATTATTCAGGGTTGATTCCATTACAGTTGACTGATTTGATCTCTGTAGTCCAGAGTTCTTTGAAGAGTCTTCTTCAGCACCACAATTCAAAAGCATCAATTCTTTGGCACTCAGCCTTCTTTATGGTCCAACTTTAACATCCGTGGATGACTACTGGAAAAACCATAGCTTTGACTATACAGACTTTTGTCAGCAAAGTGATGTCTCTGTTTTTTAATACACTATCTAGGTTTGTCATAGGTTTCCTTCCAAGGAGAAAGCATCTTTTAATTCCATGGCTACAGTCATCATCCACAGTGATTTTGGAGTCCAGTCCAAAATCCAAATAAATAAAATCTTCCAATCCAAAATAAAATCTGTCACTGCTTCCATTTCCCCCCATCTATCTGCCATGAAGTGGGACCAGATACCATGATCTTAGTTTTTTGAATGTTGAGTTTCAAGCCAGATTTTTCACTCTCCTCTTTCGCCTTCATCAAGAGGCTCTTTAGTTCCTCTTCACTTTGGTACTTTCATCTCTTTTAGGAATTACCCATAATTTGTTGTGATCTAAACAAAGGCTTTGTGATCTAAACAAAGGCTTTAGCATAGTCAGTGAAGCAGAAGTAGACGTTTGATTCTTAAAGGATTGTCCTTTTTTTTCTTCAGTTCCTACAAAAATGCCTGCTGGGATTTTGACTGGGATTGTGTTAAAGTCTATACATCAATTTGAGGAGAATAGATATTTTAGAAATACTGACTCTTCCAATCCACAAACATGGTATAAGCACTACATTTAGTTAGATCTTTAAATTTTTTCTGTAGTATTTTGTAGCAGTCTTATACATCATTCATTATATTTACTCCAGTGTGTTTTGGGTTTTGATGCAATTATAAATGGTATTTTTAAAAATATCTTTTAGTTGGTTGTTACTAGTAGTACAGAGGTACAATTTGTCTTTCTATATTGATCTTGTGTTTTGAGACCTTGATGAATTAAATTCAACTTATTCTAGTAGGTTTACTTCATTCCTTCCTTCTTTTCTTTTTTGTCTATTCCTTAGGATTTCCTATATAAACAATTACAACATCTGTAGATAAAGATACTTTTACTTCTACCTTTCCACTGTTTCTGTGATGTGTGACAGCGCCGCACAGAGGTGGTGAGAGTGGACATTCTTGCCTTTTTTCCTATACCAGAGAGGAGACATTCAGCCTTTTCCCATTAAGTGTGATGTTAATTGTAGGTTTTATGTAGATAACTTTTATTAGATTGAAGAAGGTTCCTTCTATTTCTGTTTGTTGAATGTCCTTACCATGAGCAGGTATTAAATTTTATTAAATACTTTTCTTGTATCTTCTGAGATGATTTATGCTTTTTCCTCTTTATTTCTGTTAGTATGAATTATATTAATTGATGTTTTAATGCTAAATCAACCCACATTCCTAGGGTTAAAATCCACTTGATCCTTTTTATGTATTGTATTGAATTTGATTTGTTAATATTTTATTTAGATATTGGCATCTACATTAATGAGGGATTTTAGTCCATTCTTTTTTCTTGTGTTATCTTTGCCTGCCTTTGATATCAGTGTTACAGTGCTTCATAAATGAGTTGGAAAGTTTTCCCTCCTCTTTCCTGAAAGAATTTGTGCAAGATTAATTTTACTTTCTCCTTAAATACTTGTTAGAAATCACCAGTGAGGCCAGCAAGACCTAAAGTTTCCTTTGTGGAAAGATTTTAAGATGCAAATTCAATTTCCTCAAATTTATTTAATACATATGGAGCTATCTAGATTTGCTATTTCTCCTGTGTCAGTTTTGGTAATTTGCCTCTTTCAAGGAATTTATCTATTCCACCAAAGTTTTTGATTTTTATTGGCATAACATTGCTTACCATTTTCCCTTGTTATCGTTTAAGAAGTGATGTCCCGCTTATCATTTCTTGTATTGGTAATTCTTGGGGGATTTTTTTAGTAAGTCTATCTAGAGGTTTATCAACTTTCCTAATTTTTTTTTTTGAAGAACCAACTTTTGGTTTTATTTCTATTGTTTGTTTCTTATTTTACTGCTTTATGCTCTTCTTTTGAGCTTAATTTGCTTTTTGTGATATTGTGATATAGTAACAAATACAAATTTTAGGTCTTTGTCGCCTTTTCCTGACACAGAGCTCCCAAAACATTTATAATTTCCTGGCTGAGGAGTGAGAGGAGTGTCTTTAATAATAAACCCCTTTCACCCATACCTGAGTTCATGCTAATGAGGTATTTAGGTCTCATATCTTTGCTAATCTTCAGTCTGCTAGTTTATTAATTGCTGAGGGAGGATTATTACAATCTTCAACTGCAATGATGGATTTGTCTGTTTATTCTTTCAGTTCTAGTAGCAGTTGGTTTCTGCATGTTAAGCTTTGTTACCAGATGCATGTATATTTAGGGCCATTATATTTCTGGTGAAACTGACCTTATTCTGCTGTCCATTGTGTGAAAACAGTTGTTTTATTTATTTTTTCCAGTTCTATCATTGTTTAAGGTAATGCCAATACCTATTAGTCAATGATGCCTGGAACTAGAAATTTAAAGAATTCTGAAAGTGAAGATCTAGTCAAAGTTGTGAATAAGGAATAACCTTTAGAATCATTACCAAAATTTCTAGCTTTGTCTTATATAAAATGTTCCTGATTGATTATGTGCTCTTTTAGTTTAAGACTATCCCTAAGGATGTGGATATGTGGATAGGAATTTGTAATGGCTTGCCTGTTCTTTTTGTTGTTCTTATTCAGTTATTGTAACTCATTTATTCTGTGAATTCTTTGCCAATAATATGAACGTTTGAAGTATGAGGTTTGCCAATGGAACTTCAGCAGTGGACATAGATAGGATGGATAGTCTATTGGTTGATAATACTTTGTCAAAAGATGTTAGTCAGATAAGTGTGTTTGAGTTGTATTTCTGGCCTATTTTCATTTTCCATGTATGAATCTAACTTGTAAATATTTGTTACAAAGCAATTGTTTGAGGTAATGGGTTGCTTCCATCAAAACTGAAAATGTCCCATGGTGGCTAGAACATGAAGACATTAGATGGAGCTCAGAGATGATACAGTACTGATTTCTGTGTTTAATTTATTTCTATTCCATGCCTGCATCTCTCTCATCAGCTCTGCCCAAGGAGTTGGACAATAGATAATCACTATGAACTTATTTTAATCTCATTGGTTTCTCTTAATAACTTAATGAGTCCTGTAAGCAAAGGGAAAGTGAGGGATATAATAGCTATGTAGTTCAAGTAATCAACAAGCATTTGGTCTCTGTTCTTAGATCTCTTTTCTCTCTACACTCCCTAGGTGAGCTCACCTAGGTGTATGGCCTTAAATATCACTTATGTATTGATGACTCTTAATTCTCTCTCTCTAGACTGGACTTGACTTCTTAACTCCAGATTCAAATTTCCACTTGGCCATTCAGTAGTTCTACTAAAGCATATTATAGATATCTTATGTCCCAAATTAAGGTCCTGATCTCTCCCCCACTCTCGTGTTCCTCTTACCTGCTCCATGTTTCTTCATTTTGGTTAAGGGCAACTCTGTTTCTTCCAGTTGCTCAGTAATCCTTGACTTCTCTCTTCATCTCTATATCTCTAACTTATGCTTTCAGCTCTACCTTTAAAGCATTTCTAAGAAGTGACTGCTTTCCTCCCTCTACTGTTAACAACATTTCTTGCCTGGATTTTGTAGTAGTCTTCTGGTACTTGATCTTCCCGCTTTAACACTGTTCTACCTTCAGTTTCTTATCAGCTCAGAGTAAAAGCTGCAGACGTCACAGCAACCTCCAGGACCCTGCACAGCCTGCCTCTTCCTTCTCTCTGATGCTATTCCTCTTCTACTACTTATTCTGTTCCAGGCCCACTGGCTTCCTTGCTGTTCCTGCCTCAGAACCTTTGTTCTTGCTGTTTCCTCTGATGAGAAATATCTTTCCTCAGGTAACGCAAGAGTCCCTCCTTTAACTCCTTCCTGTTGTTCAGAACAACCTCCTTACTGATTTTACTCACACATGAAGCTTTCTCTATCAGGTTACTTAAGGTGACAACTTTCCCCATTCTCATTCCTGTTTCCTGCTTGACTTCTTCATATATCATTCCCTATCTGACAAACTTTATTTATTAATGATCTCCCTCCAATAAACTATGAACTACATGAGAACAGGGAAATTAGTGTTTTGTTTGTTGCTATATTCCCCAGCATAGAATAGTGCCTAGCATATATTGACCCTCAATAACGTTTTCTTGTGAATTAATGAATTTATTAAACACCTACATAGTAATCACTTGAAAAAAAACAAAGAATAAACTATGAGATAGTTTTATTGATGTGGTAGAATGTGCTCTCTATATCATGTTAATATTCGTTGTCAAGTAGCTGAATGAGTAGCAGTCATTCAGCATGGAGGTTAAAGGTGAAGGAGATGAGGTAAGCTTACAGCTTGTTAGCATTTTAATGGAGGAATTGAAACATAGGTACTTTTAGAGATAAAACTTGAAGGATGCTTTTTAGGAATGGAATCCAGAGGAATCTCAGATAAGAAAAATTTTTTCTCGAAATTTAGAAAGAGACAAGGAAATTCAGATAAGACAGGTGAAAGGGTAAAAAGAAATAATGCTCTACAATATATGGGTCAGAATTACACATATGAGTTACAGTATATGGGTCAGAATTTTAGATTTTCCACCTAAAGTGACCACATTTCTGTTTCTTTAGTAACTACATATCAGGAGACCTAAATTAACATACTTAGTGCTTGCCATAGAGTGAGAAATTGTGTGAGTACTGTCTCAGGGTTATGCAGGTCTCTCAAGTAACTCTTGGCTTAGAACAAGCAAAGTGATTTATTTGCTTAACTGGATGGTATTGAAAGTATAAACAAAATGTATAACATAAAGAGATAAGTAAAACAAAATTTGCTTCAGATTTACTTGCTTTTATTTTTAAATACTTACTTATTTATTTGGCTGTTTTAGCTCTTCCTTGGGGCCCACAGGCTCTCGAGTTGTGGCATGCAGGTTTAGTTGCCCTGCGGCACATGGGACCTTAGTTCCTCAACCAGGGATCAAACCTGTGTCCCCTGCACTGGAGGGTGGATTCCCATCCACCAGGGAAGTCCCTCATATTGATTTTCAGACTAACTTTGGGTTAAGATTCTTGCTCTTTACAACTGGTGTTTTATTTAATGGATAGCAGAATAGAGACTACAGGCATCCAATGGCTATTACGTAGTCTCTGTGCCTGGCTTGCCAAAGCATAAAGATGATTCCAAAGTTCTCTTTCAAGTCAGTTAGTCCTAACCCCCTGCAGAGGGACCCCAATAGCCGTCATTTTCAGGACCAGGAGCTTTTGTCTACCGTGATCTAACAGGACAAGTCATTCAGCTCCGTGTT
Source organism: Bubalus kerabau (assembly GCF_029407905.1). NCBI lineage: Eukaryota > Metazoa > Chordata > Mammalia > Artiodactyla > Bovidae > Bubalus > Bubalus kerabau. The sequence goes on along the minus strand of NC_073624.1, from coordinate 214,744,723 downwards.
GGACTGAACCTAGTGTATGAAGATGGGGTCCTAATGAGGCAGTGGTTTTTGCCCTTAAATCAGTGGTTTTTGCTCCCTAGGATGAGAAATGCAAGAAACAACGCATGCTAGGATTTGAGTTTCCTCAGATGAATGACTCCAAAGTCTTAAGACTTTTCAGATCAAACCTGATTATTTATATACATTTCAGGCAGCTTCTCTTGGACGTCTCTGAGTAATTTCTTTGTAGTTACTAATATTACATTTATCAGTATTATTAAACTGTTTAAAGCATCTGATGCCTCATGAAAAGCCTTTGTTGTTGTTCAGTCACTAAGTCGTACCCAACTCTTTTCAACCCGATGGACTGCAGCACACCAGGCTTCCCTGTCCTTAAACATCTCTTGGAGCTTGCTCAAACTCATGTCCATTGAGTTGGTGATGCCATCCAACCATCTCATCCTCTGTCGTTCCCTTCTCCTCCAGCCCTCAATCTTTCCCAGCATCAACCTTAAAAAAGTTCTGCCACCAGTAGTCTCCCTTGATTTGTTGTTTGATAGATTTGAATTTGGAAAAAGGGTTCCTTTAATTACTGTCCTTCAAACAATATCTAGTGGTAACAGAATATTTATTGAAACTATATCTATGAACTCCTGGGGCTTTTCTCTCTTTAAAAATATTTGTTGAAAAGATTAATCTCCAAAATATACAATCTGCTCATGCACCTCAATATCAGAAAAACAACCCAATCAAAAAATGGACAGAAGACCTAAACAGACATTTTCTCCAATGAAGACATACAAATGGGCAAAAAACACATGAAAAGATGCCCAACATCACTCATTGTTAGAAAAATAATCAAATTGAAACTACAATGAGTTATCACCTCACTGTGGTCAGAATCGCCATTATCAAAAACCTACAAACAATAAATGCTGGAGAGGATGTGGAGAAAAGGGAATCCTTCTGCACTGTTGCTAGGAATGTAAATTGATACAGTCACTGTGGAGAACAGTATGGAGATTATTCAAAAAACTAGGAATAAAACTACCATATGACCCAGAAATCTCATTATTTGGCATATACCTGAGAAAACCATAATTCAAAAGACACATTGTTCATTGCAACAATATTTATGATAGCCAGGATATGAAAGCAACCTAGATGTCCATTGACAGATAAGTGGATAAAGAAGTTGTGGTACATATATAAATGGAATATTACTCAGCCATAAAAAGAAATGAATTTTTAGTCAGTTGTAATGAGGTGGATAAACCTCGAGCCTATATAGAGTGAAGTAAGTCAGAAAGAGAAAAACAAACATTGTATATTAATGCACATATGTGAAATCTAGGGAAATGGTACTAGTAAACCTATTTGCAGGGCCAGAACAGAGGCACAGACGTGGAGAATGGAATGGTGGACATAGCCGGGGAGTGAGAGGGTGGGAAGAGTTGAGAGAGTGGCACTGAAACATATACATTCCCATGTGTAAAACAGATAGCTGGCCGGAAGTGGCTGTGGAACACAGGGAGCTCAAGCTGGTGCTCTGTGATGACCCAGAGGGGTGAGACCGGGAGAGGGGAGAGGTGGCAGGTGGGAGGGAGGCTCAAGAGAGACGGGATATGTGTATACTTGTAGCTGATTCACACTGTGATACAACAGAAACCAACATGACACTGTAAAGCAATTACCCTCCAATTAAAAATTTAAAAACATATTTGTTGAATGAATATTCAATTTTTAGTAAGAGCCATACAGTATAATAGAGTCCAGATTATCATCTGATTGCCCAAAATAGAATCAGGACTTTTACACACTTCTTTACTGCAGAATATGTGTGTGGTATTTTGTTGACTCAGTTTTCCTCAGTTGGAAAATGGAGACAAAAAAGCTTACCTCATAGAGCTATTGTGAGGACTTACTAAGGTAAGGTTTAATACACACAGGGCATATTGAGTTTATACTATACTGATTAGATTTAGTTGTCTTCTTCAAAGATGCAGAATTACAGTTTTGTTTGTTGGCTGTCCTCTCGGTTTGCTGGATCTCAGTTCCCCAACCAGGGATTGAACCCAGGCAGGCTACAGTCACTGGGTCACAGAGAGTCAGATACAACTTAGTGACTGAGCACATACACATAGCAGGGAAAGTACCAAGTCCTAACCACTGGACTGCCAGGGAATTTCTAGAATGATGGTCTTTAATCGTAGTTCTTTTGACCAAGTTGTCTGAGTTTATCCTGACTTCATTTACTTTGATAATAAATTGGTCTATAAGTGCCCCTTACTTTTACTGTGTACCATCTGTGAGATTTATGAGCAGATCTGTACCTTGGTCTCCATTTGTTTAGATATGAAATTGGCATGGATGACAAATACATCCCTGCTTTTAATGTGTAAAAGTGTGAAAAGTGAAAGTGAAGTCGCTCAGTCGTGTCCGACTCTTTGTGACCCCATGGACTGTAGCCTACCAGGCTCCTCTGTCCATGGGATTTTCCAGGCAAGAATACTGGAGTGCGTTGCTATAAAATGTTACATTAAATACAAGAATAAACATGGCATTTCAAGTTTTAAAAGAGAATTGTGTAACGGATCTCCTTTTGAAGTTAGGAAGAAAGTCAGTCTCTGCTGATTCAGTAGCACTTTTTTTAGAGTTGTGCCATGTCAGGGGAGAGACTAGTATCATTGTTTAGTCTCTAAGTTGTGTCTGACTCTTCTGAGACCCAATGGACTGTAGCCCGCCAGGTTCCTCTGCCCGTGGGATTTCCCAGGCAAGAATACTGGAATGAGTTGTTATTTCCTTCTCCAGAGGATCTTCCTGACCCAGGAATCCGCACTGGCAGGCAGATTCTTTACCACTGAGCCACCTGGGGTATTGTAGTTCTGTTCTGTCCTGGGAAAACCAAGTCAAGACCTGCAATTTCTAATGTTTCTCCTTTGAGCCTACATTGGATTTTCTCAGAGTGTTTGTGCATTACAAGGGTAGGTAAGTTGATGTTACAAATGTGGCTGTGGTAGGGTGCTGAGTAGATGAGTTACGCGTTAATATAAGGAGATGAAGGTTTTATGAAGCCTGAAGCTTTTAGATTTGAAGGCCCCTTGGGGGGAAAAAACAATACAAATTTGCAATTATGAAATTGTTAGGGCTGTTCTCATGGCCTTGGAAGGCACCTATACAAGGGAGAGGACTTTATTGACTTCTTGGCATATATGCCTCTGTGGATAGGGTTGCCATTACTTTGTTCTGTGGCCACCAAAAGTCACTGAGAAGTGGGAGAGGCAGAGGCAGTGGCAGCTGAATTGGCAGTCAACCAGGTCAGGTTTTGAAATCTATTGAGTAGATACTCATGTGATGATTAGAATCCTGGTTCTAGTCCTTTGGCCAAGTGGAGTTGTTATAAGTGGAAGGGTTTACAACCGGTAGCTCAGCAGGTTGCTGCTGTGTGGCACTCATCTCCCTTCATTTGGAAGAAGGAACACAGGATACCATTCCAGTGATGGGACGCACCCTGATATATTTATCACCTTGAAGAATAGACTTCCATTTTTACTGCTTATACCATATATGTAAATAAATTTATATGTTTCACATCCTGCTTTATAATGCTAGTTACCTCTTGATTTTATCTTTGTTCCTTAACACCCTACCCCCAGTACCTTCATATAATTATGGACCTTGATATGTATGGAACAAATCATTTAAATTCAAAATGACCTTGGTAGTTTGGAGACTTGCTGAAGAATCAATGGATGATGTCAAAACTGATCAGTAAGAATCTGAGACATGGATGTCACAGACCAAGCTTGTCAGAAGAAGTTTTGGGATGGTTTTTAGTGATGTCATGTTGCAGTTCTTCCTTAAAATTTCAGAACACTCACAGTTCCATGTGCTTTTAGGAGTGTTTAGTTGAATTTTTTCTCAGGTTTCAGTCTGAGCACATGAATGCCAGAAATAAAAATGAGTTTTCCCAGCTTTCCTTACATATAGTTAGCACGATCAGAGAAATAGTGATAGTAGCAATTTGTATGGAGAAGGCAATGGCACCCCACTCCAGTACTGTTGCCGGGAAAATCCCATGGATGGAGGAGCCTGGTAGGCTGCAGTCCATGGGGTCGCTAAAAGTCAGACACGACTGAGCAATTTCACTTTCACTTTCCACTTTCATGCATTGGAGAAGGAAATGGCAACCCACTCCAGTGTTCTTGCCTGGAGAATCCCATGGACGGAGAAGCCTGGTAGGCTGCAGTCCATGGGGTCGCACAGAGTTGGACATGACTGAAGCGACTTAGCAGCAGCAGCAGCAGCAATTTGTATTAATCTCTGACAAGTCAAAGATTTTGCTTTATTGCTGTCAAGTCCCTGGGCAACAGGCAGCCCAGGACTGTGATCTCTGACAGAAGAAAAATTATTGAAACAATCATTGTGATCACATAGGCTTTCTACAATTTCTGGATCACTGAACAGGGAGGTGGTGATTCAGTGAGAGACTGGCACATTTGGTGAGTTTATGAGGTGGGGATATAAGCTTAGGGAGGTCAAGATGGCTGGAGTTGGTAAGGCAGAATACTAGAGAAGGAAAAACTATGTAGAGAAGGAACTTAGAAATCTGCATGGATTCCTCTCCAATATCTGGCTGAGTAGTAATCAGAGAATGTGTGACAATCATGAAAATGCACCTCCTAGAGCTCCAACTGCAGGGAGTGCAAATTACCTTACACCAAAAGAATTACAAGAATTAGCTAGCTTACTGGGAAGATTCAGGAAAATATCCCTGGTATTAGATTTGGGGCATTTAATCGAGGGGACTGGAATATATGCCTAGATAAGCAGGAGTTCACTGACTTGGGGGAAACCTGTCAGGACATGAGATTTAACACTCTAGCAAGGACCTTACGGAATGTAGGAAGCACACTGCTGTGTTTGCTCTTAAAAGCCTGGGAATAACTATGGGATATATATCCCATGGGATATAACTTCCCAACACCCAGGGAAGTAGAAGTGCCTGAATTGCCTTTACAGTGAGAAAGGAAGAGAGAAATAGGATAGAGAATAGAATAAATGTATTATATAAGACCAGGAGACAACCAGAGAATAATGTTCCATGGGAGGGCCCAAGGGACACAAGTTCATTAGGAATACCCTGGTGAAAGGAAGTGCAAGTCTTATATACTGAGAACTACAGTGAAGAGACTGATGCTGAGCCCCTGATATGGCATCATTCCTTGAGGAGACTAACTGGCTAATTGGTGGCAAGTCAAATATATCAGGCTGTTTCATCCTTCCCAAACTTCCTTAGAGATATAGTGCAGTGTAAATGTTTTCCACTCAATCTTAATTTCATCCCTCTCTCCTTCATAAGCGTCAGCACTGCCTTGCAGTCTTATGACACCCTTAGCTACCCCTGGCTGTCTTCCAATTTTTCCTTATGGGTATTTACTTCCATAAATCTCTTTTATGTCACATCCTCTTCTTGGCATCTGCTTCTTGGAGTAATCAGACTGACAAGGTATGCATAGAGGAAATTTACAAAGCCAGCCAAAGAGTATCTGCCAGGGAGCTATAAGCTGAATACTTCTTAGAGATCACACCGAGTTAGGAGAGACTCAAGTTTCTGACAGCCAAGTGCAGGGGGTGGCGGGGAGTAGATGATGAACCTGAGACATATTATTGTAACAGTAAGTTCCTTTAAAAGAGATGCTGAAAGGACACAGACACCAACTAGAAGGGACTCCTAATGGTCAAATCTGAGACAATAGGAACAACAAAACAGCTGAATGCAGAGTTCTAGAGAAAGCCTTCTTAAATGAACAATGCAAAGAAATAGAAAACAATGTAATGGGAAAGACTAGAGATCTCTCCAAGGAAATTGGAAATACCAAGGGAACATTTCATGCAAAGACTGGCACAGTAAAGGACAGAAACAGCAAGGACCTAACAGAAGCAGAAGAGATTAAGAAGAGGTGGCAAAAATACACAGAACTATACAAAAAAGGTCTCAATGACCCTGATAACCATGATGGTGTGGTCACTTACCTAGGCCAGACATCCTGGAGTATGAAGTCAAGTGGGCCTTAGGAAGCATCAGTACGAACAAAGCTAGTGGAGGTGATGAAATTCCAGTTGAGCTATTTAAAATCCTAAAAGATGATGCTATTAAAATGCTTCACTCAGTGAAGCAAATTTGAAAAATTCAGCAAATTTGGAAAATTCAGCAATGGCCACAGGACTGTAAAAGATCAGTTTTCATTCCAATCCCAAAGAAAAGCAATGCCAAAGAATGTTAAACTACTGACAATTGCACTCATCTCACATGCTAGCAAGGTAATCCTCAAAATCCTTCAAGCTATAGGCTTCAACAGTACGTGAACTGAGAACTTCCAGATGTTCAAGCTGGATTTAGAAAAGGCAGAGGAACCAGAGATCAAATTGCCAACATACGTTGGATCATAGAAAAAGCAAGGGAATTCCAAGAATACATCTATTTCTGCTTTATTGACTATACTAAAGACTTGGTGTGAATCACAACAAACTGTGGAAAATTCTTCAAGAGATGGGAATACAGATCCCTTTACCTGCCTCCTCAGAAACCTGTATGCAGGTCAAGAAACAACAGTTTGAACTGGGCATGGAACAACAGACTGGTTCAAAATTGGGAAAGGAGTACGTTAAGGCTGCATATTGTCACCCTGCTTATTTCACTTATATGCAGAGTACATCATGCAAAATACTGGGCTGGATGAATCACAATCTGGAATAAAGATTGCCGGAAGAAATATCAACAACCTCAGATATACAGATGATACCACTTTAATGGCAGAAAGTGAAGAGGAACTAAAGACCCTCCTGATGAGGGTGAAAGAGAAGAGTGAAAAAGCTAGCTTAAAACTCAACATTAAAAAAACTAAGATTGTGGCATCCCATCACTTTGTGGCAAATAGAATGGGAAAAAGTAAGAACAGTGGCAGATTTTATCTTCTTGGGCTCCAAGATCACTACCGATAGTGACTGCAGCCATGAAATTAAAAGACGCTTGCTCCTTGGAAGAAAAGCTATGACAAATCTAGACAGTGTATTAAAAAGCAGAGACATCACTTTGCCAACAAAGTTCTGTCTAGTCAGAGCTATGGTTTTTCCAGTAGTCATGTATGGATGTGAGAGTTGGACCATAAAGAAGGCTGAGCGCTGAAGAATTGATGCTTTTGAACTGTGGTGCTGGAGAAGACTCTTAAAAGAGTCCCTTGGACAGCAAGGAGATCAAACCAGTCAATCCTAAAGGAAGTCAACCTTGAATATTCATTGAAAGGACTGATGCTGAACCTCCAATACTCTGACTACCTGATGTGAAGAGCTGACTCGTTGTAAAAGCCCCTGATGCTAGCAAAGATTGAGGGAAGAGGAGAAGGGGGCGATAGAGGATGAGATGGTTAGATGGCATCACAAACTCAATGGACATGAATTTGCACAAACCCCGGGAGATAGTGAAGGACAGAGAAGCCTGGCCTGCTGCAGTCCACGGGGTCGCAAAGAATAGGACACGACTTAGGGACTGAACAATAACAATGGACATATAAATAAAAATGAGTATGATTCTATGAACATATAAATGAATAATTCAAAAAATAAGTAAATAGGGGAGAAGACACAGCTCTTTCTTGCAGTAGAGCTGCATTTAATAAATGTAGAAGGAATGATGGAAAAAGAAAATCATCATTTACCATCACACTAATAATTGATGCTGGCAAAAATCACTGAAGGGTGCTAAAACTAAACAGGATATTGCATAGTGTCTCCCCATAGATAAATTATTTATTACAAAGGGGAAAGTAATTTTACAGAGGAGTAATCTTAGTAAATTGGTTAAAGTGAACATTTTCAGTAATGGCACAAATTGATATAATTTACCACTTGACAGGATGCAATGAGAAGAACAACATTATTTCTCTGATAGTCCTGCCAAAAATGCATGACCTGAATGTAAACATGAGGAAATATCAGGAAAACAAAATCTGAAGCCCTATAGAAAAACAACTGGCCCGCAATACTCAAAAGGATCAAGGCTATGGCAGTCAAAGAGAGACGGAAGAACTTTTCCATACTGAAAGAGAAGAAGAGAGATGAAAGCTAAATAAAACATGTGATCCTGGACTAGCATGCTTTGCTATTAAAAACATACTGGAAAAACCTTGAATGAGGACTCTGGATTAACACCATACTATTATATTAGTGTTAATTTCCTACTTTTGATTGTTGTATTGAGGTTGAGTAAGAAAGTTAAGTAAGAACATTTGGCAAAAATTGTCAATTCCAAGTATTGGTGAGGATGTGGAGCAGTAGGGTTTATTATACAATGCTAGTGGGAATGCACATTGGCGCAACCACTTTGGAAAATCTGGCATTACATCTACTCAAGTTGTAGATGAGCCTGCACTAACTCAACTCTTCCTCTCCTTGGTGTTTAGCCTAGAGAAAGTCTTGCACGTGGACTTCAGGAGTTAAGTAGTATAAGGATGTTTCTAGCAGTGTGGTTTATTGTAGCAAAAGTTGGAAACAAACCAGAAGTCCTTCAACAATAGACTGGATAAACAATGATATATTTAATACACACACAGACACACACACACAGTCTTTAAGTGAATGAACTACATTCATGCATCAGCATCAATAAATCTCACCAACATCTTTCATCAAAAAAGCAAGTCACAGTATGATTCCACATGTGTAAATTAAAAACATGCAAAACTGTATCTTAAAATATACAGTATATGATTAGATTATTTTAAAAGGTGGTACTAACAAACACAAAATTCAGGATAGCAACTCTGTCTGCTGGGAATGTGATCATGGAGTGTACCTGGAACTTCTATGGGACTAGCAATGTTGAGTTTCTTGAGTTACTGTACTTCAACAGTGTCTGTTTTATTACTATTCTTTAAATATGCTAGTTACATTTTTGTATTTTTATAATAAAAATATTTTAACCAAAGAAAACAACCCAATTCTTACAAACTGAGATAGAAATTGATATTCTTGAAAGTCAGTACAGGAAGTGCAGGACTCTTCAGACATCCCTACAGATGATTGTCCACTTTCTATTTCATTTTTTATTTTTAATTTATATGTTTTTATTGTGAAACATTTTAGAAATATAAAGATGCTTAGAGAATAATACAATAATCACTTATGTGTCCATGACCACATGTAAAACTTAACAAAAATAGTTGAAGCCCCTTGTGTAACCATCAATTACATTTCCTTTCCTGCATTCCAATAACTATAGTTCTGAAATTTGTATCTGGAATTACCATTCTTATCTTCCTGACTTTATGCAGGTACCCTTAAAATCTGTATTGTACTGTTTGGCATGTTTGACATTTTATTAAATGGTATCATCCTGTACATATACTCCTGCAACTTATTTTTCCCCAGTTAAAAAAACAACTTTGTCCATGGCAGGATTCTTTGCATCTAGTTTTAATTTATGTTTCCAATGCTCCAAAATTTAAAAAAAATTTTTTATTATGGGAAGTTTCAAATATATACAAGAGTATATATCCATCTCAGAGAAGGCAATGGCACCCCACTCCAGTACTCTTGCCTGGAAAATCCCATGGATGGAGGAGCCTGGTGGGCTGCAGTCCATGGGGTCGCTAAGGGTCAGACACGACTGAGTGACTTCACTTTCACTTTTCACTTTCATGCATTGGAGAAGGAAATGGCAACCCACTCCAGTGTTCTTGCCTGGAGAATCCCAGGGACGGCGGGGCCTGGTGGGCTGCCGTCTATGGGGTCGCACAGAGTCGGACACGACTGAAGCAACTTAGCAGCAGCATATATCCATCTACATCTACAAGAGTAGATGGAGTATCATTTTGATACATGCACAATGAACCCCTATGTACTCATCACCCAGATTTAACAATTATCAACACGTGGTCAGTTATATTTCATTCATTCCCCTACTTATTTCCTCCCCTCTTCTATTATTTTGAAGCAAATACTGACATCAATATAATTCTTCCCTAAATACTTCAATGTGTATATCTAAAAGCTAAGTCCTCTTTTTATAAAGACATAATTGTCTTTACAACAGTTTTGAAGTTTAATATTATCAATACCCAATCAGTGTTCAAATTCCATATTTCTCCTGTTTTTACATTTTGTTTGAATCAGGTCTCTCTTTTAGTTTTTTTTAAACTGCTGGTGGACTACCCTGTGTAAGGCACTAAGTATAAAGTTCTACTGAAAATATGTAGGGCTGAAGATCTCAGTCTGAGTGAAGAGCAGCTCACTCCCTCTATCAATGGGGTCAGAATCTAGACTTCTTCAGGTGGCTTGTGGAAACCAGCAACAATTTCCACAGAAGCCTGGTTTGTTCATCACTGATAATCATCTAACTCTGTGAGAATGTTGTTTTTTGTTCTTCTTACAGAATGTGTAAAAAGTTCCTGTAACATATCTTTTTTCTTAACACCCCATTAGATGGTTATGCTATTACTCAATATTTACCATGTCAAGTAAAGACATAAATAATACTTTTCTGTTTACTAATAATCCATGCTGTTTTAAACAAATACTTATTTCCATCATCCTACTATCCTTGTTCTTTCTTGAGACTGAAGAAGGGTGTGGGATGAGATGAGAGTGAGGTGAGAACCCCTTGAAAGTATTGATGTTAACCAATTGAAACCCATCACGTGCTCTCCGTACACAGGTTGCTTTAATAGAACAAGCAGCCTCCTCTCTCAGACATTTTGCATTTATATTCAGTGTAATTCCAGTTTCTCCTTAGTTGACCTGTCTTACTTTCAGGCTCTCAGCCATCATTTGGGCTATTGAAGTCTAATATGCCCTGCCAAGTCCATGGTGCAGTCTTGAAAGTGTTGCTCTTGTTGTTAGCATAATGGTGCTTATGGGACAATTTAAATATTTTACTCTTTCTGGGGTAAAAATAAAAATTATTTGCAGTGGAAAAATGAGACTGCTGATGCTAGTGATTAGAAGCCTCACTCTGCACACACATGTGCACATGCACACACACAAACACGAAAGCAGCCCACTCTCATGAATGTGATTGAATTAAGACAAAGATGAGCTCCTTCAGGGTGCTTAGACGGTGCTAACGAATCTTAAGCCTCAGCTGAACTCTTATATGCCAGATGTCACATGACAGATGACATACTCAGTTGTGAAGAAAAAAAAATATATATATATATGTGTGTGTGTGCTGGAAACATGTTTGACACTGATTAAACTGTGAGACATGTTTTTAACTATTTTGGAATGAACTGTCCTTAAAAACATTTAAACAAGATGCATGTTTGAAATACACTTGACTTTTGAAGATGTTTTCAAAAAACACAAAGCTGCTTATAGTTGAATAAGGCTTCCTTTCCCACAGTTACCCACAGAGCTAGAACTCAGGAGGAAGAGGGAAGAAACCAGCTTAGCTCTGCTCCTGGTCACAGTGCTCAGGCAGCCTGGAGGGGAGGACAGCAGGAGAAAAAGGGGTGGTGAGCTCTGCCCAGGACGACAAGCCACTCCTCTTTCTTTGGCAGCCCAGAGCAATTATTTCATGAGAAGCCATCTTGATGACATGTGCCCCATTCACATGCCCCAAATATGCTGTCCAGCTGCACTGTTTCCTGTGTGGAAGCATTGTATGAGTAATCTACTGGTATTTGGGTGAAGCAGGAACCTGAGCAGATCTCACTTGAAGTTTCGTTGACCCTGAGAACCTGGCATTGATTTAGAGCATCACTTAGTACAGGTAGAGGATTCTTCGGCAGTTAGAACTGCCAGCTTTCCACAGCCAAAATTCAGTGGTAGTCACTGACCTCACAGTCTTGACAGTCTCTAGGCAGGGTTAGAGGGTGCAGCATGGACATGCAGCGTTCACCATCTGCTCTGCCCTCGAATTACAGATATACCAGCAATACACATCACAACTGCATCAGCAGGAAAAGGAGGGTGGAAGTGCTTCTAGCCCTATGCCATATTTTAGATCCAACACTTTGTGCACTTATCTTGGAAAAAGCTTTGGGAACAGAGGAAGTCATAGTTTGATGGCATTGTTTGAATTTGACAAAATCACTGGTACAACTTTTCCTTCAATAGTTTCCTAAACTCAGCTATGTTCACTATATATGTTCTTAAGAGGTAAATTCTGTTTAGTAGTAGGGGAAATAGTCATGATCCTTGGGTTAAAATCTAGGTCATACTTTGAGATTATTCTGTACAAGAGAACCTCAGGAAAAACAGAGTTTCATAATGATAATGAGCCACAGCTTTATTCAACAAACATTGTTTTTGAGTGAATTGTATTGAGTTATCAATGTTTGGTAACTAGAGTGTGAATACTTGTATGGCAAAGAACCAAGTTTTCTTCATCTTTTATTCGCTATGGCAGTTAGTAGATGGCAGAGATTCAGTAAAATAGAGCAGAGTAGCAATGTATCTAAATAATAATAATACTGAGTTGACCAAAATGTTCCTTCAGGTTTTTCCATAACATCATACAGAAAAACCCAAAAGAACATCTTGGCCAACCCTGCAGTTAGTGTTGAGAAAGAGATTATTAATGATCTGTGGGATCCTAGAGGGAGAGATGAGACTGGGGGGACTAAAAATGCTTCAAGGGGTAGTGTTTTCTGACAGGTAGATGGACCTTAATAGACTGAAATAAGGGCTATCATATATTGGGTGTTTAATGTGTGCCAGGCACTGTGCTAAGCATTTTGCATGCATAATCCAACAGAATCCTTCAAGCAACCCTATGAGAAAAGCACGATCAATATCCCCATTTTAGTGCTGAAGAAACTTGTGGCTCAGGCAGATTAAGTCATCTTATCAAAGTCACACAGCTGCAAGGTGACAGAGTCAGAACTGAATCTAGTCAAACATGAAGGGTATGCTCTTTAACACTGGGCTATATTGTTCTCTATTCTAGGAAGTGAGACAAGTGGTTTAGTGTTTGGGAAAACATGGACCACATTCTAAAAGCATTTATTGGTTGATGTGACTGGAGAGTAGACTATGTGGATTGGAGAACAGTGGGAAACAAGGTTGTTCCAATAAGTCAGGACACATCTCAGAGAACTTGAAATGATGCTATCCTAAGGAATTGGGGGTTTGGGGAAGGTGATGGAAACATTCAATGCCTATTATTGAAGTGGCAGATCAGATACGTGCTTCAGGAAGACAACTCGGTGCGAAGGGGCAGAATGAGAAGCAGAAAAACCAGTAAGGTGGCTGTGGCAGTAGTGGCACAGGAGTGGCAAGGCATGCTGTAACACCAAGGATACGTGATTTCCTCCTGCAAGTCTAATTGGGATTGTTTCATTTTAAGAAAAACAAAAACACATTTAAAAATCTAGACTCAAAAGGACCATAATTGAGGAAATAATTATTAGCTTTATAAAATGTGTTCCACTTGTGAGCTTTTAAATAGGATTTAAGAACTGATGCCTTCAAACTGTGGTGTTGGAGAAGGCCCTTGAGAGTCCCTTGGACTGTGAGGAGATCAAACAGTCAGTCCTAAAGGAAATCAACCCTGAATATTCATTGGAAGGATTGATTGATGCTGAAGCTGAAGCTTCAATACTTTGGCCTCCTGATGCAAAGGGCTGACTCATTGGAAAAGACCCTGATGCTGGGAAAGACTGAGGGCAGGAGAAGGGGACGACAGAGGATGAGATGGTTGGATGGCATCACTGACTCAATGAACATGAGTTTGAACAAACTGCAGGAGATAGTGAAGGACAGGGAAGCCTGGGGTGCCGCAGTCCATGGGGTCACAGTCTGGCATGACTTAGTGACTGAACAACAACAAAACAGAATTTAGGGAATTTTTGCACATCTCTGGGAACTATGTAAACCAGCCTGTATTTCTGTAACATTCTGTGTATACGTATTTTTTCTTTAGTTTTGGTTTACTGGTTCTTCATTGCTTCTCAGGCTTTTCTGTAGTTGTGGACAGCAGGGGCTACTCTCTAGTGGTGGTGCACAGGCTTCTCACTGTGGTGGCTTCTCTTGTTTAGAGCACAGGCTGTAGGGCACGCGGGCTTTAGGAGTCGTGGGGCATGGACTCAGTAGTTGCGGTCCCTGGGCTCTAGAGCACAGGCTCAGTAGTTGTGGCGCGCGGGCTTAGTTGTACTGTGGCATGTGGCATCTTCCCAGACCAAGAACTGAACCTGTGTCCCCTGCATTGGCAGTGAACTCGTTACCACTGAGCCACCAGGGAAGCCCTTGTCTAATGACATTCTTAAAGGAACATTTGTTGATCAGTCATCACAAAGGAATATAGGGAATGTGTATAAGTCTCTTGAAACAAAACCCCCTTTTCTACATGACTCTACTTTCTCTTCTAACCCTTATGAATGCCACTTAAATGTCATTACATCTTCAATAAATTCCTGAAATATTTCCAAAGAAATAGAAATCAGTAGAATTAAGCATTGGAAAACTCTCAGACAATTGCTCCTGGACTGTGCTCTGGATCTACAAGTAATTCCCTGGCTTACAATGCTCACTCATATTCCCAAGCTGTGTGTGGAGAACTGAGGCAAGCGAGACACCACGACAGGGACTGATTACACAGACTCTCCCCCTGTCCAAAGGGAATCACTCATGAGAAGGCAGGCTCTCTCATCTTCCTTTCAGAGGGATTTCATCCCGTGAGTCCTCACCCAGAAATGCAGAATAAACAAATAACAACAATTATGTTGACTGTGAGATCTCATCACCCACTTTCTGAGGTCTTAACAGCCAACCTAGAAGCTGTTGAACCACAGTGAGGGAATGACAGTTTCACATCTCTATGTCCGTGGGGATATTTTGCCTGTCTCCACAGGTCAGCATTTTTCATTTGTTCCCTAAAACACGATCACATGGATGCTGTGGAATTATTAATTTCAAATGTGGGAGCAATTATGTTAAAATGAGTTTTTTGTCATTTAGAGATACATAATGAATATGTGTAGATGAAATTATATGATGCTGGGACTTCCCAGGTGGCCCAAAGGCTAAGACTCCATGCTCCTAGTGCAGGGGGCCCGGGCTTGATCTTTGGTCAGGCAACTAGATCCCACTTACGGCAACTAAGACTTGTCATGCACATCTAAGGATCCTGTATGCTGCAACTAAGACCCAGTGCTGCCAAATAAATATTTTATAATAAAATTTTTTTTTAAAAAATTCTACAATGCCTAGAATTTGCTTCAGAATGGCATAGGAAGATTTCCCTCGTGGCTCAATGGGAATGAATCTGCCTGCCAACGAAGGGGACATGGGTTTGATCCCTGATCCGAGAAGATCTCACCTGCCATGGAACACCTAAGTCCTCATGCTCCAACTACTGAGCCTGTGCTCTAGAGCCCAGGAACCACAACTATCGACACCCAAGTGCCCTAGAGCCTGTGGTCCGCAGCAAGAGAAGCCACTGCAGGGAGAAGCCGCACACCGAAACTAGAGAGGAACCCCCACTCGCCACAGCTAGAGAAAAAGCGTGCGCAGCAATGAAGACCCAGCACAGCCAAAAGTAAAGCAAACAAACAAAATTTTTAAATGGCACAGGATGGAGGAGAATCAGTGTGAGGGGGTGTGCAGACAAAATAATAATGGCCAGGAGTTGATGATTGTTAATGCTGGAGAATGGGTGCATGAGGAATCATTATATTATTCACTATATAAGTTAGTGAATAATTACTATCTTTATAAAAAGCCTACTATTTATATGCTTTAAATTATACATAATTTTAAAATGAGCACTCTTTATGTAGAGGGCAGAATTAGCAATGTTTAGATTTGGGGTTGAGCATTGTAGTGAAAAAGGAGAAATGGTGATGAATTGTTTCTAGAAAAATGTGTACATCCAGTAATTTCTCTTTGTTGTGCATTATACACTATTCTGTCCACCACCTGCCTCTAAGGCTACACTAACTCTACAGAGCTGTGCTTAGTTTCCTATGCATTTACCTGAGTCTTTTATCTTTATTTCTAGAGTTTTTTCACCTCTGGCTTGTCTCTTTCATTAGATTAGTAATCTCATCATGGCAGGACATTCCATGTAACCAGCCCTTCACTCCATAGCCCTGAGTACTATGATTTTCCAAGAATGATAAAATTTTAAAAAGATGGGAGATCAGAGTGTAAGCCAATATTTTTCAAAAGACTTGCAATGGGATGGTTAATTATCTAAATGTTGGTTTATGCATCAGAAACTGCTGAGTTTGCTTCAGTCACCAACACTGATTCTGAAGTTAAGGGGGAGACATACTTTTTCTTCCTGTAAAACAGAAATAGGGCTTTCCTGGTTGCTCAGATAGTAAAGACTCTGCCTGTAATGCAGGAGATGTGGGTTCGATTCCTGGGTCAAGAAGATCCTCTGGAGAAGGGAATGACAACCTGCTTCAGTATTCTTGCCTGGAGAATCCCATGAACAGAGGAGCCTGGTGGGCTACAGTCCATGGGGTTGCAAAGACACGACTGAGCAACTAAGCACTCACACAGGAAACAGAAATAATCTAGTCTCAGAATGATTCTGAGAAGGGAGAGGAGGCGGGAAAGGAGGGAAACAGGGGTGGGACTGGCAGCAGTGTTCTTCTGTTAACCAATGGTTGTCCCGAAATTCATTCCTAAGTGACGAAAGTGAAAGTGAAGTCACTCAGTCGTGTCCTGACTCTTTGCGACCCCATGGACTGTAGCCTACCAGGCTCCTCCCGCCATGGGATTTTCCAGGCAAGAGTACTGGAGTGGGTTGCCATTTCCTTCTCCAGGGGATCTTCCCGACCCAGGGATCGAACCCAGGCCTCCCACATTCCAGGCAGACGCTTTAACATCTGAGCCACCAGGGAAGCCCTCCTAAGTGGTAGAGACCACAAACCTGTCCCCAGGTGGCTGTGCCCACAACCCTGAGTCTTGTTTCTTATTTGTGTGGCTACAACACGGTTCTGACTCTTCTGAGTAGGTGAAGTTGCTTCCAGAAGTCTTCTGTAGCCACTGTAGCCCCTTTACCTCTTTTTAGCATAGAGTTCTAGAAAATGTTATTGCTGAAAATGGTCAGAGCATCATCGTAAAGGTTACCAAAGGCTCTGAACGTGCAGGGCTCACAGCAGATGCCGGGTCTCAGCTCCACCAGCCAGCTCCCTACCTCCACCCAGGTCCTAGAGATGCACCTTGGAGGTTTGTTTAGAAAGTTTTAGTCTGATAGGAATCAAGGGATAGATTGAGTACCCCGTTTGAGAACTATAATCTCTAGTTTTGGCTTTCAAAAGGAAGTTCAAAGAAAGTGACTTACCTCTTAAGCAACTGATAAGATGACGGAGCGAACTGCTGTGAGAAAGTCATGACGTCGTCAGTCTTTTCTGGTCTCCACACAGAAACTGCAACTCTTGGTTAGAAAATAAAGGAGGAAGTGAAGCAGATTTATCATTGCTTAAGGAGCTTGGTACGCAGAGCTAGGATTTCCTAGCTGTTGGCTGAGGTAACAGGGGGATACTTTCTCATGTGTGTGCTGGGCCCCCGCTGAGAACTGGGGAGCTGCTGGTTACTAGGCTGGACCTGCTTATCTGTGTTCTCCTAGAAGCTCACTGGGTACTACTGTGATCTCCTTTCTTCTATGTCCAACATTGTTCAATACCTGCAGGAAGTTTTCTGTAGTAGAAACCTTTCATAGCAGTTCTGCATGGATAATTGGCAAACATGGTTGTGATACAACAGGTAAGACTGGATGATTCGAAAGTTTCTTCTGCTAAATGGACATTAATATTTTAAGATTCCCCTTCCCTTGGCCCTGTGAGTGGTTAAGAAAGTGAGTAGTGAACAGGCCCACGCTCCAGGGGTTCCAGACAGCAGACGGGACAGGTAGTCTGAGCTCCTGGAATCCTAGCCAGGCTCTCAGCCCTCCTTTTTCCTCTAGGAAGAGGTTCTTGTTCAGTTGTTAAAAATGAAAAATCCTGCTCCCTAGAGCATCTAGCCACTCTGCAGGGGTGTTACCTGATCTGAAAGGCACCTTGGCCTTCCCCTGATTGCAGACAGCATGCCTCCAGTCTAGACTACACAAGGTCTCCTGCTCTGTCTGTTGCTTGAAGGGCTTTGGAATGAGTTGACGTCCTCATCCTCCTGCCCAAGGCTAGTCCAGTCTGTGTTTCCTCTTTTATAAAATACTTCATCAGGACCCAAATTAAATCTCCCTTGCCTTAATTTGGGTCCATTTCTTCTTGATTAGTCATCTCAGATGACATTATAATTTCTTGTTTTTAGTGTATTTTATTGAAGTATAGTTGATTTATTTATTTGGGCATACAATGCAGTGTGTGGGAATCTTAGTTCCCCAACCAGAGAACCCACAGTCCCTGCATTGGAAACACAGAGTCTCGTGGAAAGCCGGGGAAGTCCCATGGCATCTTTGTTTTGGGGGGTGGGGAGCTGTAAGCTCTGGGAGTGCCCATTTAATGGGGAGCAGAGAGGCCACATGCAGTGTGTGTGTGTGTGGTAGAGTGTCTGCAGCAATCAGGAATGGCGGACTGGAGTGGGCATGGCAGTGTGGACGGGCCTCAAAAATGAAGTGCAAAGTGGAAAAAGTAAGATACGATGAGATCTATATCACAAAGTCAATGATGTAAATTAAAATGCATGCAAACCAGACAACACACACTCCCTTGAACACATACAAGCCAAAAATAGAATTAAAGATATTAAAATGGTTGCATGGGGCTTTCCTGGGGGTCCAGTAGTTAAGACTCTGTTCTTCCACTGTAGAGGGCATGGTTTGAGCCTTGGTCGGAATCCTGCATGCCACACAGCAGGGTCAATAAAGAAATATAGCAGTTGCTTGTGGGAAGAACAGGAGTGAGAAATGGGCATAAGAGGAAATAAATGTGTGTATACTTAAAAGTGCAGCCTTGTATGGACCAGTTAGAGTATAATGTCCTGTGAACCGAAAAGTGTGATTAACACTCAGCACCAAAGGCCTAATAAGTTAAAAAAAAAAAAAAAAAAAAGAGAAATTAAGTGCCCTGAGCCTTGCCAAATCCTCAGTTCTGTTTGGTCTGGTTTCTCATAAATCCTGCATCCACTTTTTGCATCCAGCCAAGGGTGGCAGTGGATGGGTCGGACTGGGCCCTCAGTCATTGGAATACAGTGTCTTGACTTCTTCAGATATAAGTCTAGATCATCCTAGACCAATGCAGTCATAAAGTACCTACCACTAAAAACTTTCACCATTTAAAAAAACTAACTTGGGGACTTCCCTGGTGGTACAGTGGATAAGAAATCTGCCTGCCAATGCAGGGGCACAGGTTCAATCCCTGATTCCAGGAAGATCCCATATGCCGAGGAGGAATTAAGTACATGTGCCACAACTACTGAGCCCACTTGCCCTAGAGCCCATGCTTGGCAACAAAAGAAGCCACCCCAATGAGAAGCCTGTGCATGGCAATGAAGACCCAGCACAACCAATATATAAATAAATAAATAATATATAATTTTTATTTTTTTGAGATATTTCTTGGTCAACTGTGTGTACAACTTAAACCAAAAAAAAAAAAAAAAAGACCTAACATTCTCCAAATTAGCATGTGTTCAATAAGTACCCTGGTGGCTCAGAAGGTAAAGAATCTGCTTGCAGTACAGGAGACCCAGATTTGGTCCTTGGGTCAGAAAGATCCCCTAGAGAAGGGAATGGCTGCCCACTCCAGTATTCTTGCCTGGAGAAACCCATGGACAGAGGAGTCTAGTAGGTCACAAAGAGCCAACATGACTAAGCGACTAACACGTTCACTTTTTTTTCAAGCTTAAGTTAAACTGATCTTTTTTTGGGGTGGGGCGGGGCCAAGCCTCAAGGCTTGTGGGATCTTAGTTCCTTGACCAAGGATCAAACCAGTGCCCTCTGCAGTGAAAGTACAGAGTTCTAACCACTGAACTGCCAGGGAATTCCCAGGTTGAGTGATCTTCTACCATCCATTCAGACACCTCTTCCCCATATGACGTCTTATGTGAATTAGAAATGTGCCTCTTCCTGTACAACCCCACAGTCAGGTGCAGGTGTGGCAAGTGGAGCTGGGTTACAGTCCCCCTGGCCCTCTCTGTTGTTCAGGGCACAGTCCACACAACTGTAGCACACAGCCCTATAAACAAATAGACTTCTCTCTGTCTCTCTGCTGCGTTTCTCCACTGTTTGCTGGTTGGTCTAGGAAAGGCAGGCTTGACTGGCCATCCTAATCCTCAAGTAGAGCAACATATCTCCCATCCCACATGCTCTTCTGGAACTCTGCCCCTGCCTCTCTAAAGGTGGAGACTGATTTCACGCTCCTCAAGTCTGGGTGAGCTAGTGACTCATTCCAAAAACCAACAGGACACAGCAAAAGTGACACTGATTTCTGGGGTTTAGGTCATAAAAAGTGATACAGCATCCACACTGTTGGCTGGAACACTTCCTTGCACTCAGAGCCTTCAACTGCTGTGTAAGAAGTCTGACAATGCTGAGGAAAGCCATGCCATGTGGAGAGGCTGAGTGTGGGTGCTCTGGCCAGCGGTCCTAGTTTTTGAGTGTTCCAGGCTCTGACATCAGACATGTGCGAGAACAATAGACATGTGCGAGAACAAGCCTTCGATGCTTCTAGCTCCCACTTGTGAAGTCATCACCAGACTTCGAATCTCCCCAGCTGAGGCCCACACAGCTAAAAGCAGAGAGAAAGCCTCGGTGATGGTCCCCTTTATGAATTCCTGACACATAGAATCCATGAACACAAATTGGTGGTGGTTTGATGCCACTAAGTTTGGTGTGAGTTGTTACACAGCTGTTGCTGCTGCTGCCGCTAAGTCGCTTCAGTTGCGTCCGACTCTGTGCGACCCCTTAGACAGCAGCCCACCAGACTCCCCCGTCCCTGGGATTCTCCAGGCAAGAGTACTGGAGTGGGGTGCCATTGCCTTCTCTGTATTACATAGCAGTAGAAACTAAAAGACCCATTATCTTCAACAATCCCAAAAAGTAGAGCAATAAGAAAGGGAAACTGTTATAAATTAAATTTTTTAGAAGTATCAACTGAAAGAGACAGAAGTGAGGTATCAACAAACACAAATGACATGGTTTGGTTCCTGACTAGAATAAAGCATTACAGAAAGATTCTTAGGAAAATTAGGGTAATAAGACTTTTGACTGCATACCAGATAATAGTAAGGAATTACTGCTTTAAAAAAAAAAGGAATTGATAAAAAAAAAGTGTGATACAGTAGTTATTGAAAAAAGTCTTATTTCTTACAGATAAATACAGAAGTATTTAACTATGAAAGTATCTCTGATTTGCTTTAAATTGATTTTAAAATAGAGGTTGGGGTTGATGAAACAAGAGTGCCATATGTTGATAATCACTGAAGCCAAGTGATAGATGTGTGCATGCAGGCTAAGGTGCTTCAGTTGTGTCTGACTCTGTGTGACCCTATGGACTGTAGCCTCCCTGGACTGTCCAGGGGGTTCTCCAGGCAAGAATGCTAGAGTGGGCTGCCATGCCCTTCTCCAGGGTATCTTCCCCACCCAGGGATTGAAACTGTGTCTCTCTTGTCTCCTGCATTGACAGGCAGGTTCTTTACCACTAGTGCCACCTGGGAAGCCCCAGGTGATAGGTACAGGGGATTTATTATATTATTATTTCTCCTCTTGTACATATTTGAAAATTCCCATAAGAAACAGTTCGACAAAAGAGAGGATGTTAGGTCATCTGTCCCTAGTCTTCCAGGCTGTGGTTTTGTGCTAACAGATGCCAATGGTTTAAATAGATTGCTTCTCTTGCAAACATGATCTCTGTGTACTTCTGGAGACCCAGGATCCTACACTCATGTGCAGATCTCAGGCAGAGAAGTGGACTAGCAGAGGAAAGCATATTTTTAGGTAAATGTTTATACTCAAATTAGTATAATTTTTGGTGGCTAGAATTCCCCTTAAAGACAAAATTCTCATCCCTGACAATACCCAGTATTAGGTACACAGAGGGGATCCTGACAAATTGGTGTGAATTAAGAAACCTGATTGTTCAGGATTCATTCATCAGCTTACTCTGAAGGTTAGATAATGTTTGATTTTGAACCTTGAAATGTATCTGTCAGCAGAAAACACGCTGCATGTTGCTATGCAGATGACATTTTTTTTGCAAGGTCCTTCTGTTTGCATGTGAGTTCTCTCCTTGAAGGAAGACTATTAACTCATGCTGCAGCCTGCTGCTCTCTGCTTGGTTCTGGCTATGCCACTAAGCCCAAAATAGAAAGTTCTTTTTACTGCAGAGCAGGGAAAGAGGTTTAAATTTCTCAATTCAAATAACAAAGGGTAGCACTATCCTGGCATTTCTTGGGAGGGGGTGGGGAGAGATACTGCCTGCTTCATCAAGGAGGAGTCATGTGACACTGGCAGAGGCCAGGACCAAGAGACAAACACACACTGTGGTAAACTGGGCTCGTTTCCCGTCCTGGCCCCCCTCATCCCCTCTGTGCCACTGTGTCACCTCTTTTAGGACATGGGAAAGCAGCTGAGCCACTGGGGATTCAGTCCCAGAAATGTCACTGAAGTTATCAGGCTGGAAACAGTTCTCTGAGCCAAACCCCTTCTCTCTCAGCTTTTAGTGGAATCAGTACCTTGCCACAGAGTTAAACAGTAGGGAGATTTTCTTTTTTTTTCTTCCTCTCAAATGGTCAAAAACTTGATCTCTAGGGTCAGAAAGAGTTTGGGGAAATGGCATTCTTATATATTACTAGAAGGAGGTAGATTGACCCAGCCAACTGGAAAGCAATCTGACAAGACGGATCCATGATATAGCAAAGGATGTAGACCCAGAGGCTCTCTCATCTACAGCTGGAGGCAGTATAAACTGGTTCCACAGACAAACTCTTGTACAAGTACCGCAGGGGACATTTACAGTTATGTGCACAGCAGCAATGTGAACAAGACCTAAATCTTAGAAACAATGCACTTGCCCATGAGCAGGAGAGTGAGTGGTGAACTCTGGTGTATTTATGCACTGGGGTATTTTACACCAGCCAAAATGAACTCCAGTGGAATGTAATGATACGGATGGATTTTTTAGCAAAGTAATATTAAGTGGAGAAAAAAGTCCTGAAAGATTACATACAATATGATATCCTTTTTATAAAGCTAGGCGCAGGATTTCCCCAGTGGTTAAGTCTGCCTGCCAGTGCAGGAGACACGGGTTCAATCCCTGGTGCGGGAAGATTCTATATGCCACAGGCAACTAAGCCCGTGTGCCGCAGCTACCGAAGCCTGCTTGTGCTCTAGAGCCTGTGCACCACAATAAGAGAAGCCCACACACCACAGTTAGAGAGTTGCCCCAGCTCGCTGCAACTAGAGAAAGCCTATGTGCAGCATCCAAGACTGAGCATAGCCAAAAATAAATAAACAAAAATTAAAAAAAAAAATAAAGCTAAGAACAATTTTAAAATTACAAGATACAGTAAACCCAGGTAACACGAACATCTGCAGCAGGATGGTCCTCTTGGTTGGGGAGCACAGGGAAATGGGGGGGAAGGCCTTATGAGTTAAATATTGGTTATTGTTGAAGTCCTAGTTTTTGTTTTGGGTTGTCGATTGACAGGTACTGATTACATTATTAAGATGAATTTACCACCTAAATTAACAAAATCATGCCATCCAGTAACAATTATCATAATGTCACAAACCAAGGGTTGTGGTTAATCCAATTCTGTGTACCTGACATTAGCATAAAACAAAAACAGTTCCAGAAATGTCACTGGAGCTATTAATAATTGGCACAGTTATTCTGTTTCTAAATATTTATCTTAAGGAATAGACAGAGATGCACATAAAAATTTATGAACAAGACTTTATCATTGTATTTATAAATATAAAAATAGGAAACAATCTAACTACCAAACTAAGCGATTTGTTGGATAAATTTGGTTACATCCCTATGTTTGAAAAAAGGTAGTCTTTTCAAAATATTCTAAGAGTATTTAAATATGTGAGAAAATACTATGTATCAGATGAATAAAACAGGTTACAGAACAGACACACAATATGAACCCAGTTTTTTTAAATTTCCTGTTGGTATATATATGTGTACACACACACACACACAGAAAACTGGAAAGATTATACCTCAAAATGATTTATTGTTCCCCACATGTCACAATTATTTTTTTCCTAAACACTTAAGTAGTTCACAAATTTTCTACAGTGATCATTAATTCCTTTACAATCATAATTTTACTATAAAAATGGATTTTAATAATAGCTAATGTAGATGGAATATGTGTCATGTGCTAAGAGCTTTACATGGGCTAATTTATTTAAAGCTTAAAATAACCCTATGAGAATGGCAGTATTATGATACCTGTCTTACAGATGAAGATACTGAAGTTTAGGGGGTTAAATAACTTGCCTGAATATACAGAGGTTCTAAGAAGTAGTGCCTTGAATCAGGCTTCTAGGGGGCTCTTCAAAGAGTGGGCTTGACAGAAGGATCGTGATCTTCCTGGCAGAGGGATGGCTCCACCAGAGAGAATGAGCTTCCTGAGAACAGCACTGGGAACTAAACAGTCTGATGTGGACCTGAAATCCATATAGAGAAAAGACCCCAAAGGGTGCCTGAGTCAGAGCCAACACAAGGGAGCCAACTGTTGAACCTGGGGAGGGCAGACATGGGGGAGCCAGGGCACCCACCCCTGAGGATTTCTGATGAGCCCTTGTGGAAAAGGAGATCCCACTGATTGGAGAAATGGTTGGAGAGCAGAGATGTTTTGCTCGTGGCTCTGGCCAGCTCTGATTCCCACCAGCCACTGCACTAGGATTGGCGTCCAAAGCCTTTGGTAGAGAGGAAGAGGGTGCTCTAGACATGGGACAGGGCCGGGGACTTAGCTGCGGTCTCTTATCATCACTCATGCTTTAAATAAAGGCTCTGATGTGATCGTGGCGTCAGAGATAAAATGCCTTTCTCAAACTAAGTGAGCAGGATCTGGTATCCAATTTGGACAAGACAGTGGAAAATAGGCTCAGGGGGAAAAAATCCATTGGCTCCAACACCAACACACAGCAGTTGAAGAATCTGACACCTTAATATTGTAGAATAAACAAATGTAGGCATGTTTTCTTATGTTTTCTCCAAAATATCTAGAATAGATATGATTTAAGAAGAAATGAATTTTTAAAACGAGAGAGAATGGATTTTAACAGTTCTCTGCTGAAGAATTCTGGACTGTTTTTTTAACATGTAGCTCAAGCATCAGCTTCATGGAAATACTTACCAAGCTGCCTCAAGCAACAAGGCCATCTCTCTTCTATAAATGTCTAATGAATGACTTGTTTACCTGTCGGACTGTCTTCCCTGCTAGAGCATAGCTCAGTGGACTGTGTTCTACACCTCTTGGTTTTCCTGCTCTCCCTGTGTCTCTTTCTGTCAACTCTCCCCCACATACATTCCTATTCGTGCCATGTGGTAAGTCCTAATTAAGTGTTGCTGTTGGAACAGAGAGCTATAGAGGTCTGGGGTGTGGTCTTCTAGAATTCCCAGAGCTGGGAACCAATCCCCCTTTTGCATCTCTGATACTGGAGAGCCCTTCCCCAGAAAACACATGAAAAAGAAAATTCCCAACTGTATAGCAGTAAATACACAAACACTCACCAACAACTACACAAATGAATGCATGTAAAACTGGGAAAATCTGAATAAGATAGATAAATTTTATGAATATCAATATCCCCATTGTGGGGTAGGTCCTCCCAGCCGCCACCCCAGGCTTCAACAATACGTGAACCGTGAAATTCCAGATGTTCAAGCTAGTTTTAGAAAAGGCGGAGGAACCAGAGATCAAATTGCCAACATCCACTGGATCATCAAAAAAGCAAGAGAGTTCCAGAAAAACATCTATTTCTGCTTTATTGACTATGCCAAAGCCTTTGACTGTGTGGATCACAATAAACTGTGGAAAATTCTGAAAGAGATGGGAATACCAGACCACCTGACCTGCCTCTTGAAAAACCTATATGCAGGTCAGGAAGCAACAGTTAGAACTGGACATGGAACAACAAACTGGTTCCAAATAGGAAAAGGAGTACGTCAAGGCTGTATGTTGTCACCCTGCTTATTTCACTTCTATGCAGAGTACATCATGAGAAACGCTGGGCTGGAAGAAACACAAGCTGGAATCAAGATTGCCAGGAGAAATATCAATAACCTCAGATATGCAGATGACACCGCCCTTATGGCAGAAAGTGAAGAGGAACTCAAGAGCCTCTTGATGAAAGTGAAAGAGGAGAGTGAAAAAGTTGGCTTAAAGCTCAACATTCAGAAAACGAAGATCATGGCATCTGGTCCCATCAGTACATGGGAAATAGATGGGGAAACAGTGGAAACAGTGTCAGACTTTCTTTTTTTGGGCTCCAAAATCACTGCAGATGGTGACTGCAGCTATGAAATTAAAAGATGCTTACTCCTTGGAAGAATAGTTATGACCAACCTACATAGCATATTGAAAAGCAGAGACATTACTTTGCCAACAAAGGTCCATCTAGTCAAGGCTATGGTTTTTCCAGTGGTCATGTATGGATGTGAGAGTTGGACTGTGAAGAAAGCTGAGCACCAAAGAATTGATGTTTTTGAACTGTGGTGTTGGAGAAGACTCTTGAGAGTCCCTTGGACTGCAAGGAGATCCAACCAGTCCATTCTGAAGGAGATCAGCCCTGGGATTTCTCTGGAAGGAATGATACTAAAGCTGAAACTCCAGTACTTTGGCCACCTCATGGGAAGAGTTGACTCATTGGAAAAGACTCTGATGCTGGGAGGGATTGGGGCCAGGAGGAAAAGGGGACGACAGAGGATGAGATGGCTGGATGGCATCACTGACTCGATGGATGTGAGTTTGAGTGAACTCCGGGAGATGGTGATGGACAGGGAGGCCTGGCGTGCTGCGATTCATGGGGTCACAAAGAGTCAGACACGACTGAGCGACTGAACTGAACTGAACTGAACTGAACAGTACAAGATGTTACCACTGGAAAACTGGGATCTCTAGTATTTCTTACAATTGCATATGAATCTAAAATTATCAATAAAAATTTTAATTAAAAAAATTCCTATACATTATCCTTTAGGAATTGATGGGGCCCCCTGAATTCACCCACAAATCCTAATTTGAGAACTTGCCAGTGTAGTCTAATCTCTACATTGTTGGATGGGGAAACCAGTAGGAAAGGATGTACTCAGTCATACAGACTGTTGATGGCAGAAGTGGAGATGAGCTTTCCTTGCACTTCAGTTGGCTCCTGGGAGGAGGACAGTGCAGTCCACATTGTGTTATTTACTTGACTTAAAGGCAGGACAAACCAATCTGGGCAACTAATACTCCCTGACATGGGGAATGAGCTGGGCAATTTGTTTGCAGTATAATTTGGTCTTTTTTTCCTCTCATTGCTTTTTAGGCTGCCTGTGCTCAGCTTAAGAATGGAAAGGACTTTATTCCCAAAGAAGATGGCTTGAAAAGGTGTAGCTCAGGGACCAGAAGCCTATTTGACTCTGATTGCCATTTGTTGTTACTGTTGAGTTACTAAGTCATGTCTGACTCTGCGACCCCAGAGACTGTAGCCCTCCAGGCTCCTTTGTCCATGGGATTTCCCAGCCAAGAATACTGGAGTGGGTTGCCATTTCCTTCTTCAGGGGATCTTCCTGACCCAGGGATCGAACCCACATCTCCCACATTGGCAGGCGGATTCTTTACCACTGAGCCTCCAAGGAAGCCCCTGACTGCCATAAGAGCAGCCAGACGGTGCCTATGGGTTATCCCAACAGGCTGGAAATGAAGGAACAGTAGAGAAAGAAAGAGAACAAGAGGGTACATCGAAGGAAGGAGAGCAGAAGGGCATGGTACAAGGAGACAGTGGAGGAGGAGATGGGATGGACGTGTTTAGGGAGTAGGATTGATGCGGTGGGTTGAACCACAGGCCACTCCCTAAGCTGCAGCCTTTAAGGACTCTATTCTTGGAGACAGTTAGGCATTGAAAATGTCAGACAGTTGAGTGGTCAAGTTCTTCCTTTTGTGAAAATTACTTGTGATCTGCTGCTAAAAGCTCTCCAGGAGTTAAGAGTTTGGGTACTTAATACCAGTTATTTTACATTGTACAAATTACTTAATCCCTTTGTGCCTCAGTTTCATCATCTGTAAAAAGAGGATAATAATAGTACCTGCCTCATGAGTGGTGCAGAGAAGGCAATGGCAACCCACTCCAGTACTCTTGCCTGGAAAATCCCATGGACGGAGGAGCCTGGTAGGCTGCAGTCCATGGGGTCCGACATGACTGAGCGACTTCACTTTCACTTTTCACTTTTATGCACTGGAGAAGGAAATGGCAACCCACTCCAGTGTTTTTGCCTGGAGAATCCCAGGGACGGGGGAGCCTGGTGGGCTGCCGTCTATGGGGTCGCACAGAGTCTGACACAACTGAAGCGACTTAGCAGCAGCAGCAGCAGCATGAGTGGTGAGGAATAAATTATATAATACATATAAAACATTTAGAAGAGTACCTGACGCATAGTAAGTGTTTAATTAATGCTGGCTTTATAATTGTTGGGCTTCCCTGATAGTTCAGTTGATAAACAATCTGCCTGTAATGCAGGAGACCCCGGTTTGATTCCTGGGTTGGGAAGATTCGCTACCCACTCCTGTATTCTTGGAATTCCCTTGTGGCATAGCTGGTAAAGAATCTGCCTGCAATGCAGGAGACCTGGGTTTGATCCCTGGGTTGGGAAGATCCCCTGGAGAAGGGAAAGGTTACCCGCTCCAGTTTTATGGCCTGGAGAATTCCATGGACTGTATAGTACACGGGGGCACAAAGAATCAGACACAACTGAACAACTTTCACTTAATAATCATTACTACAGGACAGCAGTTCATTTCCTCTTGCTTGTTCCTCCAAAGATAGAGACAGCTGATAAGCATCCTTCCTCTAAGAAACAACCGTCAACATGCAGGCACTACATTATCCATCAGTTTTCTCTTTTCTGCACACACTGGTCATTCTCCTGTTTGTGGACCCAATTCCACTACCATACACCACAATGAGAACTTAAAGAGGAGCACATAAGTTCCTGGTAATCAAGGGGTCTCCTTACCTGGTGTTGAGAGTACAAACACTCTGTAAGGGGAAAGTTTCTTTCCATCAGACAGGAGAGCAGTATGGTCCTATTCTATTTTTGCAAATTAACTTGAAAGCCCTGTTTAGATGCCTCTATGCTTGCCGTCTATGGGGTTGCACAGAGTCAGACACGACTGAAGCGACTTAGCAGCAGCAGCAGCAGCATGCTTGCAAATCCACTTTCTTTGGGGAATCTGATTTCTGAATTTTGCCTAGCATGAAGCTAGAGCCCTGATGAACTGTTAATCTGGAAAATAAAGAACAAGATTTTTTTACTCTGGCCTCCCGCAAAATGTCCCCCTCCTCGGCAGTGTTTCCAGGAGGCTTTAGGGAACACCTCCCGTGGGCTCACCAATAAGTCCTCTATTCATACATCTCTACTCTGACAAGTGCCAGGTCTCTCTGAGGTTCCACTAGGTTCTGGGGCTAGGAACTCCCAATCAAGAGAAATCTAGAGTCCTCAGAGAAGACTCCTCAGAGGACGCGGGGCTTGAGTAGGGTTCATATAGCTACAAGGGGCTATCTGGAGAGCAGGGACAGGCTGAACAAAGAGGTCAAAGTAGGAATGGAATGGATGAGCACAGCAGTGGTCTGGGGGAAGAAGGGGTACACAGAGCTGAGGAGAAGTGCTTTGAGTGAGAGGTAAGGCAGGAAAAAGGCCATATTGAAATACTTTGTGAGAACTTTTGAGAAGGTCACAGGAGAGACAAGACTTCTTTTCACAAGAAAGTGGGGGCCCTTGAGTAGTATTCCAGGGCACAGTAGAATATTTACTAGAACTGTCGGCTACACGTGCTTTGGGCTTGCAGTTCCCCTAAAAGGTGCTTTGTCATGTTTACTCAGATAATATGATTTTCTTTTCACAATTGTAAAAGCAATGTTTTCATTACAGGAGAATGAAGTAAAAAGAAAATAAAAGGAAGTTCCCTGATGGTTGAATGGTTAGGACTCTGTGCCTCCACTGCAAGGGGGCCTGGAGCTGCTGGCATGGCCAAAATAAATAAATAAATAAACAATTCTGCTCACTAGAAGCAACTGCTGTTATTAATACTTCACTGTATATCTTTCTAAAGCCTCTTATAATCAGATATTTATAGTATATATTTAATAAAATTAGGACTAGATCATACATGCTATTTTATAAAGGCACTTTTTTCACTTAAAATATCTTGCAAATAATGTTCTATGTCAATAAACATACTTCTATGATAAGATTTTTAATAACTGCAAAGTTGATGACAGTATTCTTCAGGTTTACCCAGCCTTTCAGAGTGATGACATTTTCTTTCCATTTCAGATTTTTTTTTTCCCTTTAACAGAAAAAAATATTTTCTCTGTAACTGAGAATGGTATCTGGATGTCATGGACATTCCTGGGGGACATGGTCATTTCTCTTTTTTCTTTAGCCAAACTGCAGTAGCTAAGGAAAATGACTGATTTATTTCTATGGCAAAGTTCCTGGTCACAAAATTTGGGCCACATCTATCAAATTCTAATTTCAGGTGAAAAGGCAATATAAATTTAATTTTGGGGGGAAACCAGGAAGGAGAGGAATAGGGATAGATGCGAAAGCATCATTGCATATCCTAAGTGCAGAAATCCTTGAGCAGGCCCAGTCGATCAGAGCATGGCAGGCTTCTCACAGAGCCACTAAGATGGTGACTTCCTGGGTCTGTTTTGAGGTTTCTGGGGCATAGAAGGCTTTGCTGCAAAGAGCGTGTTGTCAGATATGGCACCTTTCTCAGGTAGAAGATTCTAGCTGAGAGGAGCATAGGACTGACAAACTGAATTAATTCCTGGATTCATTCCTAAGTGACTTACTCTTTGTACAACAAACTTTCTGATCATTTGCTTGCTGGCAGGGAAAGAGAGAGGATATAGTTTTTGTTCCATCTCTACTCTCTTTCCTTGGACTTCCTCCCACTTCCTCATTTTCCATAATGGTATTGTGTGGAAAAACCTATAAGACACACAGCTTGCGGGATCTTAGTTTCCAACTAGGGATTGAAGCTGTGCCCCCCACAGTGGAAGCATGGAGTCCTAAGCACTGGACCACCAGGGAAGTCCCTACCTGGTGTTTTTGATAGTTATGTTCTGTTTCCAAAGACCAGTATGTATTTCATGGCAGGCATTGAAGGGCTCCAACTGACACTAAAGGATATTTAGAATCAGAGACCACTTAGAAATAATACTTACTGGATATTTATTATATACTTTTTGGTGTATTACATCTATAATTTCATTTAATTCTCAGGAAAATCCTCTTATTTGGCTATTAAAATGATCCCCACTTTATGGATTAGAAAACTCAGAAAAGTTAGATAGCGTACCTAACTTTACACATTTAGGCAGTTGCAGAACCAGAATTCAAAGTTGATCCATCTGATGCCAGATGCTATTTCTTACCTATACAGCCCAACTTTCTGTCTTAGTAAATTCAGAAGTCAGAGAACTGGAAGAAACAACAAAATAAACCTAACCCAAGGCCAGGAGAAGTACCAACAAATAAAATACTTGTCATTTCTTCTCCATAGAAAGAAAGAAAGAAATGTAGTCGCTCAGTCATGTCCAACTCTTTGCGACCCCGTGGACCGTAGCTTGCCAGGCTCCTCCAGCCATGGGACTTTCCAGGCAAGAATAGTATAGTGGGTTGCCATTTCCTCTTCCAGGGGATCTTCCCAACCCAGGGATTGAACCCAGGTCTCCTGCACTGCAGGTGGACTCCTTACCATCTGAGTCACCAGGGAAGTTTAATGTCAATTTTTATACCTTGACTAAGAGTGCCTTTTATAAAGCTATTTGCTCAAGGTTATCTTCCTCATACCCTGCCCCTGTCATCAGATGATTTTTATTTGTAGCTATGTTTAGGCAACACTCAGACTCATTGTATACTGAATTTGCCATCTGGGCAAAGATCTTTTTTAAAGCATATTTGCTTTATTCATCCTCTGGTTTTTGCCAAGAAATAAAAAGGACAATTCTTTTCAGCTTGCTTTTAATTTTTTGTTTCAGGTATTCCTCAGCTCTAGAATTGAGACAGGTCTAATTAGCCAAGATCAGATAAATCAAGCTGAATTTTCAGATCCATTGGCTATTTTCAATTCTACAGAGCAAAAAAAAAAAAAAAAAATTCTTCTAAGGAAATGATATTCTGATTTAGTTCTATACTGTTTATAATCATATATGCTTTACTTCACTGCTTGAATGCTAATAAGAGCTTCCTAGAATTCATTCCTTAAGATGTTAAGTCATGGCATCTAATTATTTGGCAGGATGTTTTAAGTATATATAATTATATCTTCCCTTTTTGTGGTGGTGGTGAGCCAGGTCATATGCGTCAAAAGAAAATAATACCTACATTAATGCTACCAACAAGGAGCTCACAGCATTTTGGAAAAACCCACTTATTATAATTTTAGCACATATTGGGCACTCAATACTTTTTAATCTGCCAAACTAACATCACCCCCATCTTTTTAGATAAGAAAAGTCAGGCAAAGGGTAATTATACTGACCTTGCTCCATATTTCAATCTTTAGAGGTCAGTTGTGTGAGTGTGGCTGACACCTTGCACTTGGAAGTATGAAGTTTTAAATCCTGAGCAGTACCTTGGGCAAGTCCCTTCTCTTTTTTGAGTGCCAGTCTGCTTCTTGTCTTATGAGACAGGACCACTTTTCACACAAATACAGGGCAGTTGTGAATAAGATAGCACACTGGGCATGTCTTTATAATTATGGACACCAAGTGATGCTCTTTTTCCCTCCGTTCATTCCACATGATCTTAACTCTTACTCCTCTGTGTTTGAGGATGTTAATTGCAAAACACAGTCAGAAATTGGGAAAGCGAAATTGCAATTTCCAGACCTGGGGTGGACCAAGTCAGTCAGCTTCGCCAAACAGGCTGTCTTTGGATGAAGAATTTTTAGTCCCATATTGACTGATCTACCCTCCGCGGTCTTCTACAGCCTTGTCTGTCGTTCCGAGGTCGGCCTGACATCCTCAGGGCTGCTGAGTGAGAGCTCTCCTCCAGCACTCTGCTGCGTGCTTGGGTCAGCTGCTATGGGGGTAAGCAGTCTAAAGACAGGGACTAGGTCCAGCTCTGGCCTTGCCCTTTGAGGTTTAATGTCGTTTAGAAAGCTGTCTCTCAGGTGCTGTGGACACCATAATAGCTCTTCTGCCTATCTGTCCCCAGACCATTCTAGGAAATACTGTTGGGAGAATACATGTGCCACCAGGGTAAGATATTTTGTCTGTCTGGGTGATCCTTCTGTCTCCCAGGCATGGATCTAGCACATAGTTGGCACTCTACGGAGCCAAATATTCCTATGAATGCAGGGACAACGAAATGTGAAAACATTTAATAAATCTCAAAGAGATTCATAGCCAGACGGAGGTCCGATCCTAAGGTACCTGAGCTTTCTTTAAAGCGCGGATCTTAGCTGCTTCTAACAAGGTCGCGGGCAGGACGGGTGCGTTCACCTCCTCGTAGCTTTCCCTTGAAAATGAAGGCCAGAGTGGGCGGAGCGTTTGCCCACTCGGCGAGAGAGTTTGGGGGGAGCGTTTCTCCTTCCCTGGAATAATTGGAGTCGGAGGGAGACGCACACCTGGGGAGAGACGCTACAAGGGGAGAGGCTTCGCGGCGCGTGCGGAGCCAGGAGTGCTACGAGGCCCCAGCTATTGGGCCGGAAGAGACATCTAGGCCTGGGGACAGGTGTGTGCGGGGGGGGATCAGGTGCACCGCGCGGCCTTCCCCCGACAGGTACACCCTCCTCCGCCTACGAGTGACCTAATTACAAGGTGCCGACCGCGCCCGGAGGAGGAAGTGGCTACTCCAACCACGCTACCACTCGGCGCCCATTCTTGCCCCCAAGATGCAAGAATTCCACGCAATTTCAGTACTGTTGTATCATGCAGGAGCCATGCGGTCGCATTTCTAGTTTCCTTAATTTGACTTTAGTCGCCAGGTGAAAAGCCGAAGGGTATCACCTTAGGGAAGAAGTCTCCAGCTGCAAGGCGCCATCCTCCCACCCCAACCGCGCCTGCGCCACGTTCACGCCCGCGCAGCGCAGGATTTAGTGCTCTGGGATTAGCCTACTACCCAGGGTAGGGCCAGAGCAAGCCAGGCCCCTGCTCGGTCTCGGACTTCCCTTCCCTCGGCCCCTCCCTGCTAGAGGACCACGCCCTAAAGGCCAAGGTGCCTCAGTAACCAGCGGGCTGCTTTGCGCCTGCGCGTCGAGCCCTACCTCGCGAGTCTGGCGGCGGATTGTGGCTGGCGCTGCAATTGCGCAGCTCCGGTCCCGGCCCTTCTACCCCTCCGCACCCTGCCGCCTCCTGACGCCGGGCGTGACGTCACCACGCCGGCGGCCGCCATTACAGAGAGCAGAGCTTCGGGGCTAGAGCGAGTGGAGGAGGGCAGCGGCCAGTGGCCGAGCACAGAGGGGCGAGCCACAGGGCCAGCGCTAGCGCCGAGCAACCGCCAGTACCCTCACAAATACCCCGGGAACCGGCGGCGGCGTGTGCGTGTGGCCCGTGTGCGGGCGGCGGCGCGGGAGGAGCGCGGAGCGGCAGCCGGTTCGGGCGGGTGGCATCATGGACGAGAAGGTGTTCACCAAGGAGCTGGACCAGTGGATCGAGCAGCTGAACGAGTGCAAGCAGCTGTCTGAGTCCCAGGTTAAGAGCCTCTGTGAGAAGGTGAGCTACATCTCGGATGGGGGAGCCGCGGCGGGTAGAGCCTTCCCGAGAAAGAGGGCGCCGTGGGGAGGGTGCAACATGGCGGAGGCCCCGGCCCCCCGAGCCTCCCGGACCCGCGCCCGGCACGGCCCGGAGGCGGCTCCCGGGCGACCCGGCGCCCCCTGCCTCCCGCGCAGGGATTGGTTGTCGCTGCCACGGCCGCCTAAAATGGCGCCGTTCACTCAACTCCGGGGCTTTAGAGCTTCCCGGCCTTGGCGCGGGGAGAGACGGCTGAGGGGAGCTAGACCCTGTGGGTCGGAGTTGGGGAAGGTTTAGGTAAGAGAACTTGGGTTCTTTGGGTTGAGAATGGGGCATGGAACTCTTCTCTGAGGTGAGTAAGAGGCTTTTTTTTTTTACTGGTTCTCTGGCCTAATTCTCAGATCCAGAGCTGTCCAGAGGCTCCCCGAAAGGCAAGCTTGTAGACCAGATCCCAGGTCCTACCTAAAGGCCCCACAGCTTTAAGTACTGCCTTTCTCTTCTAGAGACTTAAGGTGTGTTTTCAAAAAATTTTAAGATGGATCTCGAACCTACGAGTGTCAGAGGTGGTAGTTATAGGGAGGAGTGTAACTTCTTTTTCATAGTTGGAAGAAATGGAGAATTTGGTGAGTCATACTCCATAAGGAACTTTGGATTGGAAATCAAGTGTCAGTTTATGATTTATATGCTGACTCAAATTGGGTAGTGTGTAACCCTTCTCTAAGCCGAACGTACTTGGCATTTTGCCATTGATTTTTTAAATGAGCACCGTGAACTGAAAGAGCAGCAAATATTGTGTCCTAGCTCCTTGTTGGAAAAGTTGTGTATTTGTGACTTTAAATAGTGATAGTAATAGTAATATATCTTGATTGAGCTTGTACTGTATTCCATACATTGTGCTTAGTGTTAAAACAATTTATCTCATAGATGTTGAGATTAGAATGTTGTAGTCTGTTTCAGCAAGTGCATT
This sequence comes from Bubalus kerabau, assembly GCF_029407905.1. NCBI lineage: Eukaryota > Metazoa > Chordata > Mammalia > Artiodactyla > Bovidae > Bubalus > Bubalus kerabau. The sequence continues at coordinate 214,708,919 of NC_073624.1, read as the reverse complement.
TTAAGTTACCTAATTCCGATTTTTTTCCCACGGAGGTGGGGAAACAGGTAGCCTTTTGGATTTAAGTCCTATAATTCAGTTTTCTAAAGTAGAGAAAATGATGAGCTCCACCATGAATGCTTCAGCTTAACCTTCTCAAAATTACCTTTGCAGCATCTCATTTTAGTTCCACAGAATTGTGGAATGTCAGCTTTTCTGGAATAGTGAAGGTAATTATTAGACAGCAATTATGCTGACTTGTGGTTTAATGTGAGTTTGATGTATATGCTCCTAAAACAGGCTGTTTCAGATACTATTCTGTGAGTAATTGCAGTTTAAGTGAGTCTAATTCAGATGTGTTTATTCCCAAGCTTCGACAGAAACTGCTAGTTGATGAGGTGGCACATCATCTCACTGGGCTGAATTTTAATAGGAACAGTGTAGTCTTCTGTTGCTTCTTGATCCTTAATTAATGAGGATGACATTTGTTTTAAAGGCTTAGAAATAGACTTTTAAGGATCACTTAATGTATAGTGTTAGGTCTTAGTGTTTAGGTACTACTGTAAGTGATGATTTTAATGACTTCTAGGGTTGAGTTCTTACTCTGTATAATGACTTTGAGTCAGCAGTTGGCTTGGTGACTAGTCATTTGCGTAGCAAATATTGCAAGAGAGCAGTGATGTAATTAGAAGCCCACTGAACTGTGCGATAGACCTGGACACTAGTCCTCTTTCTGCCACCAAGTAGTTGTGTCTGACCTTGAGGCAGCCACTTCACTTGGTCCTCCCGTCTATAAGCTAGAATTAAAACAGATGCCCAAGGTTCTTGCTAATCTGAGATAGTACTGTTCTATTTTAAATTAGTACTGTGTTTAAATACTGAAAACTTACTAGATAACCATGACTGCTTGATTTTATGAGAAGAATGAAAAAGTAATCATGCTTATTCTCAAGGAGACTGAATCTAGTTGGAAATCAGTCGTAGGTGGACCACAGAGGTAGAGTGTTCTTGTTGGAGACAACAGAAGATACCACTGGAGTTACAGTGGGGTGCTGAAGCTTGATCTATTTGGTAAATGGTCATCGTTTCCCACCTCTTTGTAAAATTTACATGTGGTGAGATTAATCAATTTATGCTTAATTCTCTATTGCTCATTCTTAGAGCCAAAAAAAGGGAAAAAATATTTGAAGCTAGATTTCTAAGTCTTGGATCCTTTCAGGGAGATAACCACACAACTTTCAAAATGTTTTTAACTTGTTAAGTATTCCAAGTCTTAGAGTTCTGTTAATCTTTCAAGCTAAGTTAATTTGAAGGCAGCTTTTTAGGTAGATGAGACAAGTTAAAGTACATGACTTAAGATCTTTTGTACAACTCTCTTTAGTGAAAGAAAAATGTTCTCTTTTCACCATTAATATTTGTATGACTAGTAGCACGTCTAGTGAAGGCTACAGATTTTGAAAACCTTGAAGGAAAAACTTTGATTAGTATTATAGTTTTTTTCTTTTTTCCCTTTTTGTTTTTAAAGAAAAGATACTTGGTGGAGATATCTAATTCATAATTTCTTTGGTTATGAGAAGAAAAGTGTGTATTTGTAAACAAGAGTGAATATGGTTTTTATGCTTTTAACTAGTTAAGATTTTCTCCCCCCAGGATGTGATCTATATCAAAGCCAAGGATGATGTTGTGTGCCTAGCTCTAGTAAACAGTCTTGTTTTGTTCAGCAGTGGTTTCATTTAGGTATGATTTTTGGCCGTGTGCTTTCATGTCTTACCAAACTTGTGGAGAATGTTGTTTGTATCCAGAGGAGTTCTTTACCTAGGCATGCTATTTTCTATTGCTGTACAAGCACTATAAATAAAATGCAGTATGAGTCTTCCTTCTGGTTGGATGACCTGCAAAATACTTGACCAAGGTTAAATTCCTATATGAAATGGGTAATATATTTTTGTGAGTCTGTGTGTGTGTGTTTAATTTAAAAGGTTGTTTGACTCATTTCAATAAAGGTAATTTGAATATCAAGAACAAGCAGTTGTGGGGGCAGCACGATACAACATACTGTTTTCATCATCCTGTCACATACACAGTTCTCGTAACAAGCTTAGGAACCAGTTATCCTCATAGATAGAAACCACACCTCAGAAAGGTAAAGAGACTTGGCTACAGCGACTGAATTGAGATTGCCTAGTTTTATAGACTTTAAGCCCAATGTTCTAGTCTTACTGCACAGCCTCCCTCTCTTCTGAGGTAGTGTTAGTAATGAAGGATGCAGATGAATTGAGGCCAGACTGAATTGCAGAATCCTCAGCTGTGTAAAAGAAAGTATAATTTTTGTTCTGATTGCTCGAAAGCTTCCTATTCATGTCACATACCGTTGTCTCACTCTGTCCTGGAGGAGGAAACAGTAATTATTCTTCAATATTGGATGTGGCTAACTGCATTTGCCTCTCAAATAAGATTAGTGAGGTGAAAACCCCAGTTCATTTTCTGTGTATTCTAAGATAGTGTAAATCATGATCCAGAGAAGGAGCTCTAAAATATTCTAATAAAGCGTAACTGACATTTATATTGTTCATTACAGCTTGTTAAAATGCCTTTCTTTTTATCCTCATAGCTACCTTGATCAAGGCTGTCTGCCTGGGTGTATTTTGTGATCTTCCAGGCATGAATCAGTAGTGCAGTTGTCTTTGAGTTGACTTAATGAGGAAACACTAAAAAGGTGAACAGTTCTTTTTGGACACACAAATTTCCCCCCTCCCCCAACTCTGCCTTTGTTTCTCTGTCAGAATCAAGAATTCTGTGTCTGCAAATAGGGGCAGTAGAACTAAGGTGAAACTCATGCTATAAAAAGAATGATGGGCACTGGAAGAGCACTTGAGATAACTCTTGTTCGGTGTTCTTTTTCATGGTTTTATTGTAAGTCAGGTTTGTCAGTTGTTGAGGAGTATTTATTTAGTTTTGAGGAGATAAGCTTTAAGGAAAACCAGGAGACATTGGGTTTGGATTAATGTATGGTGGAGAGGCGTCTCTCTTGAGGGCGCTGAGAAGTAGGAAAAGTTATGTATGGCATAGAATCAACCCCCCTCCTTTTACTATTTTCTTTATATTTAGAGCTGTTTCTCTTATTTGCGCCTTTTTTCCCTACCATTTCTCATTATCATCCTTTTATGAAAAAACCTCAACCTGCTCTCCACTGGACAAGTGAGATCTGAGATAGAGTATAACTGTGAAGGGGATTTCAACTTCTGGAGCAAAAGTTGTAGCAGAGACTGAAGTGGAGAGAGGTCTGGTAGCCAGTAAATGGCTGGGGTGAGTGAGGTCTGAAAGGACTGTAAAAAGCAATCTAGGACTGACTGCTTAATTTTTTCATGGTACAAAGTTGCTGTTGCCCATTGATTTATTGGTATTATGATTTGGAATGGATGAATAAAGCAGTGACAGATAGATCTGCATCTGGGTATTTTCTAAACTGTACGTGACCAGCTGACCAGTCACTCTGGCACACCCTGTCCCCACCTCTGCCTTAGTCATTTAGTTACTACCACCAATGGGAACTTTTACCTTTCTTTTGTCGAGAGGCCTGAAAGAAGATTGAGAACCTTTTTTCTAGAGTGCCCCTGAAAGATACATTAGATAACATAGTCATGCAAAGTGTAGTTCACACAAGTTATGGAGTGTCAGTGATACTGGTAACTGTGACAGTGTACATTTGTCTTTGGAATACATTCAGCCAAAAAAAATTTTTTTTTTTCCCCCAACCAAAAATTTTTATGCTCTCCTTATATGTGCTATTTTCACTATTTAAGTTTGTCTAAATAGTGTTGTTGTTGTAGGGATTTGTTATTGCTCTGTAGCAGGGTTTTGGATTAGTCAGGAGGTTGAACTTGTAAGCTCCAGATAGGGAAGATTTTAGAATTTTTGTGCTAGTGGCTATCAGGTTAATTGTCTTTCTCTGCTGCCCATCATCTGTAAACTAGCAATGTTGCCTGCTATCTGTTGGGGGGCTTTGACTTCCAATAAAAAAGCTTTTTAGTGATGAAAGTGAAAGTCACTCAGTTGTGTCCGACTCTTTGCAATCCCATGGCTTGTACAGTCCATGGAATTCTCCAGGCCAGAATACTGGAGTGGGTAGCCTTCCCCTTCTTCAGGGGATCTTCCCAACCTAGGGATCGAAACCAGGTCTCATGCATTGCAGGCACATTCTTTACCAGCTGAACCATAAGGGAAGCCCAAGAATACTGGAGTGGGTAGCCTATCCCTTCTCCAGTGAATCTTCCCTACCCAGGAATCGAACAGGGGTCTGTCTCCTGCATTGCAGGCGGATTCTTACCAACTGAGCTATGAGGGAAGCCCTTTTAAGTGATGAAAAGAACTTTAAAGGTCCTCAAGGCTAAGTCACCTTTCACAGATGAGAGAAGAGATCAGACTCAGGGAGGATGAATCTCATTCAGGATGGATTCTTGTGAAAAAATTTTAACTGTGTATATAGCAACATTTCTCAGTTTAGTAGATTAACATTTTTTTTCCTAAGCAGAAACGATTGGGACTGTTTAATTCATGCACATGGATATGTTTGTTGGTAGAGATGTAGGCCAGCCTATTGCAAGTGAGGCATACTGCTTTAAAGAAAAGGTCAGGACTTCCCTGGTGGTCCAGAGACTGGGAATCTGCTTGCCAGTGCAGGGAACACAGGTTCAGTTCCTGGTCTGGGAAGATCCCACACGCGTGAGGCAACTACTGAGCCCGCGTGCCACAACTGCTGAAGTCTGGGTGCCCTAGTGCCTGTGCTACCCAACAAGAGAAGCCACTGCAATAGAAGCTCACACATACCGACAAAGAGTAGTTACTTCTCTAGTTGCTTGGGGCAGCTAGAGAAAGCTCGTGAACGGTCATAAATAAATAATTTAAAATATATATTTTTTAATGTTCATTTTGGTCAGAAGTAAGATGGTTATTTGACAGAAACAGATGGGAAAACATCACATATTCTCTTGATAGAATTTTAGGATTCCCCTCATCCCTGATCTTTTTCTTTCCATTAGACCCTAAATCAAAAAGCAAAGTGTGAAAGTGAAAGTTGCTCAGTCGTGTCCAAATCTTTTTGACCCCAAGGGCTGTACAGTCCACGGAATTCTCCAGGCCAGAATACTGGAGTGGGTAGCCTTTCCCTTCTCCAGGGGAGTTTTGAATACAGAATTAAAATAAAAAACAACTGAAATATTTCATAAAATATTAGCGGCATCTGATCAGTATAATTAATGAAAGACTAAGTTTATGAAGGAAGATTTGGTAGTTGGAGATAATTAATTTAAGATTCATTTGCTTCTAGAGCTTAGTCATATGTCCTACCTTATGTATGACACCAAAATAAAACTCTGGTCACATATTTATCACGAACTTAAAAAAAAAACCTTTTATATCCATAAAGGCAGTATGAAGCAAAATGAATGTCTTAGGTTATTGAAAAACTTCATTGTTGCAAACTTACTGTGCTTTTTATTTTATATTTTGAAATATCTTTCCATGCCTAACCAGGATACCTAACATGGTTGTTTGACCCTACAGGCATTTTATTTATTTTTACTTCTTATTTTTTTGGTCACACTGAGCAGTATGCAAGATTCCCTGCAGTAGAAGCATGGAGTCTTAAAAAACTTTTCAGATGTCTTTAATTTTTCACTTAAACTGAGAAGTAAAATTCAAAAATTACTTTTTTGTTTGCTTCTCATGTCTTTATGGCTATATTGGTAGAAAATGTATTCAATTGATTAAAATATGAAATGTTAAATTTACTTGAACTGGAGTTCTAATGAACACTAGAATTACCACATTTTTAATAGAAAGATATCTAGTTTGTGTGGACACATTGTATAGGAGAAGAAATACCTGATGCTATATAAACATGGAATAAAAAGTCTGAACTCTAAATGAAAAGTGTCAGTTAAATCAGAAGATAACAAACACTTCATACCTGAAATAGCTGAGAATGGGTACGGTCTTCCCGTTTATTACTGCATAACAAGTTGGGCAGTAGTTGGTCCAGTAGTATACAGAAAACAAAAAATGTTAACACTAATGACAATTGAAAATTTCTTGAAAGAAAATGATTCAAATAAATAATAATACATGTATAGATCGTTCAGGAGCATATTATACAACAGTTTACATTGATATAGGAAACTGGATCAGTATTCGGAACTTTAGGACACAGATTGAGATGGTGGCCGCTTGTAAACTGGAAGGGAATACAAAGAAATGAAAATAGCTTTTGTTGGTATGGTAAAATTTAAAAGGCCATATTCTTACAGGTTAACCATGTTTTCCTTGATTTAATAATAAAATGCATAAATACATTGCCTGTTTTTTATTTAAAATGTAAAAATGCATAAATGTGTTGCATAGCTTTTTCTGCTGTGTAAATTACATAGAAATGATATCACTATTGCATATCCTTAAGGAAATTCAGAATGGCTGGAGAATCTGTTGTTGGTTCATGTTTTCTTTTATTTGCTTTCCTTGAAAAATATTGGCTTTGTTGAGCTATTGATCTGTTTTCAGTCTGATTTGTTTGCAGTTTCACACTGTTATGGAGAAGGCAATGGCACCCCACTCCAGTACTCTTGCCTGGAAAATCCCATGGATGGAGGAGCCTGGTAGGCTGCAGTCCATGGGGTCTCTAAGAGTCAGACGTGACTGAGTGACTTCACTTTTACTTTTCACGCTCATAGGTCCACTTCATGGAATCTTCTTTCAGGAAACATGCCTGCATATGGATACAAGGGAGCAGGTACTGGGGTATACATTTCAGTACACACTCCTTGTATCCTAATCCTTCAGGAAGTACTTTTACTTGTAGTGTGAGAAATTGACCTGGTCTGTATGTATATGCATTATGAACTCTGAGGAGGCTGCTTTTCCCTTAATAATGCTTCTAGTTTAAAAATGCAAAGATAACTATTACGTTTCTGTGGGAATATAATATGTATATAAATTTTTAAAATAAGACTTCGGAAGGATATACCTCAGAATGCTATGGTTGGTTATTTTTCCCAAGAAAAGTAGAATTCTGGAGAGTGGTCAGAAGGGGCATTTAGTTTTATCTGCTGCTAAAATTTTTTTTACAAGAATGTATTACTGTTGGGACTTCCCTGGCAGTCCAGTGGTTAAAGACTTCGCTTTCCAATGCAGGGGGGTGTGGGTTGGATTCTAGTCAGAAAGCTAGGTTCCCACATGCCTGCTGCTAAGTCACTTCAGTCGTGTCTGACTCTGTGCGACCCCAGAGACAGCAGCCCACCAGGCTCCCCCATCCCTGGGATTCTCCAGGCAAGAACACTGGAGTGGGTTGCCATTTCCTTCTCCAATGCATGAAAGTGAAAAGTGAAAAGGAAGTCGCTCAGTCATGTCTGACTCTTGGTGACCCCATGGACTGCAGCCTACCAGGCTCCTCCATCCATGGGATTTTCCAGGCAAGAAAATCTGGAGTGGGGTGCCATTGGTATAAAAAAAAAAAGACAAACTGAAACATAGAACACAAGCAATATTGTAACAAGTTAAAGACTAAAAAATAAAATTGAAGGTAGATACAGTGTTTATCATTGTACCTAAAAGGAACAAATAGCATTTAGACTTTTCTTTTATGATTTGAATAGAAATTTTGAGTAGATTATAAGGGATTTAAGGTAGTTACAAGCTCAGCTCCATGCTCTCTGATGACCTAGATAGGTAAAATGGGGAGTGGGGTGAGAGGAAGGGGATTTATGTATACATATAGTTGATTCCCTGGTGGCTCAGACAGTAAAGAATCTGCCTGCAGTGCTGGAGACCTGGGTAGATCCCTTGGTTGGGAAGATCCCCTGGAGGGAGGGCATGGCCACCCACTCCAGTATTCTTGTCTGGAGAATCACCATGGACAGAGGAGCCTGGCGGGCTGCAGTCCAAGGGGTCACAAAGAGTTTAACATAACCGAGTGACTAAGCACAGCACACATAGCTGATTCACTTCACTGTATGACAGGAACTACATAACATTGTAAAGCAATTATACTCCAATTTAGAAACAGTAATCACAGGAAATAATATTTTTTAAAAGGCAGTCATTAATGACAACTTTTTATCATTCATATAGACTATAATCTTGCAGGTAGTCAAGTGTCAAGATGTATTTTAAAATTTAACTTCTGGTGGAAGTAAGTGTGGTAGCATCAAGGCAAGATTTACATGGGTTTAAGTAGAACCTATCATTTCATTCATAGTATGTACTGAGGACCTCCCAGGTGGCTCAGTGGTAAAGAATCCACCTGCAATGCAGGAGACCCAGGTTTAGTCCCTGGGTGGGAAAGATCCCCTGGAGGAGAGCAGGGCAACCCAGTCTAGTATTCTTGTCTCGAAAATCCTATAGACAGAGGAGTCTAGCAGACTTGAGACCATGGGGTTGCCAGGAGTCAGACGCAACTTGGCGACTGAGCACACATGTATATACTAGGTGCTGATAACATTAGGCCCAGTATTAATTCCAAATAGATAATTAGTAATGGAATATTTAATAATAGAATACTCGGCTTTTCAGTAATAATGAACTGGGAAGTTGGAATTACTGTAGAGAGATAGAGTATATGTATTTCTTAAGAAATGCCTCTTTTTGAAACAGAATTTTTTTCTAAATTTAAAAATGTTAGATCAAACTAATTAACATTTCTATGTCAGTGGTTGATAAGTGTCCTGAAATAGTCTCCCCAGAATGTTCAGGGACTTCAAAATAGTTCTTCTTAAGTTTGACTGCACCCAAGAAAGCATAGGGTAAAGAAGGAAGACTTATTTATGCTTGGATCCCACCCACGAAGATTCTGACTTAATTGGGAGAAGTAGTAGTTGGGCATCTGAATATTTTGAAAGGTTTTCTAAGTGATTTTTTAATGTGCTGCTAAGGTTGCGTACCACTTCCTTAAAACCAGTCTGTAGGGGACTTACCTGGTGGTCTAGCAGTTAAAAATACCCCTGCCACTGCAGGGGACGTGGGTTCCCTGGTCCGGGAAAAGTCGTACATGCTGCAGGGCAACTAAGCCCATGCTCCAACAAGAGAAGCCACTGCAGTGAGATGCCCTCGCACTGCATCAGGAGAGTAGCCCCCACTCACCACAACTGGAGAAAGCCCGTGCACAGCAACCAGCGCAGCAATAAGTGAATCAGTCCTTGACATCCATGGTTGCTGCTCACACTGTAGTGAGCCACAGTGCTCTCCCTGAGAAAGTCCTGTACCTTCTGTAGTAGCTCTCCCAGGTGGATGTGTTCTGCCTTCTTTTACTTGAGAATAAAATCCCCCCTGTTTGTCAGGCTTCTGTCCTCAACCTAGATACTTGGGCTTTTTTCTTCACAGCTGTTACCTATTGTTTCTTCATTATCCAGAGAACTTGGGTACCATTTTCTAAGCCTGTACTTATGCCATTGTCCTGGGAGACATTCAGGGCTTTCCCTAAAGACGCCAGTACCTATCCAGTATCTCAAAATAGTTCTTGATCCTCTAAAAATAAGAAGTGCCTTCCACATCTGGGGCATTGTTCTAGTGAGGTGCTGTGTGGACAAGCTGTCCCCAACCTTTTGACATCAGGGACCGGTTTTATGGAGGACTATTTTTCCATAGAGGAGGCTAGTTTGGGGGTGATCCAAGCACGTTAATATATTGCGCACTTCATTTTTATTATCATTACATCAGCTGCACCTCAGATCATTAGGCATTAGATCCCAGAGGTTGGGGACCCCTGGTTTAGACAGTGGTGGATAAAGTGAATCTGGTGATAATTTTTAAGCTGTCACTTTGATTGTTACATGGAAAGTAAATTGGAGGAGGAAGACTAGAAACAGGGAGATCATTGTGGAGGCTAACAGTAATCCAGGTGAAATGATGGTCATTTGGATCAGGATGTTGACAAAATATGTAGAAGCATACGGATTGAGATATGTTTTGGAAGGAGTCAGGCAAGACTTGTTGGTCGTTTGGTCCCTCAGTACTGGTGGGTGACCTTTAAGCTGTACTCCACCTCAGGTATCCGCAGTCATACCCCTACTTCTGAAATCCTAAATTCACTCATCAGATCTTCTGTCTGTTGGATCTTTGTTTTACTACTTCTTTAGACTTGTTTTCAGTCCATATCCATGCTCTGTTCTCCCCCTATATTTCCTACCTGGATGACCAGCTGTCATTGTGGTTTGCCTGGATGCAACTGAGGTATTTCCTGGGATTTAGGACTACCAGTGCTAAAATCAGGTGGCTTGTTGCCCTCACCTTAGTCTGCCCTTGTCTCTGTTTTTCCATACTGTGCTATAACCATGTTAACCTTTCCTGGTTAAATTCCTTGGACTTTAATACTGCATCTACTAATTGTAATCATTCCCCAAATCTCCCTCACCAAACCTGGCTTGAGAATGATCTGTCTTACTATACCTCCAGGGACTAGCATGGGGTCTTGCACAAAGTATCACTCATAGTCTAGCAAATGAGTAGTTATCTCCCAGTCACTCCACAGTTTTTAGCATACAGTAACAGGAAGATCCCTTGAGGAAGGGAATGGCAACCCACTCCAGTATTCTTGCCTGTAACATTCCATGGACAGACCATGGGGTTGCAAAGAGTCGGACATGACTGAGAAACTAACACAAGTGATTAATAAATGTGTGTTGGAAATAAATGAGAGTTTCTACTGAGTGGAATATTATGTTACTCTTAAAACTAACGTTTGGAACTTCCCTGGTTGTCCAGTGGTTAAAATTCTGCCTGGCAGTGCAGGGGACATAGGTTTGACCCTGGTCCTGGAAGATCCCACGTGCTGAGGAGCAATTAAGCCCCTGTGCCACAACTACTGAGCCTACACGTTCTAGGTCCCTCACACCCCAACTGCCAAGCCTGTGCTCCACAACAAGAGAAGCCAACACAGCGAGAAGCCCGCACACTGGAATGAAGAGAAAGCCCATGCGTGGCAAGGAAGACCCAGCACAGCCAAAAAGATAATAATTAATCAGCAAGAAATAAAGATAAAAATTGAGTTTCCTGTCTTTTTTTAAAGTAATGTTTGAATTTGTGGTTACATGGGGAAATGCATAGGATGCTAGTTTTCTAAAAGCAGCATAAAAACCATGTATATTGAATAGTCACAGTTGTAAAACAGTAAGTTTGTACTTTGATATTAAGAGGGTAAAAACAAAATACAAAGTTTTAATATCTTCCCCATAATCTTTTTTAAATAAAGTAGGCCTAAGAAACCTCTCCACATAGCCGGAAATCCTAGAGTATATTGTAGTTAGAACTCTAAAGCTGAGGAACTAGGTACCCGAGTGTCTTGTTCCATGTGACTGCTAATAATGATCTCTTTAGCATTTAGTTAGATGGCAACCAGTAGGCCTGAAACTTGGGGTACTGATGGGAAGAATGGGACTGTGCACCCTGATGCATGTTTTTCCTGAGATCAGGGATGAGACAGCTGTTGAATAGATTTTAGGCGTGTCTTGCCTTTTTATATTGATGGGGTCATAATTATCTGCTTTTTCATCTTTTGCTGAGCCTGCCCTTTAAAGCTGTATTAAGTGCAGCTTGTATCTTAAGTGTAGCTAAACATATCTTTGTTTATGTTGTTTAATGCTAAGTGTCTTGGTTTATTTTTCTCCATCTGTAGGCTAAAGAAATCCTGACAAAAGAATCCAATGTGCAAGAAGTTCGATGTCCAGTCACTGTCTGTGGAGATGTGCATGGGCAATTTCATGATCTCATGGAACTGTTTAGAATTGGTGGCAAATCACCAGATACAAATTACTTGTTTATGGGCGATTATGTTGACAGAGGATATTATTCAGTGGAAACAGTTACTCTGCTTGTAGCTCTTAAGGTAATTTCAATTTTATATTTGAGCATTTTGAACTGGATATGACAGCCCTCTTAAATGTCCTTTTTCCCCCGTGATTTGAGGTCTTCTCTATCTGCACGTTAGATTTTAGAATAAATCTCCACATTTAGGAATCTAGATATTCAGGTTTGGGACTTAATAAATCATGTCTGTATCTTCATTCTGAATGTGAGGGAATGGTACAGAATATAAAAATGAGTTATTTTCTAAGGAAAAGAATGCCTCAGTCAGATGATTTAAAAATGCTAGAGGGCTGGTTAAATAGAAGTTTTATTTAATAAATTGGAGTTAGAACAGGTAATATAATTAACCTTTCTAGATATTTTTGAAGCATATTCACTAACAGAGCAGCACATTTCCAATATTGGCATGTTTATATTCTCTGACACAACAACCGTGTAACTAAATTGTACTGAGGAAGAAGTTTTAAGAGGAAAGAAGCTTTGCGTATATGAAACTGAAAATTGTAGCATTATCTTTAATTCAGAGAAGGAATTGATATAAATAACAGTAAGTGAATATCTAAAGTATGGCTTATCTCAGTGGAATAGTTTGCAGCTGTTAGACACGACATGATAATCTAGTACAATAGAAATGATAAAGAAATCGAGCTGTTTTATACCAGTTGTAGCTTTCGGAAATATACAGAGATTTGAAGGTAAAACACAGAATGGTAGAAAACATTTTAGGATAACCTTTCGCTTAAATTATTAGACTTTTCTTTTGGGTAGATAATTTTATTAAAGAATATGTAAAAATGGTATGATGACTGACAGCATTTTCTAGTATTGGAGAAGCACTGAGATGTGGTTTTGGCAAAAACTGAATTTTGAGCAATTGACAGAAATGGTAGTGTTGATGAAGCAACTAGTCTGAATCATGTAAAGTGCTGCAAAACATTTTCCGAGGTCATTATATTCTGCATCTGTAAATTGAAGGAGTGGAATTAAATGATGGAAAGTTTCTGCAGTGACTGTAGATGGTATGAAAGCAATCTTGCAAGCTAACCTATACTTAAAGCCCATGATGAGTCCTAATGCTCAGAGGAGGAATAAATATACTGCCTTTTAAGAATTCATGTTTGGGTCTTCCCTGGTGGCTCACTGGTAAAGAATCTGCTTGCCAGTGGTGCAGGGGATACAGATTTGATCCCTGGTCCATGAAGATCCTGTGTGCTGCGGGACAGCTTTCCTGGTGTGCCAGAAGTACTGAGTCAGTGCCCTAGAGCCTGTGAGCCACAACTCCTGAAGTCCACGTACCCTAGATCCCATTCTCTGCAACAGAGAAACTGCTGTAATGAGAAACCCATGCGCCTAGAGAGTAGTTCCTGCTCGCTGCAACTGGAGAAGGCCTGTGTGTGCAGCAACAAGACCCAGTGCAGCCATAAATAAATAAAATTTTTTTTTAATGCTAAACACCATTATGTTCATTATGTTCATAATATAACCATCAGTTATGTTATGAACTGAATTTGCCACTACCACCTCTTCCCCAAATTCATGCTGCATCCTAACTCCCAGTACCTCAGAATACCTAGCTGTATTGGAGATGGGGCCTTTGAAGAGGTAATTAAGGTAAAATGAGATCATATGGGTCACCCCAATCCAGTATGACTGGTGTCCTTACAAGAGGAGATAGAGCACAAAAACAGTGGGAAGAAACGTGGAGAAGATGGCCATTTCCTAGCCATGGAAGAGAGACCTCAGAAGAAACCAGCCCTGCTGACACCTTGATCTTGGACTTCTAGCTTCTAGAATTGTGAGGAAATAAATTTCTGTTGATTAAATTCCAACTTAAATTGACGAAAGTAGGGAAAACCACTAGACCATTCAGGTATGACCTAAATCGAATCTCTTATGATTATACAGTGGAAGTGAGAAATAAATTTAAGGGACTAGATCTGATAGAGTGCCTGATGAACTATGGACAGAGGTTCGTGACATTGTACAGGAGACAGGGATCAAGACCATCCTCATGGAAAAGAAATGCGAAAAAGCAAAATGGCTTTCTGGGGAGGCCTTACAAATAGCTGTGAAAATGAAAGATATAAGCATCTGAATGCAGAATTCCAAAGAAGAGCAAGGAGAGATAAGAAAGTCTTCCTCAGCGATCAATGCAAAGAAATAGAGGAAAACAACAGAATGGAAAAGACTAGAGATCTCTTCAAGAAAATTAGATACCAAGGGAACATTTCATGCAAAGATGGGCTCGATAAAGGACAGAAATGGTATGGACCTAACAGAAGCAGAAGATATTAAGAAGAGGTGGCAAGAATACACAGAAGAACTGTACAAAAAAGATCTTAATGACCCAGATACTCAACGATGGTGTGATCACTGACCTAGAGCCAGACATCCTGGAATGTGAAGTCAAGTGGGCCTTCGAAAGCATCACTACGAACAATTCTAGTGGAGATGATGGAATTCCAGTTGAGCTATTGCAAATCCTGAAAGATGATGCTGTGAAAGAGCTGCACTCAATATGCCAGCAGATTTGGAAAACTCAGCAGTGGCCACAGGACTGGAAAAGGTCAGTTTTCATTCCAATCCCAAAGAAAGGCAATGCCAAAGAATGCTCAAACTACCGCGCAGTTGCACTCATCTCACATGCTAGTAAAGTAATGCTCAAAATTCTGCAAGCCAGGCTTCAGCAGTACATAAACCTTGAACTTCCAGATGTTCAAGCTGGTTTTAGAAAAGGCAGAGGAGCCAGAGATCAAATTGCCAACATCTGCTGGATCATTGAAAAAGCAAGAGAGTTCCAGGAAAAACATCTATTTCTGCTTTATTGACTATGCCAAAGCCTTTGACTGTATGGATCACCACAAACTGTGGGAAATTCTGAAAGAGATGGGAATACCAGACCACCTGACCTGCCTCTTGAGAAATCTGTATGCAGGTCAGGAAGCAACAGTTAGAACTGGACATGGAACAACAGACTGGTTCCAAATAGGAAAAAGAGTATGTCAAGGCTGTATATTGTCACCCTGCTTATTTCACTTCTATGCAGAGTACATCATGAGAAATGCTGGGCTGGAAGAAGCACAAGCTGGAATCAAGATTGCCGGGAGAAATATCAATAACCTCAGATATGCAGATGACACCACCCTTATGGCAGAAAGTGAAGAGGAACTCAAGAGCCTCTTGATGAAAGTGAAAGAGGAGAATGAAAAAGTTGGCTTAAAGCTCAACATTCAGAAAACTAAGATCATGGCATCTGGTCCCATCACTTCATGGGAAATAGATGGGGAAACAGTGTCAGACTTTCTTTTTTTGGGCTCCAAAATCACTGCAGATGGTGACTTCAGCCATGAAATTAAAAGACGCTTACTCCTTGGAAGGAAAGTTATGACCAACGTAGATAATATATTCAGAGAAGGCAATGGCAACCCACTCCGGTACTCTTGCCTGGAAAATCCCATGGACAGAGGAGCCTGGTATGCTGCAGTCCATGGGGTCGCAAAGATTCGGACACGACTGAGCGACTTCACTTTCACTTTTCACTTTCATGCATTGTAGAAGGAAATGGCAACCCATTCCAGTGTTCTTGAGTGGAGAATCCGAGCGACGGGGGAGCCTGGTGGGCTGCCGTCTATGGGGTCGCACAGAGTCGGACACGACTGAAGCGACTTGGCAGCAGTAGCAGATAACATATTAAAAAGCAGAGACATTACTTTGCCAACAAAGGTCCGTCTAGTCAAGGCTACGGTTTTTCCAGTGATCACGTATGGATGTGAGAGTTGGACTGTGAAGAAAGCTGAGTGCCAAAGAATTGGTGCTTTTGAACTGTGGTGTTGGAGAAGACTCTTGAGAGTCCCTTGGACTGCAAGGAGATCCAACAGTCCATCCTAAAGGAGATTATTCCTGGGTGTTCATTGGAAGGACTGCTGCTGAAGCTGAAACTCCAATACTTTGGCCACCTCGTGCGAAGAGTTGACTCATTGGAAAAGACTCTGATGCTGGGAGGGATTGGGGGCAGGAGGAGAAGGGGACGACAGAGGATGAGATGGCTGGATGGCATCACCGATTTGATGGACGTGAGTCTGAGTGAACTCCAGGAGTTGGTGATGGAATGGGAGGCCTGGCGTGCTGCGATTCACGGGGTCGCAAAGAGTCACACACGACTGAGCAACTGAACTGAACTAAGCTTTCTAATCTCTGTTATCTTGTATGGTAGTCCTAGCAGACTTAATACAGGGAAAAGGAAACTTCAGCAAATAATGCTGGAACTGTTTTGTATCCGTATGCAAAAACGTAACTTAAGCTCCTCATACTCTACAGATGGGTCAAAATTAATCAGAGGTCTCAATCTGAATTACTAAAACTGTGAAACTTCTAAAATAATACATAGGAGAAAATTATATTTGTATTGTTGGGTTTGACAAAGATGATTTAGGTATGCTACCAAAAGCACAATCCATTAAAATGCTGATAAATTGGACTTCCATCAAATTGATTTTTTGTTCTTCAAGAGATACCACTAAAGAAAATTTGTATTCATATATATTTTTAAAACCTAACTCAATAAGAGAACAAATAATTTTTAAGTGGACAAAATATTTGAATAGATGTTTCACGCATGAAGGTGTATGAATGGTCATTAAGTACATGAAAAGATGCTCAAACCTTAGTTATCAGGGAAATGCAAATTAAAGTCAAAATCAGGGCCAGGGACTTCCCTGGTGGTCCAGTGGGTAAGACTCTGCTCCCAGTAAAGAGGTTTCAGGTTCAGTCCCTGATTGGGGAACTAAGATCCCACAGGCTGTGTGTGGCACAGCCCGAAATAAATCAGACCCTTTAGAATGGTTTTCATGGGTAAGGCTAGTCATACCAAGTGTTAATTTGTTGAAGATACATTAGCACCATAGGAATCCACCCAAGAGAATTGAGAGCGTATATGCATACAAAAATTTCTTACATGGCAGTAGGATCATAGAAACATTCACAATAGCCTTAAACTGCAGACAGTCCAAATGTTCAGCCAGCTGATGAATAAAAAGCCAAAACAGTGTAGTCATACAATGGAATGCTGTGCAGCAGTAAGAGACAAACCACTAATCAATATACAGATGAGTCTCAAAAATACTCTGCTAAGTTAAAGAAGCCAAACACAAAACTACATTTTGCATGGTTTCATTTGTATGAAATTTCTAGAGAAAGCAAATCTCAAGAGAAAAGCAAATCTCAAGAGAGTATTAATAGTTGCTGAGAGTGGGAATTGGAAATGATCGCAAACAGGCATGAGGGATCTTTGGGTTAATGGAAAGGTTCTAGAACTGAATTGTAATGGTTGTATAACTAATTAAAAAAAACTCATGGATGGAGCTTTGCAGCTGATGATTATGCTTGACATAAAGTCGGTGGTAGTGAGATGGGGTTGGCAGATATCCCATGGGATAAATATCTGTAGGTGTGATTTCACTTTTGTGTGATGTGGGAGTGTGAGATATTTTTTCCAACAAAATTGAAATTCTGTATTTTCCTGTAGAATGTTTGCTGGGTTGTTAACTTGGTTTTGGAAGGAGCCAGCTGTTCATGTTTTCCATTTTTTTGTTTCAGGTTCGTTACCGTGAACGTATCACCATTCTTCGAGGAAATCATGAGAGCAGACAGATCACACAAGTATATGGTTTCTACGATGAGTGTTTAAGGAAATACGGAAATGCAAATGTTTGGAAGTATTTTACAGACCTTTTTGACTATCTTCCTCTCACTGCCTTGGTGGATGGGCAGGTATGTAAGTCTTCTTAAAGCTTATGTTGCCAGTTATTTTCAGACTTCTGCTTTCTTAACATTTAGGCGCCAGTAACATTTTTTCCATCTTCACGTCCTTCTGGGCCCTTATTTTGTGAGGGGCACTGAACCATGGAGTAGGGTGGGAGATGTAGCCCATCCATCCTCTTAGGCTGTTTCTGGACATGTTGGGGAGATGTAATTAACTATTTTCTGGTCCCAGTAGACAAGTGCACAGAGAAATTTCAAGAAAATTCTATGAGAAGGAAAATAATAGTCTATGATGAGGGTAAAGTCAAGATCTGATTGGAGTTTGGGTGCAATAGGGATGGTTTATCATCAGTCAGAAAAAGTATATTCCATAGTTTACAGTGGGATGAAAGAAAGATCCTGCAGAAACAAGCCCAGTTCTGGGAGAACACAGAAACACCAAGAGGCTGAGTGATGTGGGCTACTGTTTGCAGCTTAGTGTATAATGTTTATTTTAAATGAAGGTAATGTTGGAAACCATTCTTTTCAGATCTTCTGTCTACATGGTGGCCTCTCACCATCCATAGATACACTGGATCACATCAGAGCACTTGATCGCCTACAAGAAGTTCCCCATGAGGTATTACTCTTTTTTTGATAATAAAATTTTTTCTTTTCAGAAAACTTTAGAAAGAGGAACTGTTCTTAATTGCAACTTAGTTCATTTTATGTATTTTCTTGTTAATTCTCAAAAATCATCCCATGTGGTGTGAGCACTCTCATTGACCCTATTCTTCACAAGCTAACATTAAGAAACCTGCCAAGATCATGACAGCTCTGGGACTGGGTTTAGGACCGAGGTGGTGATTGTTTTCAGAGCGTCTACTTTAATTACTAAACTATACTATTAATTAGTTAGGGCTTGTTGCTGTTGGAACTCATTGGTGTAGGCCGTGCTTCTTAAAGACATCTGGAAACAGTTTCTTACTTATTTGACACAGATACTTTACTATCTGAAAAACCTTTTACTGGTTTTGGCAAACACCGTTCAACAAGTGACTTAGTAGGGTGCTTCTGATTAAATTACTAAGATCACACATTAACCTGTTTTCCAAGAGATAGTCTGAAACTTAACTTGCTTTTTAGGGTCCAATGTGTGACTTGCTATGGTCAGATCCAGATGACCGTGGAGGTTGGGGTATATCTCCTCGAGGAGCTGGTTACACCTTTGGGCAGGATATTTCTGAGACGTTTAATCATGCCAATGGCCTCACGTTGGTGTCTAGAGCTCATCAGCTGGTGATGGAGGTACGTTTGTTCTTTGACGTTGACTTGCTTTTTAAATAAACTTAAGATCTTAGGAAATTTTAAATTATATGGTATTAGTGAGAATATACATGTATTTTTCTGATGAGTGTACCATTACAGCCTGAGCCTTTTTGATGGAGGTACACTAGAATTAAAATCCCAAGCTTTTGGGGCTTCCCTGGTGATCCAGTGGTTAAGAATCTGCTTTGCAATGCAAAGAACACCAATTTGATCCCTGGACCAGGAAGATCCCACATGCGGCAGAGCTAACAAAGCATTTCAGCTGCGACTACTAAAGCCAGAGCGCCTAGAGCCTGTGCTCCAGAACAAGGGGAGCCGCTGCAGTGAGAGCCTGCGTACCACAGCAGAGAGTGGTCCCAACCTGCTGCAACTAGAGAAAGCCCCCATGTGGCATCGAAGAACCCCAATAGCCAAAAAATAAAAATAAATAAAATCTCAGGCTTTTGATCCAAATGTTAAAATGTTCTGAGGTAATTCATAGTGACTGAGCAGTGCTTGGGAGTTAAGGCTGGAAAGTAAGGTGGAGGAGATGGAAATACACCATTTTTTAATCTCAATTTTATTACATATATTTAACATGCATTATATGGAGGAGAGTTTGGCAAGAAATACACCCAAAATGTTTAAGTGATCCTTTGGATGGTAGGATTACAGGTGATTTAAAAGAAGAAACTAAAGGGAAAGGGGCTAAATTCTTAGCGTAAAACATTGATTAAGCATACTTATAAAATTAAGATTCAATTTAGATTAATACTGACACAGCTCTGTGATTATCCATAAAGTCTGACTTTGCTTGGGATAGGGAAAGAAATTTGTGAACAGTACTTTAAAAGTTACTCATACATTCAGGTGAACTTTGGGGGGATGAGGTGGGGGTTCCTAGAGTCATCTCTCCTTCGTATCTGGGCAGTTGAAGTAATGCCTGTAATGAGGACAGAATCAATAAGGTTCTGGTCTCCAGGAGTGTGTATCTGCCTGTACACGGATTGGCCATATACTCATTCTTATATCATGTTTAGGGCTGTTGTAATAAGAAATGAGAGAGAAGTAGTTTATCCTTTTGAGATTGGTGGTTTTGTTTTTTGTTGTTGTTTTTAGGACTTCTTGAGTTCTGCATAGGGAGTTCCTTGTGGTCTAGTGGTTAGGATTCAGTGCTTTTGCTGCTGTGGCCTGGCTTCATTCCCTAAATGGGGAACTGAGATCCCACAAGCTGTGCAGCATGGCCAGAAGGTGGGGAGGGGTCATTGTGCAGAGTGTAGGAAATTATTAAATCATCCAGAAACAAAGCAGTACTTTTTAAAAAACCTTTTGGGGAAAAGGGCAGATCCATTTTCCTTCTTGAAGGGAGTCACCTTTAGTTGTGTAAATAAAGGCGTAAAATAGAGTTGTTGTTGCTTTTCCTGTTCTTTTTCCTTGTAGGGATATAATTGGTGCCATGACCGAAATGTAGTAACGATTTTCAGTGCTCCAAACTATTGTTACCGTTGTGGTAACCAAGCTGCAATCATGGAACTTGATGATACTCTAAAATACTCTTTGTAAGTATTCACACCTGAGTAGTTGGTTACCATTACTTGAATATTAGTTTTAATGGGAGGTTTAATAGTTCAAGAGTTTATGCTAAATCCAGATTCCAAACAGATTTTTAGGTTTCCTTTGAAATACATCAACAGAAACCTAGACCTTAATATGAATTATTAGGATCTTAACTTTTAAACCTATACTTTTATTGTAGAGTAGATAAATCCTGAGGATGAAATGATTATATATATAGTACCTTAGGCTCTTTAAAATTTGTTTAGTAGAATCTTTTCAAATGGTCTCAGAAGGAACCACAATGTATAGAAGCATATCCTCTGGCTGATGTTGCCTTGGCTCTTTTGAGGAGGCATACAGCTAGAAAACGCATGTAAAATGCATGATAAAGCTATAATTAGGGTCCTATTATGTAAGTCATTGGATAGAAAAAAATGTAAAAATGTGCACAAGAATGAAATGTACAGCGTGGGGAATACAGTCGAATAATACAGTAATAACTTTGGTGAGAGGTGGTTAAACTTACATAGGTGACTCTTGCTGTAATTAATGTATAGAAATTTCAAAACATGTTATACTGCTGCTGCTAAGTCGCTTCAGTCGTGTCCAACCCTGTGCGACCCCATAGACCGCAGCCCACCAGGCTCCCCCGTCCTTGGGATTCTCCAGCAAGAACGCAGTATGGGTTGCCATTTCCTTCTCCAATGCATGAAAGTGAAAAGTGAAAGGGAAGTTGTTCAGTCGTGTCCGACTCTTAGCGACCCCATGGACTACAGCCTACCAGGCTCCTCTGTCCATGGGATTTTCCAGGCAAGAGTACTGGAGTGGGTTGCCATTGCCTTTTCCACTATGTTGTACATCTGGAACTAAAACCGAGACTAATATTGATATAAATTATGAGTACATTGATGTCTTAGAGCAAATATGTCTTTGTTTTTCAGCTTGCAGTTTGACCCAGCACCTCGCAGAGGCGAGCCACATGTTACTCGTCGTACCCCAGACTACTTCCTGTAATGAAATTTTAAACTTGTACAGTATTGCCATGAACCATATATTGACCTAATGGATATGGGAAGAGCAACAGTAACTCCACAAGTGTCAGAGAATAGTTAACATTCAAAAAAACTTGTTTTCACACGGACCAAAAAGATGTGCCATATAAAAATACAAAGCCTGTCATCAACAGCCGTGACCACTTTAGAATGAACCAGTTCATTGCATGCTGAAGCGACATTGTTGGTCAAGAAACCAGTTTCTGGCATAGCGCTATTTGTAGTTACTTTGCTTTCTCTGAGAGACTGCAGATAAGATGTAAACATTAACACCTCGTGAATACAATTTAACTTCCATTTAGCTATAGCTTTACTCAGCATGACTGTAGATAAGAATAGCAGCAAACAATCATTGGAGCTTAATGAACATTTTTAAAAATCAGTACCAAGGCCTCCCCTCTACTTGTGAGTTTTAAAATCGTTTTGTTTATTTTCAGGGATACTGTTTAATTTAATTGTATGATTTGTCTGCACTCAGTTTATTTTCCCTTCTCAAATCTCAGCCTCATGTTCTTTGTTACTGTCAGAACCTGGTGAGTTGTTTTGAATGGAACTGTTTTTTTTCCTCCCTGCTGTAAGATGATGTTACTGCACAAGAGCACTGCAGTGTTTTTCATAATAAACTTGTGAACTAAGAGCTGAAAAAGTCAAATTTTAATTGTATCAATGGGCAAGACTGGTGCTGTTTATTTAAAAGATACATCAATTGATAAATTTTAGAATCTGTAGAATTCTAGGAAAAAATAAAAATCAAGACCACAACATAATCTCTCTCGTAACTCCTTGACATTCTTTAAATGAATTTCAGGACTTGTAGTCCAGATAGTATAATATGTCAAATTGCCCGCATGCTCTTTGTGGATTCTTCCTGCATATTGTCTGCAAGAAAGGAAGTGAAATCTGTGTGCTCCTTCAGTAAGACCTGATTGTAAAACCATATGAATCAAGATACAACATGTTCAGATTTTGTTGAAAGCATGTTTTCAGGTAGAGCTTAACAAACTAATGTGTCTACTTATCAGTCACTGTGGTTTCTGGTAGTAAATATTGCTGTGTAACATGGACATTTTAAGACAATTGAGAGATTGGTAAGTTTTTAACAAATACTGGTACATTGCTTGTCACATGACCTTACAGTTAAATTGTCTCCGATAAGATATAGCTCTTAAAATATTTTCCTCTATTAATTTAAGTTCTTTAAATGATACTAAATCAAATGAAAAACTATTACTGGATCATGGTTTAGTGTTATGCACATTCACCCTAGGATAAAAATGGCATTTGAAATGAAGTGGCAGTGATAAATACATAATGAGTTTTCCCCCAGCCTGTCTTTTATCCTTTGAATAGTATTAGGAAGTTGAAATAGATACTAATACTTGATTGTTTTAAGCTACCAGGATAAATAAACTTCAGGACACTTAATTGTGTAGGTACAGTAATAAAAGTTTTGCTTTGTACTGTGGTGAATTTGGAACTGATGAGGAAATTTTTTGCATTTCTCTAAGATACTTGAAGAAAATACACACATACACAGTATATTTTTTTAAGTGGTCCACTCTCTTCTCTGTTCTAATTGACAATATTTTTGGTAGCTCGTGGAGTTGATTGTCCAGAAGACCTTAGTTTTTCCATGTCTCCATTTCATTTTGTTCTTAAATGCTTTCATGAGAAATACATCCTTCTCTCTCTCTCTCTCTTAATCATTTTATGCCTTTTATTTCTGACTGGACAAATAGTTTATTAATGTGCAGTACTGATGATCCAGTGTCCAAGTGATCTAGATACAAGCAGTGGTTTTACAAGTCCTGTAGTTAAAATTTACTCCAAAGGAACTCACGTCTTGTAATTGAGTTTTTATTGTCATCCAGGTACAAATTCTCTAAAGTAAACTTTGTGGTTAACAGAAAAGGGCTTGTGGGGACTTCCTGGAGGTAAAGTGATTAACACTCCAAGCTTCCACTACAGGGATTTAGGGGATCAATCCCTGCTGGAGCAATTAAGATCCCACCATCCTTTCTGTGTGGCTCAAAAAACCCTACCTGATTATGAACTGGATAAAATGGCATTGTTAAAACGTTGTAAATCAATCATGCTTCAGTTTAAAAAAGTTTTTTAAAAATAAAATGCATTGTTAAGTATAGTAAATTTCCTTTAAAGAAATATAATTGCTGTTGGTGATTTCTCAGTAACGGATTAAAATACGATTTTCAGTTTTACAAAGCTGCTTGTTCAAAAAAGGGAGTGTGTGTCTTGAGTATTCTAGACTGAAGAATTGGAGAAATTTGCTTTGGAACTTACTTTGTAAGGGTGAAATGAGTCAATAAAATGATGTACTCATTTCTTAGGTTGAATATCCTAAGCAAACACGGTGACTTTTTCTTGATTGCAGTAGGTGTGTTTTGAATGGAAGTGTAGTGTGTCAATATTGGATAATTTTTCAGAAAGATCTTCCTGTGGCTTAATAAGGGAAGGATGTTTTTTCCTATTGTTCTTAACATTGATGCCCATAGAGATTTTATATCTAGATTTAAGAGCCACTGCTCAGTTTTCCAACTACAAATTGAAGAATACTGGATTTTGTGGTGATTGATGGTGATCATGGGTTTTAGTAAATAATTAAAATATGCCATGTGACTGTTCTTTCAGTAGTGAGTTAACCTGTCCTGTGTGATAAGTAGTCCTTCATTTTCAACTGTAATGTGTCACTAGGAATGGACCTTAAGATTGAGTAATAGGCTTGTTTGTTACGAGGTAGATTGTGTTCTCAAGAGCTAAAATGTTTTTTCATTAAAGCCTTAATCTCTTCTCACATGTTCTTTGATGTATTACTAGCTTTCATGAACTTTTTTTTGGCCGCACCACACTACCACACATGTGAGGTCTTAATTCCCAGATCAGAGATGGAACCATGCACCCTGCTTTGGAAGCAGACAAGAGGAATGGGAGGAGAAGCTATATGGTGTATTTGGCCTTGAGGAATCTTTGTTTCTTGGAAGGAAAGTTATGACCAATGGAAGGAAAGTTATGACCAACCTAGATAGCATATTAAAAAGCAGAGACATTACTTTGCCAACAAAGGTCTGTCTAGTCAAGGCTATGGTTTTTCCATAGCCTAGTCATGTATGGATGTGAGAGTTGGACTGTGAAGAAAGCTGAGTTCCGAAGAATTGATGCTTTTGAACTGTGGTGTTGGAGAATACTCCTCAGACCCCCATGGACTGCAAGGAGATCCAACCAGTCCATCCTAAAGGAGATCATTCCTGGGTGTTCTTTGGAAGGAATGATGCTAAAGCTGAAACTCCAGTACTTTGGCCACCTCATGCAAAAAGTTGACTCATTGGAAAAGACTGGTGCTGGGAGGGATTAGGGCCAGGAGGAAAAGGGGACGACAGAGGATGAGATGGCTGGATGGCATCACCGACTTGATGGACGTGAGTTTGAGTGAACTCCGGTAGTTGGTGATGGACAGGGAGGCCTGGCATGCTGCAATTCATGGGGTCACAAAGAGTTGGACACGACTGAGTGACTGAACTGAATCTGTTTCCTGGAATCACATGGAAAAGAATAATCTCTGTTGTATAGTTACAAAGTTGTGCCTGACTCTGCAACCCCATGGACTGTGGCACGCCAGGCTTCCCTGTTCTTCACTATCTCCTGGAGTTGGTGGTGCCAGCCAACCATCTTTTCTGTTACCCCCTTTACCTCCTGCCCTCAATTTTTCCCAGCATCATGGTCTTTTCCAAGAGTTGGCTCTTCGTATCATTTGGTCAAAGTATTAGAGCTTCGGTATCAGTCCTTCCAATGAATAATAAGGGTTCCTTGGTCCAAATAAAACTACCTCTTTAATTTTCATTCTTCTAATGATCTGTGACTGAAAGTAGACCATAAAGACAATAAGCCCTAGCTCACCACTCCTTCCCTGTAGCCACACCAGAGCCGATTGTCCAGAAAAGGGCTAGAGAGATAGGACAATCAAGGACATATCAAGATATTTTTAATAGTGGTATAATAGCTTTCATGTCCTCTGTAAAGCTCAGGGTGATAGGAAATACGGTTACGGCCTCTTTGGTACCACAGCAGCATATTTTGTCCTTGGCTGAGTTTTATTTCTTTAGATTGAACTATGGTTGATTTACAATATTGCATTAGTTTTAAGTGTTGGGTTTCCTTAGAGCAGAAGCTTTTTTTCTGACTGTGCTGTCAGGCATGTGGGATCTTACTTCCCAACCAGGGATCAAACCTATGTCCCTTGCATTGGAAGTGTGGAGTCTTAACCACTGGGGGTCAGGAAGGTCCCTAAAGCAGGATCTTAATGATTGCAGTGTAGGCCATTTGTAGTGTTTTTTCCAGCTTTTCCTCAGATCCTAGGGAAAATACCCAACACCAGAAATTAGAATCCAGGATGGCTAGATGACTTGAGTGAGGATATTTGTTTAAGCCACCTTTTAGAAGCACATTGACATTTCTGCTTTCATCTTGAGTGGTAGATAACCTACAACATTAGGTATGTTTGAAGAGTGCAGAAGGAGTGATTTGTGGCTTCTGAAGTACATGAATTTGATACTGCAATCCTAAAAGCAGTTGCTGATGTTCTAAACTAGGTTAGTTCTGGTGGTGGTGTCATTTGTGAATGAGGAGGGGGGAGTGCTGAAATGACCATTACTGTGAAGGGGTTAATTGAATTCAGAATGGTCAGGAGAGCATTAAGCATTGGCCCTTCAGTTCTTGAAATGGCAGAAATAGCTAATAGTGAATAATGTCAAATATTGAGCATTTCCCATCTGCCAGACATTTTACATGGATTATTTTATTGAGTTGTCTTAACAGTTTAAAAGGGGTGGGGAGGTGAAGCTGTTTTGGCAGTGTTACCCAATTCCTTGAATTTCAGAAGGCATTAGAATTTGCTTTCCTTTGCTGAGATTTGTATTCAGTGGCCTTTAGGTAAGAGCTACACAGCTTTTGGCTCTAGGTATGTGCCTGATCCTGCTTCAGATAAGCCACATACGCAGTAGGCCCTTTGCGAAGCATGGTCGAAGGAGGTTTTTACACGGGCCGTCTTGAGTGTTGGCGCAAGTCCAGTATACTGGTCACTGCACTACTGAACTTCTGAAGCTTGTGTAATAACTTCACTGTGTGTCTAAAGGACATTTATATGAGTTAGACTCTGAGAATTGAGTCTGATTAAGAAAAATTATTTTTCACTTTTGCTATCTGCCACCATAGCCTTGTTATTCCTGAAGATAAAGGAACATTCACAGGGGACTTAGACTGACAAATGTATTAAAGACAAAAAGGAAAACCTATGATTTATTTTAAGGAGGTATGTGTGGAATGGGATATCCCATCCTCCGGTTTTTGTTTTTTGTTTTTTTTTTTTTTTTGAGAGAGAGAAAATGTGGGTTCACAGCAAAATTGAGATGGGACAGAGGTTTCCCATATGTTTCCCATATGTTCCTCTACCCCAACATATGCATAACCTCCCCTACTGTGAACATCCCCTATCAGAGTGGTAAATTTGTTAAAGTTGATGAACCTACATTGACGTGATCTCCTGGAATTTACAGTTTACATTAGGGTCCATCCAGTCTTAGTGTACATTCTCTGGTTTTGAAACCATTCACCTCAGA
The DNA here is from genome assembly GCF_029407905.1 of Bubalus kerabau. Taxonomy (NCBI): domain Eukaryota; kingdom Metazoa; phylum Chordata; class Mammalia; order Artiodactyla; family Bovidae; genus Bubalus; species Bubalus kerabau. The sequence goes on along the minus strand of NC_073624.1, from coordinate 214,681,804 downwards.
TTGGAAGCTGAACCCATGTACTGGGACTCAAGACCAGCCAAAATCCACAACCAAGATCGCACATCTAGTTTCAGGACTTAATTACGCTCAGGTTCTTGATGTCTCATGCCAGAAAGAATTCAGTGAGAAAGTGATAGATAGGAAGTGGATTTATATAGAGAAACACTCCACAGAGCGTGGGTCATCTCAGAAGCTGAGAGTGGCCTCGAAATGTGATGAGGTTAGCTTTTATGGGCTGGGAAATTTCATAGAGAAATCTGTATGCAGGCCAAGAAGCAACAGTTAGAATTGGACGTGGAACAACACACTGGTTCCAAATCAGGAAAGGGAGTACGTCAAGGCTGTATATTGTCACCCTGCGTATTTAACTTATATGCAGAGTCCATCATGTGAAATGCAGGGCTGGATAAAGCACAAGCTGCAGTCAAGATTGCTGGGAGAAATATCAATAACCTCAGATATGTAGATGACACCACCCTTATGGCAGAAAGCAAAGAAGAACTAAAGAGCCTCTTGATGAAAGTGAAAGGAGAATAAAAATTTGACTTAAAACTCAACATTCAGAAAACTAAGATCGCGACATCTGGTCCCATCACTTTATGGCAAATAGATGGGGAAACAGTGGAAACAGACTTTATTTTGGGGGGCTCCAAAATCGCTGCAGATGGTGACTGCAGCCATGAAATTAAAAGACACTTGCTCCTTGGAAGAAAAGCTGTGACCAACCTAGACAGCATATTAAAAAGCAGAGACATTACTTTGCCAACAAAGGACCATCTACAAAGCTATGGTTTTTCCAGTAGTCATGTATGGATGGGAGAGTTGGGACTATAAAGAAAGCTCAGTGCCAAAGAATTGATGCTTTTGAACTGTAGTGTTGGAGAAGACTCTTGAAAGTCCCTTGGACAGCAAGGAGATCCAAACAGTCCATCCTAAAGGAAATTAGTCCTGAATATTCATTGCAAGGACTGAAGCTGAAGCTCCAATACTTTGGCCACCTGATTTCAAGAAGTGACTCATTGGAAAAGACCTTGATGCTGGGAAAGATTGAAGGTAGGAGGAGGAGAGAACAGGATGAGATGGTTGGATTGCTCGTTGGAAAAGACCCTGGTGCTAGGAAAGAATGAAGGTGGGAGGAGAAGGAGAGGACAGGATGAGATGGTTGGATGGCATCGATGGACATGAGTTTGAGTAAACTCTGGGAGTTGGTGATGGACAGAGAAGCCTGGCGTGCTACAGTCCATGCGGTCACAAAAAGTCAGACACCAATGTGCAACTGAACTGAATTTCACAGGCTAATGAGTTGGAGAATTATTTCAACTCTTTTGGAGAAGGGACAGACTTCCAGGAATTGGACCACTGCCTACTTTTTGGTTGATGGTTGGCCTTGTTCTGATCAGTTTATATTCTGTCCTTGGGCTATGTCATTCATTCAAAGGTTGTGCCCTCCTACCCTTTCCCTCCTATTTTGGTTTTGGACATGTATGACTTAACGTGGCTTCCTTGGTATCTCAGCTTGTGAAGAATCCACCTGCAATGAAGGATTCTGTCCAATAAAGGGCAGAAATGGTATGGACTTAACAGAAGCATAAGATATTAAGAAGAGGTGGCAAAAATACACAGAAGAACTATACAAAAAATATCTTAATGATCCAGATAGCCATGATGGTGTGATTACTCACCTAGAGCCAGACATCCTGGAATGTGAAGTCAAGTGGGCCTTAGAAAGCATCACTACGAACGAACCTAGTGGAGGTGATGGAATTCCAGCTTAGCTATTTCAAATCCTAAAAGATGATGCTATGAAAGTGCTGCACTCAATATGCCAGCAAATTTGGAAACCTCAGCAGTGGCCCCAGGACTGGAAAAGGTCAGTTTTCATTCCAGTCCCAAAGAAAGGCAATGCCAAAGAACATTCAAACTACCACACAATTGCACTCATCTCACACACTAGCAAAGTAATGGTCAAAAGTCTCCAAGCTAGGCTTCAACAGTTTGTGAACCAAGAATTTCCAGATGTTCAAGCTGGATTTAGAAAAGGCAGAAGAACCAGAGATCAAATTGTCAACATCCATTGGATCATAGAAAAAGCAAGAGAATTCCAGAAAAACATTTGTTTCATTGACTACGCTAAAGCCTTTGACTGTGTGGATCACAATAAACTGGAAAATTCTGAAAGAGATGGGAATACCAGACTACCTTACCTGTTCCCTGAGAAACCTGTATGCAGGTCAAGAAGCAACAGTTAGAACTGGACATGGAACAATGGACTGGTTCCAAATTGGGAAAGGAGTATGTCAAGGCTATATATTGTCACCTTACTTATACACAGAGTACATCATGTGAAATGCTGGGCTGAAAGAAGCACAAAATGGAATCAAGATTGACAGGAGAAATATCAATAACCTCAGATATGCAGATGACACCACCCTATGGGAGAAAGTGAAACCAAAGAGCCTCTTGAAAGTGAAAGAGGCGAGTAAAAAGCTGGCTTAAAATTCAACATTCAAAAAAACCTAAGATCATGGCATCCAGTTCCATCACTTCATGGCAAATAGATATGGAAACAATGGGAACAGTGAGAGACTTCTTTTCTTGGGCTCCAAAATCACTGCAGTTGTGACTGCAGCCATGAAATTAAAAGATGCTTGCTCCTTGGAAGAAAAGATATGACCAATCTAGACAGCATATTAAAAAGCATAGACATTACTTTGCCAACAAAGGTCCATCTAGTCAAAGCTAAGGTTTTTCCAGTGGTCATGTATGGATGTGAGACTTGGACTATAAAGCAAGCTGAATGCCAAAGAATTGATGCTTTTGAACTGTGGTGCTGGAGAAGACTCTTGAGTCCCTTGGACAGCAAGGATCCAACTAGTCCATCCTAAAGGAAATTAGTCCTGAATATTCATTGTAAGGACTGATGCTCAAGCTAAAACTCCAATACTTTGGCCACCTGACGTGAAAATTGACTCATTGGGAAAGACCCTGATGTTGGGAAAGATTGAAGGCAGGAGGAGAAGGGGATGACAGAGGATGAGATGGTTGGATGGCATCACCGACTCAATGGATGTGAGTTTGTGCAAGCTCCGGAAGTTGGTGATGAACAGGGAAGACTGGCGTGCTACAGGGGATCACAAAGAGTTGGACAGGACTGAGCAACTGAACTGAATGGCTTAATTTTTGTTATTCAGTCGCTGAGTCATGTCCGACTTTTAGTGACCCCAGGGTGTTGCTAGTGGTAAACTTTTGGGGTCCTTCAATGGACCGGGACCTGGCGGTCCAGAGGCAGTGGTAAGAAAGTGAAGGAGAGAGTCCTGGTTTACGCAGAAAACCAATAAAGCCCTTGACACAGGACTTGCATCTCTCACGAAGGCACCGGGCGCCTTCTTGAGAGAGTCTTAGAAGCCCAGGCAGGAGAGTGAGCAAGACGGGTTTCTGTGCTCCAAAGAATCAGCTGAGGAGAGAGACAGAGAGAGAAAGACAGACAGACAGACACGGGGACCCAAGCTCTGATGGAGCAAAGGTGCTTTAATGATTTCTCTGTGAGTATATAAAGGCTGTGGTACAAGAAGTTTCTTTCGGCAATGATAAAGATCAGAAAACCAAATGTACAGCACTGTCACCAAGGGAACAAGGGATTAATAATGGTCACAAGGTCAGGAGACAATCCATATCTCAAGAAAGGGGATTGAGACTAAGCAGTTTTGTCATAAAGAGAATGTTTACTAACGGAGATTCAAGCCTATCTCACACAATGATCTCAGTTCCTGGGAGCAGCGTGCTGTTCCACTTAAAAAGAAATGAAGGACTTGCGAGAAACAGCACATAGGAATCCTCCTGTTAAACATTCCCTGACAGTAAACCCACCTGCCAATGCAGGAGGCATAAGAGACACCAGTTCAATCCCTGGGTCAGGAAGATCCCCTGGAGGAGGCCATAGCAACCCACTCCAATATTGTCTGGAGAATCCCATGGACAGAGGAGCCTGGAGGCCTCATACAGTTCATGGGCTCACAAAGAGTCAGACACGCTTGAAGCGACTTAGCATGCATGGACTGCAGCATGCCAGGCTTCCCTGTCCTTGACTATCTCCTGGAGTTTGCTGAAGTTCATGTCTATTGAGTTAATGATGCTATCTAACTATCTCATCCTCTGTCGTCCCCTTCTCATCCTGTCTTCTATCTTTTCCAGCATCAGGGTCTTTTCCAATGAGTCATCTCTTCACATCAGTGGCCAAAGTATTGGAGCTTCAGCTTTAGCATCAGTCCTTCTAATGAGTATTCAGGATTGGTTTCCTTTAGGATGGACTGGTTTGATCTCCTTGCTGTCCAAGGAACTCTCAAGAGTCTTCTCCCACACCACAGTTCAAATACATCAGTTCTTCGGTGCTCAGTCTTCTTTATGGTCCAACTCTCATGTCCATACATAACTACTGGAAAAATGATAGCTTTGACTAGACAGACCTTTGTCAGCAAAGTGATGTGTCTGCTTTTTACTTTTTTATTAGTATTTTGTCTAAGTTTGTCATAGCTTTCCTTCCAAGGAGCAAGCATCTTTGCATGGCTGCAGTCACCATCTGCAGTGATTTTGCATCCACTATTGTAGTATGCAGTGCTCTCACTGCCCCAAATATGTTCTGTGCTCCACCTGTTCACAACTTCCTCACCCCACCGCATTCTGTTGCATTCTATCTAAGTGTGATAATTTACTTTTCTCCCTGTTAGCCCAAATTCATTTTTGATCATACTGAAATGATCCTGGTATTCTATACTCTTTAATTAAACATCTGGTATTTTGTACAGGACCATTGGAAACTAGTCAGTTGTTAAGGCTTTAACAAGGAGAGTAAGTGGAAGCTTCTGCTTGCTTTTCATCACTTAACAACCTCTCCTTTCTGAAGACCATTAACTTAGTTGATATTTTAATACTCGTAGTAAATTCAAGCAATAAAGATGTATACAAAAGTCTCCCCCACCTTACATCCTGTGAGGTTCTTTTAATGATTCTAGATACCTCCACAAGCATACATACCAGCATGTGCCTTTTGTATGATGGTCATGCTATATCCCTCATGATAATCATGAAAAGTAAATTGCTTCCCTGGGAGTAACTTGGGTTTGCTTTACAATTGTCTTTCATCATCTCCTGGAGTTTGCACATAGAATTCTCTCTGTGTTACTCCTGGCCCTTTTCAAACAAATGGTCACAGACACTTCGGTACACTGCTTTGGTTTAGCACATTATCCAGGTTTTAACATCTTGGATATTGTGCCAACTGTATGCACTTCCAGTTATTTCACAAGTAACAATAGTGAGCTGGTGAAAGTATGCTGGGCCTTTGATGTAGCCAAGTTTTAAACAGGGAGGCAAAATTAAGTTAATTCACAAGGTGTTTGTTCTGTTGGTTTTTTTTAATATTTAAGATGTTTGAATATGGTAATAGTTGGGCACAGTTCCAACATAGGGTGTTTGTGAAGCCCTTGAGAATTTCCCAGGAAGCAGAGCTTTCAGTTTGAGAACTGGGACAGTTGGTCACCCCAATATGGGGTTCTGTACCTACCTCTTGTGCATACATAAAATCTCTCCTGCTCTTAGCAGAATCAAGGCTCTGCTTTGGCTGTCATCTGGGTTTCTGGTGGAGGAGTGCATGAGGGGAGATGGTAGCTGGATGGATACATTCACACCTGAATCCTAAGTCCTATTTTTGGACTGGTCAGCAGGAACCAACCTATATTTAAAAGCCTGTGTCTCTAGGGTTTACTGACTCCCAGCACTGCAAGCCTTGTTCTTTATTAATGCTCTTGTTTATAAGAGAATTTCAAGGCTCCCCAAGTCTTGAAGCAAAGGAAAGAGATACTTGTCTAAAGGGGAGATGAGAAGTAGGAGTATCACAGACAAGTGACAATATGGCCTGGGGATGGGGGACTTGGGAACCATTTTGATGTCACTGCAGCACAAGGCTGTGTCCTTTCCTCATAAGACAACTGGATGGTGAAGGAAGTGGAGAGTATACTGAGGCAGGCCTCCTGATTGCTGGTGTGTTGTCCTGCGTAACTGTAGCTTTAAAGTTTCTTCATTAGATACTTCTCTTTTGTTAGCCAGGAGCTTCTTAAAATATAACAGATTTTGAAAGGGCAAAGAGATTTAAACACTCATTCAGCAACTACTTACTGAGCCACCTGTTAGGTGCCAGGTATTATTCATTTCCGTTCAGTTCAGTCGCTCAGTCGTGTCTGACTCTGCAATCCCATGGGCTGCAGCACGCCAGGCTTCCCTGTCCATCACCAACTCCTGGAGCCTACTCAAACTCATGTCCATTGCCTCAGTGATGCCGTCCAACCATCTCATCCTCTGTCGTCCCCTTCTCCTCCTGCCTTCAATCTTTCCCAGCATCAGGGTCTTTTCCATTGAGTTGGTTCTTCGCATCAGGTGGTCAAAGTATTGGAGTTTCAGCTTTAGCTTCAGTCCTTCTGATGAATATTCAGAACTGATTTCCTTTAGGATTGACTGGTTGATCTCCTTGCAGTCCAAGGGACTCTCAAGAGTCTTCCCCAACACCAAAGTTCAAAAGCATCAATTCTTTGGTGCTCAGCTTTCTTCACAGTCCAACTCTCACATCCATACATGACCACTGGAAAAACCATAGTCTTGACTAGACGGACCACTATGCACCTGCCTTTTTGTCCCCTATTTCTTATAGGCAAGACTCCAGCCTCCATGATATTCCCTGAGTTCCAAAGAGCAGATTCAAACAGTTCCTAATCAAGGGAGGTGGTTGTTATTTAATCGCTCAGTTGTGACCAACTCTTTGTGACCACATGGACTGCAGCACACCAGACTTCCCTGTCCTTCACCATCTCCCAGAGCTTGCTCAAACTCATGTCCATTGTGTCGGTGATGCCATCCAACCATCTCATCCTCTGTCATCCCCTTCTCTTTCTGCATTCAATCTTTCCCAGCATCAGGGTCTTTTCTAATGAGTCAGCTCTTAGCATCGGGTGGCCAAAGTATTGGAGCTTTAGCACCAGTCCTTCCAATGAATATTCAGGATAGATTTCCTTTAGGATTGACTGGTTTGATCTCCTTGGTGTCCAAGGGACTCTCAAGAGTCTTCTCCAACACCACAGTTCAAAATCATCAATTCTTTGATGCTCAGCCTTCTTTATGGTCCCACTCTCAAATCCACATACATGACTACTGGAAAACCCAAGAAAGTGAAAAGTCACTCAGTCGTGTCCGACTCTTTGTGACCCCATGGTCTGTAGCCTGCCAGGCTTCTCTGTCCATGGGGATTCTCCAGACAAGAATACTGGAGTGGGTTTCCACGCCATCCTCCAGGGGATCTTCCCAACCAAGGGATGGAACCCAGGTCTCCCACATTGCAAGCAGCTTCTTTATCATCTGAGCCACCAGGGAAAACCCATAGATTTGACTATAGGGACTTTTGTCCATATAGGCAAAGATCAAGAGAGGAGCAGCCACAAAACCACCTGATTAGGAGACCTGACCAGCTAAAACCCTCCACCCTAACACCCCAATCTTGTCAGAAACCCCACCCACCCTTTTAAATTTTGTAGAAGAGAATGCCAGACTGTTACTCCCTTGATCCTTATCACATAACCCTACCAGACTATGTAACCTTTCCTTATTCCTGGGGTGGGGGTTTGGGATGGCACAGTTCTTGAGGTTCTACCCTAGTGTTTTCCCCTTTGCCTGGCAAATAAATAAATCCACTTTTTCCTTCTCCTCCAAGACTCTGTCTCTCTATTTCTGTGCACCAAGAGCCAAGATTTGGGTAGCAGCAACATCCCCATCTGCAAGGAGATTAAACCAGTGAGTCCTAAAGGAAATCAGTCCTGAATATTCATTGGAAGGACTAATGCTGAAGCTGAAGCTCCAATACTTTGACCACCTGATGTGAAGAACTACTCATTGAAAAAGACCCTGATGCTGGGAAAGATTGAAGGCAGGAGGAGAAGGGGGACTACAGAGGATGAGATGGCTGGATGGTATCATCACCTCGATGGACATGAGTTTGAGCAAGCTCCAGGAGTTGGTGATGGGCAGAGAAGCCTGGCATGCTGCAGTCCATGGGGTTGCAAAGACTCGGGACATGGCTGAGTGGCTGAACTGAACTGAATATCCCCAGAGATTTTTGTATTCACCTGCTGGGACAGAGAGGTTGGGGGCAGCAGGACAGAAGCTGCTGAATGGTAACCTGTTATAATCTAGCCTGGGATTTTCTGACCAGAGCCTGTGGCTGAACCTGAGCAAGCAGAACATGGCTAGGGAAACTGACACAACTATACTCTAGGGACTCATACAAATGTCAAAGGGACTGTAGTTACCGCCAGAGGATCCCCTTCACTTCCTGAGATTTCTTCTCAGCCATCAGGACTGACACAGATTGCCAGCACCTTCCCTCCAGAACTCTGATGACCTTGCCTGTTAACACCAGCACAGTATAATCAGACAAGATCTCTTTCCTTCCTCCTGCCACCAGCTCCATCAGCTTATCTCTAATTTTAATTTCCTCAATTGGATTATTCTCAGCAGCATCAACAAACATGGCTCATTATCTTCAATCCTAAAAGCAAACTCCTTTCATCTCATAGCCCCCATAAGTGTCTACTCTTTTTCTCTACTCCTCCTCTTAGCAAAGCTCCTTGAAAGAAATGTTATCTATTATTTTCATATTATATTCTCTTCTCAGTACACCACTTTGCTGAAATGATTAACTTTATTAAGATTACTTACATACTGCCAAGAACAGCAGATATTTTTCTGAATATTAAATTCCAGTTTCTTACATTTGAAGCAAGTGATCTAAACAGTTTCCTGGAAATAATTTATTCTTCCACCTTTACTCAGTTGGAGAAGGAAATGGCAACCCACTCTAGTACCCTTGCTTGGAAAATCCCATGGACAGAGGAGCCTAATGGGCTACAGTCCATGGGGTCGAAAAGAATCAGACACGACTGAGTGACTTCACTTTCACTTCACTCAATTCAGTTCAGTCGTGTCTGACTCTTTGCAACCCCATGGACTGCAGCACGCCAGGCCTCCCTGTCCATCACCAACTCCCAGAGTTTACTCAAACTTGTGTCCATTGAGTCGGTGATGCCATCCAACCATCTCATCCACCTTCAATCTTTCCCAGCATCAGGGTCTTTTCAAATGAGTCAGCATCAGGTGGCCAAAGTATTAGAGTTTCAGCTTCAACATCAGTCCTTCCAATGAATATTCAGGACTGATTTCCTTTAGGATGGACTGGTTGGATCTCCTTGCAGTCCAAGGGACTCTCAAGAGTCTTCTCCCACACCACAGTTCAAAAGCATCAATTATGTCCCCTCACCCCTACTTCAGCTCTTATTTTCTTCATGGTACTTACCTGCTTAACAGTCCCTTATTTGTGCTTGTCACATTAGAAGATAAACTCCCTGGTGTCAGAAGTCTTCTTCTTGTTTACCACTGCCTCTAACATGGTGGGGTGCAGCAGAAGCTACAGAGTATGAGATAAATACTCATTGAAGAACTGACACAGTCCATACACTGGCAGTTTTCTGGGCCAGTTAGAGGGTCACTAGTCACAGATTCTCTTGGGGAAATCCTTGACACTCAGTGGCGTCTTGGCTGATTGGCCTTTCTGCCTGGGCATTCAGTAGTCACAAACTGACACCTGCCTTGTAGGACCTAATCAAACCACACTTGCCTTCACTTCGCTGATGTCTTCCTGAGTCTGGCTCATAGAATGCTCAGCATCTCAGGGCCTGGGCTGGAGCGCCACAGGCCAACAGCTAGCAGGCTAGGCTGCAAGGCTTTCAGACAGATTGCTCTGTCTGGTAGTCTCTGTCCCAGTCAGCTGGCTCCAGATTCTACGCTGGTACTGGGGTCTTCTGATCCCCCACATAGGCAAACAGTGGGAAGACACAGCTGGAGTCTGTAGGTCATGCCTGTCATAGTTTTGTCATTTGCATAAGAAACTTTGATGCCCTGCACTGCCCTGCTCCTGACTGAACCTAGTTGACTCCTGCTGCCAGGACTTGCTGTGTGTGAATTCGATTTCACAGACTGACACTGTGGTCCACAGGACTGGAACAACCACAGTGTGTGTGAAAAAGCTGTCCCAGCATTCATGCTCTAGTAGTCAGACCAGGGATCTGGACAGGATTCTGGGTCCAGAGGGGAGAGAGGGCAGGGCAAAGAGGACAAAATTTGGAGGGGAAAGGCTCAGTAAAGATGCTCCCCTTGGACAGCCATCTGGGCCCTCAGGCACTATCTGCTGCCTAAAACTAGTCAGTGTTGACAGTTCTTGGGGATTCAAGACCAGCCTGTTGTTGTTTTTCAGTTGCTCAGTTGTGTCCAACTCTTTGTGACACCATGGACTGCAGCACGCCAGGCTTCCCTGTACTTCACCATCTCCCAGAACTCATGTCCACTGAGTTGCTAATAACATCCAACCATTTTGTCCTCTGGCGTCCGCTTCTTCTCCTGCCTTCAATCTTTCCCGGCATCAGGTTCTTTTCTAATGTATCAGCTCTTTGCATCAGATAGTCAAAGTATCAGAGCTTCAGCTTCAGCATCTGTCCTTCCAATGAGTATTCAGGATTGATTTCCTTTAGGATTGATTGGTTTGATCTCCTTACTGTCCAAGGAACTCTCAAGAGTCTTCTCCAGCACTATAGTTCGAATACATCAATTCTTTGGTGTTCAGACTTCTTTATGGTCCAACTCTCACATCCATACATAACTACTGGTAAAATCATAGCTTTAACTATATAGACCTTTGTTGGCAAAATAATGTCTCTGCTTTTTAATATGCTATCTAAGCTTTTCAAGGAGCAAGCGTCTTTTAATTTCAAGGCTGTAGTCACCATCTCAGTGATTTTGGAGCCCAAGAAAATAAAGTCAGCCACTGTTTCCATTGTTTTCACATCTATTTGATATGAAGTGATGGGACCGGATGCCATGATCTTAGTTTTCTGAATGTTGGGTTATAAGCCAGCTTTTTCACTCTCCTCTTTCAGTTTCATCAAGAGGCTCTTTACTTCCTCTTCAATTTCTGCCATAAGGGTGGTGTCATCTGCATATCTGAGGTTATTGATATTTCTCCTGGCAATCTTGATTACAGCTTGTGCTTCATCCAGCCCAGCATTTTGCATGATGTACTTTGCATATAAGTTAAATAAGCAGAGTGACAATATACAGCCTTGATGTACTCCTTTCCCAATTTGGAACCAATCTGTAGTTCCATTTCCAGTTCTAACTGTTGCTTCTTGACCTGCATACAGATTTCTCAGGAGGCAGGTAAGGTGGTCTGGTATTCCCATCTCTTTAAGAATTTTCCACAGTTTCTTGTGATCCACACAGTCAAAGAATTTATCATAGTCAGTGAAATAGAAGCAACCTACTTCTACTTTTCTGGAATTCTCTTGCTTTTTCTATGATCCAATCAGATCAGATCAGATCAGTCGCTCAGTCGTGTCCGACTCTTTGCAACCTCATGAATCGCAGCACGCCAGGCCTCCCTGTCCATCACCAACTCCCAAAGTTCACTCAGACTCACGTCCATCGAGTCAGTGATGCCATCCAGCCATCTCATCCTCTGTCGTCCCCTTCTCCTCCTGCCCCCAATCCCTCCCAGCATCAGAGTCTTTTCCAATGAGTCAACTCTTCCCATGAGGTGGCCAAAGTACTGGAGTTTCAGCTTTAGCATCATTCCTTCCAAAGAAATCCCAGGGCTGAAATCCTTCAGAATGGACTGGTTGGATCTCCTTGCAGTCCAAGGGACTCTCAAGAGTCTTCTCCAACACCACAGTTCAAAAGCATCAATTCTTCGGGGCTCAGCCTTCTTCACAGTCCAACTCTCACATCCATACATGACCACAGGAAAAACCATAGCCTTGACTAGACGGACTTTTGTTGGCAAAGTAATGTCTCTGCTTTTGAATACGCTATCTAGGTTGGTCATAACTTTCCTTCCAAGGAGTAAGCGTCTTTTAATTTCATGGCTGCAGTCACCATCTGTAGTGATTTAGGAGCCCAGAAAAATAAAGTCTGACACTGTTTCCACTGTTTCCCTATCTATTTCCCATGAAGTGGTGGGACCGGATGCCATGATCTTCCTTTTCTGAATGTTGAGCTTTAAGCCAATTTTTTCACTCTCCTCTTTCACTTTCATCAAGAGGCTTTTGAGTTCCTCTTCACTTTCTGCCAGGGAAAACCACTAGACCATTCAGGTATGACCTAAATCAAATCCCTTATGATTATACAGTGGAAGTGAGAAATAGATTTAAGGGCCTAGATCTGATAGATAGAGTGCCTGATGAACTATGGAATGAGGTTCGTGACATTGTACAGGAGACAGGGATCAAGATCATTCCCATAGAAAAGAAATGCAAAAAAGCAAAATGGCTGTCTGGGAAGGCCTTACAAATAGCTGTGAAAAGAAGAGAAGCAAAAAGCAAAGGAGAAAAGGAAAGATATAAACATCTGAATGCAGAGTTCCAAAGAATAGCAAGAAGAGATAAGAAAGCCTTCTTCAGCGATCAATGCAAAGAAATAGAGGAAAACAACAGAATGGGAAAGACTAGGGATCTCTTCAAGAAAATCAGAGATACCAAAGGAACATTTCATGCAAAGATGAGCTCAATAAAGGACAGAAATGGTATGGACCTAACAGAAGCAGAAGGTATTAAGAAGAGATGGCAAGAATACACAGAAGAACTGTACAAAAAAGATCTTCATGACCCAGGTAATCATGATGGTGTGATCACTGACCTAGAGCCAGACATCCTGGAATGTGAAGTCAAGTGGGCCTTAGAAAGCATCACTACAAACAAAGCTAGTGGAGGTGATGGAATTCCAGTGGAGCTATTCCAAATCCTGAAAGATGATGCTGTGAAAGTGCTGCACTCAATATGCCAGCAAATTTGGAAAACTCAGCAGTGGCCACAGGACTGGAAAAGGTCAGTTTTCATGCCAATCCCAAAGAAAGGCAATGCCAAAGAATGCTCAAACTACCGCACAATTGCACTCATCTCACACGCTAGTAAAGTAATGCTCAAAATTCTCCAAGCCAGGCTTCAGCAATATGTGAACTGTGAACTTCCTGATGTTCAAGCTGGTTTTAGAAAAGGCAGAGGAACCAGAGATCAAATTGCCAACATCTGCTGGATCATGGACAAAGCAAGAGAGTTCCAGAAAAACATCTATTTCTACTTTATTGACTATGCCAAAGCCTTTGACTGTGTGGATCACAATAAACTGTGGAAAATTCTGAAAGAGATGGGAATACCAGGACACCTGATCTGCCTCTTGAGAAATTTGTATGCAGGTCAGGAAGCAACAGTTAGAACTGGACATGGAACAACAGACTGGTTCCAAATAGGAAAAGGATTTTGTCAAGGTTGTATATTGTCACCCTGTTTATTTAACTTATATGCAGAGTACATCATGAGAAATGCTGGACTGGAAGAAACACAAGCTGGAATCAAGATTGCCGGGAGAAATATCAATAACCTCAGATATGCAGATGACACCACCCTTATGGCAGAAAGTGAAGAGGAACTCAAAAGCCTCTTGATGAAAGTGAAAGAGGAGAGTGAAAAAGTTGGCTTAAAGCTCAACATTCAGAAAAGGAAGATCATGGCATCCGGTCCCACCACTTCATGGGAAACAGATGGGGAAACAGCGGAAACAGTGTCAGACTTTATTTTTCTGGGCTCCTAAATCACTACAGATGGTGACTGCAGCCATGAAATTAAAAGACGCTTACTCCTTGGAAGGAAAGTTATGACCAACCTAGATAGCATGTTCAAAAGCAGAGACATTACTTTGCCAACAAAAGTCCGTCTAGTCAAGGCTATGGTTTTTCCTGTGGTCATGTATGGATGTGAGAGTTGGACTGTGAAGAAGGCTGAGCCCCGAAGAATTGATGCTTTTGAACTGTGGTGTTGGAGAAGACTCTTGAGAGTCCCTTGGACTGCAAGGAGATCCAACCAGTCCATTCTGAAGGATTTCAGCCCTGGGATTTCTTTGGAAGGAATGATGCTAAAGCTGAAACTCCAGTACTTTGGCCACCTCATGGGAAGAGTTGACTCATTGGAAAAGACTCTGATGCTGGGAGGGACTGGGAGCAGGAGGAGAAGGGGACGACAGAGGTTGAGATGGCTGGATGGCATCACTGACTCGATGGACTTGAGTCTGAGTGAACTTCGGGAGTTGGTGATGGACAGGGAGGCCTGGCGTGCTGCAATTCATGGGGTCGCAAAGAGTTGGACCCGACTGAGCGAGTGATCTGATCTGATCTCACTTTCTGCCATAAGGGTGGTGTCATCTGCATATCTGAGGTTATTGATATTTCTCCCGGCAATCTTGATTCCAGCTTGTGCTTCTTCCAGTCCAGCGTTTCTCATGATGTACTCTGCATAGAAGTTAAATAAGCAGGCTGACAATATACAGCCTTGACGTACTCTTTTTCCTATTTGGAACCAGTCTGTTGTTCCATGTCCAGTTCTAACTGTTGCTTCCTGACCTGCATACAAATTTCTCAAGAGGCAGATCAGGTGTCCTGGTATTCCCATCTCTTTCAGAATTTTCCACAGTTTATTGTGATCCACACAGTCAAAGGCTTTGGCATAGTCAATAAAGTAGAAATAGATGTTTTTCTGGAACTCTCTTGCTTTGTCCATGATCCAGCAGATGTTGGCAATTTGATCTCTGGTTCCTCTGCCTTTTCTAAAACCAGCTTGAACATCAGGAAGTTCACAGTTCACATATTGCTGAAGCCTGGCTTGGAGAATTTTGAGCATTACTTTACTAGCGTGTGAGATGAGTGCAATTGTGCGGTAGTTTGAGCATTCTTTGGCATTGCCTTTCTTTGGGATTGGCATGAAAACTGACCTTTTCCAGTCCTGTGGCCACTGCTGAGTTTTCCAAATTTGCTGGCATATTGAGTGCAGCTCTTTCACAGCATCATCTTTTAGGATTTGAAATAGATCAGCTGGAATTCCATCACCTCCACAAGCTTTGTTCGTAGTGATGCTTCCCAAGGACCACTTGACTTCTTGCTCCAGGATGTCTGGCTCTAGGTGAATGATCACATTATCATTGTTATCTGGGTCATTAAGATCTTTCTTATATAGTTCTTCTGTATATTCTCGCCACCTCTTCTTAATATCTTCTGCTTCTGTTAGGTCCATACATTTTCTGTCCTTTATTGTACCCATCTTCACATGAAATGCAGGACCAGCCTGTAGGGCAACCCTATACCTGTCCCTGCCTTCACAGGGTACAGTCTGCCCACTCTGAGCCCACAGGGGCACCTACATGTTCCCATAAACTTTCGTTCCGGGAGAGAGAATGGAACAGAGAAGAACCTGTGTTCTTCTGGGAAACCTTGTTTTTTCTGCAGTGAGTCAGCCAAACCTAGGTTCAAATCTCACCTCCCCACTTGTCTGCTGTGTGGCTGGGACAATTTTCATAATCCATCTCAGTCTCATGGGCAGGCCCACTCTGGCTTGACAGTCCTCCAGTCGAGCCTGTGCCCACAGCTCTGTGATGGTACTTGGTACAAATATGGATCAGGACATTTTCTCCTGTACCGTTTAAGTTGGATGCCCTTCTACTGAGAGCTTCCATGGCAACTTCCAGCGGGTGGGTCCATAGCCCTCCAGGGGAGACCCAGCGCATGGACTGGCTGTAATAGAATCAAGGAAGCCGACTAGTGGCCGTTCCCTTAGTGTTGCCTAAGGCCTCAGTTAGATACTTCCACCCTGGGCAGAAGAGACACATGGGCCTTGCAAAACTTCCCACCTTCCCTCCCATTGTCTTTCAGTACTTCTGCAGACTGGGTTGTGGAAGGTTGGGTACCATGTGAAGGACAGGCTGTGGGCATATATGCTCAGTCACTCAGTCATGTCCGACTTTTACTCCATGGATTGTAGCCCACTAGGCTCCTCTGTCCATGGAATTTTCCTGGCAGGAATACTGGAATGGGTTGCCACTTCCTCCTTCAGGCAGTCTTCCTGACCCAGGGGTGGAACCCACATCTTCTGAGTCTCCTGTACTCTTTATGCAGATTCTTCACCACTTGAGCGATCTGGGAATCCCTGAAGGGGAGGATACAGGGGCTTGAAGTTCCATCTGGACTTGATTCTGGATCCATGCTAAGCACACAACATCCATTTTCATATACCCCCCCTACTTTTAAATTGTTATGACTTGTATACAATACACAAATATGATTATAGCTCAGTAAATTTTTATATGTGCATACACCTATGAAACTACCACCTGAATCAAGTTAGGTAACTGCCAGCATCCCAGAGCTTCCCTCATCAGTACCTGCTTTTCCTGGCAAAGGGAACTATTATTCTATCTTCTCTCACCAACATTAGTGTTTGCCTGTTTTTGGTCTTAATTTCAGTGGACTCATAAAATAAGTACTCCTGTGTCTACCTTCTTTCGGTCAACATTGTGAGATACATCCATGGTTATATAAGAGGTTACTTTTTCATTGCTGTTTAGTGTTCCATTGTACAAAGATATAACAATTTATTTTTTCATTTAACAGTTGCTGGATTTATTATTTCTATTTTTTTCCTCTTAAAAGTTACTGGGAACATTCCTAAACATATCTTTTGATGGACATGAGGACTTACTCATGTTGCCGATTAGTCCAGAATTGGGATTACTGAGCCACTAGGTATATGCATGTTTAGTTTTAGTAGATGTTGTCAATTTTCTGAAATATACCAATTGGTATTCCCACCAGCAATGTGTGAGAGTCCCATTTGTTCCACATCCTTGGTAATACTTGGTATTATCATTCATGCTTAGCTATTCTAGTGATTGAAATAAGTTTCATAAAAATTCTGTGAGGTAGGTATTACCAAAAGCCCCATTCTACAGACATCGAAACTGAGGCTAGAGAGGGGAAGCCACATAGCCCACCCAGATCACACAGAATGTGAAGAGCAAGTGGGCGGCAGCGGATCTATATGATTGCTGTGCACCATGGCTGTATGAGATTTTGTCAGAAAATTTGGGTGTGCCAAAATGATAGATCTCTTTTTTATATATAATTTTATTTATTTATTTATTTTTTGCTGTGCTGGGTCTTTGTTGCTGCTCTGGATTTTCTCTAGTTGTGGCGAACGGGGGCTACTCTCTAGTTTTAGTGTGTGGGTTCCTCATTGAAGTGACTTTTTTGTGGAGCATGGGCTCTAGGCCACTCTGGCTTCAGTAATTGTGGCTAATGAGCTCAGTAGTTGCGGCTCTTGGGCTCTAGAGCACAGGCCTAATAGTTGTGGTGCATGGGCTTTTTTGTTCTGCAGCATGTGGGATCTTCCTGTACCAGGGATTGAACCCATGTCTCCTGCATTGGCAGGAGAATTCTTTGCCACTGAGCCACCAGGGAAGGCTAATGGCTCTCATTACTTTCTATAGTACCTACTTCTATTTGACAGCAAAAATATAACCTGTTCATTTCAGACGGTTGTATGATCATTCAGTCATTTCAGGGGTGTGCTCAGTCAAGTTGAGGGTTTTGTCCCTCTTCTTCTTTCCAGGGTCACAACTATATCCTGAGCTTATGTGATCATGGCATGGAGTGGGAGTTGAGGGGGCTGGAGATTGCCTGGTCCTTGGTCAACATCCATCTTCAACTGCTCATCGAGGCAGGTAGACTTGACCTCTACTAGTTGTGAACTGTCATCCTTGATTTCTGCTCTGCCCACAGATGTCTATGTTTGTCCATGGTCTCTGGCTTGGATTGTCCAGATTCTTCTAGGTTCATTTGGTTCTGTTTATTACATCCCACAACCTGTCTGCCTATCTAGGCCCTCTGAGCAACTTACAGACCAAGCACAGATTCTCTTCACTCTCAGAGCTCCCAAACCTTTTTTGGGGGTCCTATTCTCCCCTTATCCCTGGGTAGAGGGGATTGGGGGAGGAAATGAGAGAGTCTCTTCTCAGAGACCCACCCCAGTAGCTAACTGTAATGCTCTCTTTGATATAATTTTTCCCCACCCCCATTCTTTTGGAAAACTGACTCTGGTATTATACCTTCTTACCAACTCTGCTATTGCTGATGTAAAATATAAGCTATGAGTCCTTCAGCCTCTTGGACTTTCACTGCTCCAAAAGAATTGCTTTGGGTTTAAGAGTCCATTTTGCAAATCAAGATCCAAGAATTTCACTCTTTTTTTCTTTGCATTCAGCACTCTCTCCACAGGAGTAATAAGGAAGTCTTATTTTAGATGATTTTAGATGGAAGACTTAAGAGTTTGACAACAGGGAAGAAGGAGGGGCTAAGCAGAGGAATGTGAGGCTTAGAGAGGTGAAATAACTTGCCTAAGGTTACATAACAGTCAACAGTGGCTGTGCTCACCACTCTATCAGGAGAGCAAGACTGAGAAAGTTGACAGAGCAGGAGAGTACAGCCAGTGGATCTCTGACCATGAAGACTGTGTTACTTCTTAGCTTACATGCTGTCCTATGGGCTATGGGTAGTTGTCTGAGAAAGGGAGTGTGATTGAATTCTGGGCAGGAAAATCTGATTTTAGATCCACTGAGAGGGCAGGTCTTCATAGGAATGCTGTCAACCCTTTTCAGCAGTGAAACTCTATTTACAAAAGGAGATCATCTCTAGAAATGAATTCACCATAAAAACCAGATTTTCCCACCTGGACTGTTTGAATCCCAGGGCTTTAGCTTCCCTGGAGGTATAATATGCTGGGAATGGTTAATCAGAAAATATTCCTAGCATTTGAGGATGGGGCTAAAATTCAATATCTGGTTACAGAAGCATAGCTGGTGCTGGAACCTCAGCCCTGCTCTGCAGTAGCTTTGTGACACTGGAAAAGTCCTTTCTCCTTCAAAGATCCTTTTTGATCACATGGTGTGTGGAGTAATTGAAGTAAGCATGAGACCTCAGCCTTCTCGATGCCACTGTGGAATCAGCAGAACTCCACCTCACACCCCCATATTCCAAGGGGACTGTGTGGAGGCCAGTCCTTTCTGATCTGGTGATTATGTATATGTGCTAAGTTGCTTTAGTCGTGTCCGACTCTATGCGACCCTATGGACTACAGCTCATCAGGCTTCTCTGTTCATGGGATTCTCCAGGCAAGAATACTGGAGTGAACTGTCGTTTCCTTCTCCAGTGATTATGTATAAATGAGTGGAAATTCGTGTTCCCCAGCCTGTAGCTCACAGTCCTGCAACTGTCTTATCTCTCCTGGGTGGAGGGTAAGGTTGATTCAGAAAATGTGAAGCTGAATGAGTCACCCTTGACAGACACTGCTGGCCCCTTCTTAGCAGTGCTTCATCACTGAGTTCCTACCATAGTGGTTTCTCAACTTACCCTTTAAGAATCACTTGAGAGAACTTGTTCAAAGGCAGAAAAACCTGCCCCCAGGGAGTCTGATTCATTAGATCAAGACTGGACCCAGGAATCCTCATTTTTCTTGACCTGATGCCAATTTTTTTGAAGTAAAGAAAAATTTGAATATGTCATACATTTATATGGATCAAAATCCAAAAGGTAGAAAGGGTATAAAGTGAAAAATGACCCCAACCCTCTTCTCTCTTCACCTAGTTCCCCTCCCCTGAGGCAAACAACTATTTGTTTATCTTTCCTGAGATAATCTATGCATATGATAGCTGTAAGAGTAATAAGATCTGCATTTAAAAAACAAGACTTTCAGGGAGTTCCCTGGTTAAGACTTCACCTTCCAATGCAAAGGGAGCTT